>NC_081841.1:121406826-121711826 GCF_963259705.1 Myotis daubentonii
CAATCAAAAGACATTGAGTGGCTGAATGGATAAAAAAAAACATGGTGCTAGATTTATCAAATGCTTTTTCTGTATCAATTGATATGATCATGTGATTTCTGTCTTGCAATCAGTTTATGTGCTGTATCACATTCATTGATTTGCAGACATTGTACCAGCCTTGGATCTCTGAAATAAACTCCAGTTGGTCATGGTATAAAATCTTTTAAATGTATTGTTGGATTGGTTTGCTAATATTTTGTTGAGGATTTTAGCATTTGTATTTATCAGGGTTATTGGCCTGTAATTATTTTTCTTTGTAGTGTCTTTATCTGGTTTTAGAATTAGAGTAATTCTGGCCTCATACAAAAAGCTTGGAAGTGTTCCTTTCTCTTTAATTTTTTGAAGTATTTTGAGGAGTATAGATGTTAGTTTTTCATTGGATGATTGATAAAACCCCTTCATGAAGCTGTATGGACCAGAATTTTTTTATTTGTATTTTTTATCATTGCTCCAATTTCATTAGTAGTTGTTGGCCTATTCAGGCCCATTCTTCCTGATTGTGTGGAAAGATTGTATTTTTCTTGGAATATGTCCATTGCATCAAAGTTGTCCAGTTTGTTGGAATAGAGTTATTGATAGTATTTTTTGATGATCCTTTGTATTTCTGTGGGATCAGTTGTCACTTCACCTCTTTCATTTTTTATTTTGTTTATTTGGGTACTCTCTCTTTGTTTCCTGGTGAGTCTGGCTAGCGGTTCATCAATGTTGTTTATCCTTTCAAAGTATCAGTTCTTAGGTTTATTGACCTTTTCTTGTATTGTTTTTATGGTCTCTATGTCATTTATTTCCACTTTGATTTTTATTATTTTCTTCCTTCTACTTACTCTTGGCTTTTCTTGTTGCTCTCTTTCTAATTCTTTAAGTTGTTGGGTTAGATAACTTACTACCAGTTTTTCTAGTTTTCTTGAGGGAGGTCAGTAGTGCTATGAACTTCCCTCACAGGGCTGATTTCATTGTGTCCTGTAGTTTTTGGATTGTTGTGTTTTCATTGTCAATTGCTTCCAGGATTTTTTAAAAATATCTTCTTTGACCTTTTTGGTAACCCACTCCTCATTTAATAGCATGTTATTTAGCCTCCATGTGTTTTATTGTATTTTTATTGTTTTTATTGTAGTTGATTTCTAATTTTATGCAATTGTGATCTAAGAAGTGCTTGATATGATTTCAATCTTCTTGAATTTGTAGAGACTTAACCTGTGTTCTAATATGTGGTCTATCTTTGAAAATGTCCCATGCACACTTTAGATAAATATATATTCCATAGCTTTGGGGTGAAATGTTCTGAAGATGTCAATTAATTCCATTTGATCTAGTGAGTCATTTAGGATTATTGTTTCTTTGCTGATTTTTTGTTTAGAAGATTTATCCAGTGATGTCAATGGGGGTATTAACATCACCTACTATGATTGTATTGCTGCTGATCTCTCCCTTGATATCGTTTAGACTATTTTTATGTTTTTGGATGCTCCTGTATTGGGATCCTATATGTTTATCAGGGTTATAGCCTCTTGTTGTATCTATCCCTTTAGCATTATGAATTGGCCTTCCTTATCTCCTGTTATGGCCTTCACTTTGAGATCTCTTTTGTCACATATAAGTATTGATACCCAGCTTTTTTTTTCCATTTACTTGAAGAATTTTTTTTCCATCCCTTCACTTTCAGTCTGTGTGAGTCCTTTGTTCTGAGGTGGTTCTCTTATAAAGAACATATATGTGGGCCATATTTTCTTATCCATTCAGCTACCCTGTCTTTTTATTGGAACATTTAATCAATTTACATTTAAGGTTATTATTGATAGGTACTTGTTTGTTGCCATTTTTCTTCTTTATGCCTGTGTTCCTTCCTCCCTATTTCTTCTTCTTACAACACTCCCTTTAGGATTTCTTGCACTGCTGGTTTGGTGGTAAAAAACTCCGTTTTTTTTTTTTTTTTTTTTTTATCTGTGAAGCTCCTGATTTCACCTTTAATTTTGAATGATAGTATTGCTGGATAGAGCATTCTTGGATTCAGTCCCTGCTTTGCATCACTCTGTATACTTTATGCCACTCCCTTCTGACCTGGTGTGGTTCTATGGAGAAATCAGCTGATAATATAATGGGAGATCCCTTTTAGGTAATTTTCTGTCTCTCTCTTGCAGCCTTTAATATTTTTTTCTCTGTCTTTAACATTTTTCATTTTAACTATGATGTATCTTGGTGTGGGTCTTTTGGGTTAATCTTGTTTGGGACTCTCTGTGCTTCCTGGACATGTGTGACATTTTTCTTCCAGACGTCAGGGCAGTTTTCTGTCATTATTACTTCAAACAGGTTTTCTATTTCTTGTTTAGCTCCTTCTCCTTCTGGTTCCCCTATTATGTGGATGTTGCTTTGTTTCAAGTTGCTTTTTCCCAAAGCTACCTTAAACTCTCTTCCTGCTTTTTAATTTTTTTTCCAATTGGTGCTCTGATGGCTGTTTTTCTTGGCTGTTTTCTACCTCGCTGATTTGGTCCCCAGCTTCTTCTAGTCTACTGTTGAAACCTTCCAGTGTATTCTTTATTGCCACTATGTTATTCTTCATTTCCTCTTGATTCTTATCCATGTTGATGTATTTTTCATTCTATTGCTTATTATTCTCATTGAGTTGCTTGTAATTCTCAGTCAGATGTTCGAACATCCTTATAAGCATTATTTTGGTTTCTTTATCTGACAAATTAAAGTTCCTTGCCTCCATTTTTCATTTAGTTTCTTTTCTGGTGATTCCTCCTATTCTAACCTTTGGGGAGTTTTTCTTTTTCTCTTCATTTTTGCTTTTCTTTTGTATTTGTTTTTATGTCTTAGATCAAACTGCTATGCCACCCAAATTTTTGGGTAGTGGTCCTATGTAATAGGTATTTTGTGGGGCCCAGTGGTGTAGTCACTCAGATCTCCTCAGCTGGGTGTTATAGGGAAGCCCCTACTTGAGTTATTTGTGTTCTCCTGATGTAGTTGGTTATTGAATGTTATTGTCCCATTTATAGGTGGAGTCTCTTCACTGGTTGTCTGACTATGTGGCTAAGCCCTGCAAGCTGTTGTACTCATGGTTCTGGCCCCCATAGTGAGGGTTTCCTGAGAGTTCCCACTGATGTAGGACTCACTGCATAGTCTGAAGCCTGCTGCGGAGGTGGCATACAACTCTGTGACTCACTGCAGTTCCCAGAGCCCATGGCAGGGGTCATGTATGATTCTGTGACTCACTGCAGGGTTCCAGAACTCATGGTGGGGGTGGCTTGCAAGCTCTGTGACTCACTGTGGGGATACTAGAGCCTGCATTGGGGTCCCTTGCAAGGTCCTGCTGAGGTGCACTGGCATGTAGTTTACTGTGCAGGTCTGGGGTGGTGTCAAGGCCAGTCTGGGTGGTGGTGATGCTCCATTCCTAGCCACCACTGCTGCCCCCAAAACACACTTTCTCTACCCACACAATAAGACCCTTCCCAAGTATCCTCCATTTTGGTCAATATTAGCTCCATTTATGTGTTGCTGAGACCAAAACCAAAATGCCAATTTGGATTTTTTTCTCTCACATCCAACATTAAAGTTATTCACAAATCCTGTCATATATATATATATATCTCCTGGTCATTTCCTTGTTTGAAACTGTTGATGACTTCCTATCACACTTAGAATATAATTCATTGCCTTACTTTGCCTAAAAGGTCTTATACGAACTAATCCTTGGCAACTTTCTGATCTCATCTTCCACCACCCTTTCATTTATTTCACTCAAGCCACACTGACCTAATAGTTATGCTTCTAACATATCAAAGTAGGGTCTACCTCAAGACCATTATACTTACTATTTCTTCTGCATGGAATATTTTTTTTCCTTAAGATCTTTGCATGAATCTCCCTCTCACTTAATTTAGATATATACTCAAATATTAACTTATTTAGAGAGGTACTTCCTGACCACTCTATATAAAATTTCTGTTTCCCCTTCCTATTTCCTCTTACCTTGCTTTATTTTGATTTATCTTTAGAGTACACACCACTCTATGATCTTTATTTTGTATGGTTATTTATTATTTCCTCAGCCAGAATATAAATTCCTTCAGGAAAGGTATTTTCTATATTTACACTGCTGCATTGCTAGTGCCTAGGGAAGTAACTGGAACACAAAAGGGCTCAATAAATGTTTTTGAATGAATAAATGAGCAATGTCATTTAGGACTTATGAAAATATCTAGAGTTTCTTTCTTTGGACCTATTTACCTTTTGGCCCTACATCACAACTTGAATAGAACAATGCCAGTCTGATATATATTCATAGAAAAATTCTCACCTGTTTTAGTAAACACATAATTTTCCTTTAGTTGTGATTGGATAATAACCACTATCTCTTTAATCACAGCAAGGTTTAAATGAAGTACAATCTGCTGCATCACTATCCCTTTAACTCAATATTTTAGTTTATATTAAACAATTTGAGTAGAAAAAAGGAATGTTAACACAACAGTCAAATTGGTGGCACATATGTAAAGGGTTGGCTTTCTACTATGTGATCTTGGAGAAAATTTATCTGTGATAAAGTCTCATTTCTAAAAATGTTAAGACCACAGACCTAAGAATGAATGTTCTATCACCTAAAATTATGCTGTAGGAAAGCAGTGAAGAGGTATTTATTTTTGGCTCTGACTTAGTTGTCTGATGTCTATGATCTCTACTGACAATTTCCAGGTGGTCTTTTTGTTTTATGGAGAGCCATGGCCTCAGTATTGGCTATCTTTATGATCATATTTTAGTTGGCCTGCACATTTAGTCATACAATGACTAAATTGTTCAAAGAAAATACGATTTGGTTCCTAAACATATCTAATCATCATCATGAGTCTACTGTGTTATAGAGAAAGTCTTAAACTTGACATGAATGATATCTCAGTGTCTTTAGGTTTAATGCAATATTGTGTATAGAGCAGGGGTCCTCAAGCTTTTTAAACAGGGGGCCAGGGTCCTCAAGCTTTTTAAACAGGGGGCCAGTTCACTGTCCCTCAGACCGTTGGAGGGCTGGACTATAGTTTTAAAAAAACTATGAACAAATTCCTATGCACACTGCACATATCTTATTTTGAAGTAAAAAAACAAAACTTCAAAATAAAAGGCTCTCCTAACTTCAAAAAAAAAAAAAAAAGGCCCTACTAACTGCAAAATAATTTAAAAAAAAATAGACCTCCTAACTTCAAAAAAATAAATAAATCCTAACTTGTTCTTACCTCGGTCCTCAGGCAGCATCAGGCTCTACACAGGCAAGCCCGTGACTCATCCGGTCACATCGGAGACTGACAAAAAGAGTCGAGAGACAGAGAGAAGGAGGGGAGTCGGAGAGTGCAGCGCCCATTCCACACATGCGCACTGTGGGCCCGGATGAGTCGGCTGCTAAGCAACAGGCAGCGGCAGCGAAAACACCTGGTGGGCTGGATAAATGTTTTCGTTGGGCCGCATGTGGCTGTATTTTGAGGACCCCTGGTATAGAGAGTGTATGGAGCATGAGTTATTTTAATTATGGATGGTTTGTTAAATGTTTGTTATTAATTTCTTTCTATAAATGATTGAAAAGGCTGGTCTCTCACCTGGGATGACTAGCCCCTCTCTGCTGAAAGCCTCATCAGAGCTTCAGGGCCTTATTGGCATCTCTGGTGATGATGTCACTTGGTTCTTGGTGCAGCAACTTCCTCTAGGAAGTGCCCTGAATCTCCGCTTAATTATTTTGCTCAATAATCTAGAATCATAAGGGGCCTCTGCATCTTCTACACACTAGCTGAAAGCCAAGCACAACTTAGGAGCATTAACTCAGACTTTCAGCTTAACTATGATGCACAACCATGGCAATCTCCTGAGGCTGCCTTTAGGAAGTGGGTGGTGAGGGCATCTGGAGATGTAGTCTCTATTCTAAAGTTATAAATGTAGCATAGGGAAAATGATCTCTGTGATTTCGGCTTTTTCCTCAGTATCTCACTGGGTTGTGAACTCAGGCTGGGATGTGGGGTGACATATATGGAAAGTTGAGGGGGAACTCCTGATACATATATGACTACTTCCCCCCTCTCTCCATCTCTTTCTTCTACTTTTTACACTCTACTTGGTCTTCCTCTACTCTTTCTTTCTGACAGTGACTTTCCTATTTCATAGCCGTGGCTTCCTTGATGTGGATTTATCCTCCACTTGCCTTCATGCCAAAATATTACATAGAATTCAGCAAGAGAAGCAAGATTTCTGATTATAGAAGATCCAAAAATCTTACCATGTTACATTTGAAAAACAATAATATTAAAAATATTTAATTGTGTTTTATTAAAATACAGTGCTAGATGTCTTGAGGAAGTAGCCTCTCCTCTATATAAGGTAGACCTAATGAAATTGCATCAAAGGGCTATTGTGAGAGTTAAAAGGAAAAGAGCAGTGGACATAGCCTAGGAGATGGCCTGGCTCATGGAAACTGGCTCAGAACTGGCTCACTGTCTCTTTCTCTCTGGCCCCTAGAGTAATGGAATGCTATTTTTTTTTCCCCCTAGAGCATGCATTGTCTCAATTATGGATGTTTTACAAAAATGTTCATTCCTTTATATAAATGATTAAAAAGCCTGCCTCTCTTCTCTATACACTTAGTTAAAAGCTTTTCATTCTTAATGTGGACTTTGCCAAAGAAAATGAAAGAAGAATCGTGTGCAGGAGATGTCAAGAAGCTATTATTACTTAAGTAAACTGATAATGTTATTAAGATCCACAAGTACTTCTGACCATCATTTCAACAATTGCCACAATTTGTTATCAGTTAGAAAGAAAACACCTTATTTTAAATATGGAAAAGACTGGGGAGGAAGTTATGTACTTCTCTCCAAATCATAGAAATTTAAATATTAGAACAGAGTCTGTTTTCACTGATTTATAATCTGGTTCTCTTATACTTTGCTTCTATAGAAAGAATATTGAATTTGGCCCATACTTAAACTAAATAGGAATGTAGATCATTTTAATTATTTTATAATTTAGGGCTGGTTAATGCTTATTTTGATTGTGGTATTCAGAAAAAGCAAAGAAAATCTGTAACTATCACAAGGAATTAGTGCTAGACACAATTTCCAGAGCACTTAGTTAAAAGCATTTCAAACTTAATGTAGGCTATGGATGAAAATGTTGAAAAGGAATCATGTACAGGAGATGCCATGAATACCTCCAGGAAAATTGAAATCAGCCTTCTGCAGATTGTAGATTATGGGAGAAGCATTGAATATATTTTGCCCTTTTTTAGTTATATCAGTCAAATCTAGATACTGAGATTCCTTATGTGATTTGTTATTTTTTGCTTAGTGGAATACATAGGTCCAGGAGGACAATTGTTGTGCCTTGCGAATTTTTTTGGGAAAGAATGTGTAAAGATGAGTGTAGAGAGCACCTGAGCAAAGGTCATTGGCTGAGTCCAGCAGTGTTGGCAAAGCCACATCCTGGAAACATACCTTGCCAATGGCAGAAATGTTGTCAGTCCTGACCTTTAGCTCAGGCACCAGGAAGTGGGTGTCATTATCTAAGTTCAGCCAGGCGCTAGGGGTGGATGCAATTATCCAGGCTCCAGGCCTGACAATTATGAGAACCCACAAGAATAAAGAATTGTAGCTTGATCTTTAAGCATGATTTCACATACTTTCCTTTGTCTTAAACTCTAGTAAAACTTCCTGGTATCATGCTGTATATAATAAATGTGCTGCATTAGCTCTAGGTCACTGTCTCTCCATCTGAGAACATTGTCCCACCTGGTCCCAGCTTTACTTACTGTCTCTGTGTCTTTCTTTTTCTCAATCCCCAGTCGCCCCTACTCAGGACTCATTCACTCTCTAGCCTTGCTGGTCATGGCTGGAGAACCCCCATAGATAGGGCAGATCCTGAGGCAAAGATTCAGTGTTATGCATCTCCTGCAGCATGGAGCAGAAATTGAATTCCAATAACTAGGGTGGTCACTGTTTGATAACTCAATATTTATTCATTAGTCAATAATGTGTTCATTCCTTCAACAGATACCATGCTAAGCAGTGAAGATATCAAATAAGACATAAGTCTTCCTCCAAAGATGAGTTACTGTCTGTGGAAAGATTATGTGGAAATAAGGGGAGGTTAGGGCATTAAAAGAGGACTTTACTGATATATCGTCTTATAGCAACTGTGGCTTCTTGTTCTATAGAGAGGATTTTTGAAAATTTGGAAGAGAAGTCTGGGACCCTTTGACCAATCCAAGGGGTAAGTGGGCACCCTCATGGTCCAAAACAGGACACCTCCTATTAGAAGATGTTGAATCAGGTAAACAAAGGACAACATGAGTAGTCACATGACCTGCATTCATACTTCAACTGGAGTAACTTCCTGAAGAAAAGAGAGTAGAACATAACCTAGAGTCACTACTTCAGATTTCTTGCTCATGGAAGAATTTAGTATTAAAATATTGCTCCTACTAAGCCAGCAAGTGATAAAGGAAGACACTTATGGTAGATTGGGGAACATTAGGTGCTTATAAGTATCTACTGATAATATATAATATTTATTTTGTTTTTTTGTCTTAGTGAAAACATCCTGTGAGATTTCCTTTGGTTTATGAGTAAGAGCTTGGCCAATAGGCAAGTATGAGACTGCTATACATGTGTAACAGAATTCCGTGAGGAAAAATCATTAATATGGACTATATATAAAATGTCATAAATTCCTTATTGATCCATTCATCTGTCTAGTCATCAATTCATTCATAAAATATTTATCAAGCATCTTTTCCATTTCAGGTTTTGTGCCCACTACCTCAGTGAAGAAGATAGACACACTCTATCTTAAGAAGTGTATAGTGTTGCTTCCTTGGTTATTGAATTAGACAGGATAAAAAAAAAAGATATTATATAACCCCTTTCTTTCAAAGTCCAGGGTTGGGGAATCTTGTTTCTGCCAAAGGCCATTTGGATATTTATTTATAACATCATTCACAGGCCATACAAAATTATTAACTTAAAAATTAGCCTGCAATATTTTGTCCAACATTTCATTAACTCACTCCTAATGTCTTGGAATGGCCAGACCAAATGTTTTTGAGGGCCTTATATGGCCGGACCCCTGTACTAGTCTCTTAGCATTGCTATAATGGATGGATTTTCCCTGTTCTTTCTTAAGGTCAACTTCTCCACTTAATCTCTGGATCCTATCCTCTCACTCCTTTCCATCTACTCATGGACTTGGCTCCAGTAATGATACCTTCTCTCACCTACTTCTCTCTCCTGTATTTATCCCTCTCTCCTCGATCATTCCACTAGTATGAAAGCATATGCAGGTGAAATGCTCAGGGAAGAAACTGTGCACAGCAAAGACTCAATATATATTGCATACTAGTATTATTATTGCTATCATCATCTTTCTTCTTTTTGAGGATCAACCATACTGAGCTTTGTCATAGTGATAAGTATCAGACCTTGAAGTAGTTCACTCCAAAGATTGTCAACATGACCAACATTTAAGCACTTAAGGATGATGAAAATAAAAAACAGACTCTTAGTATTTTCTGCCTTTTTGTAAATAAAGAAAGGAAGACAGAATGATCTGACATCACAAGATGTCTATGCTTGCATGGTGGTTATTAGTGAGAGCCCAAAAGAAAAGATGTAATGTGTTGCACTCATGACAATTTATTTGGAGGCATCTCAAAAATGCAATAGGAAAAGAGCTCAAACATTCTTAGCTGAATAGAAGGAATTACTAGTTACTATTTTGATTAACTATTGAGTACTTGGATAGAATATAATTTTTTCTTCCAGGACCTGCTCTAAATGTCAAGAGCGTACAGGATTTTTCTTTTATGTAACAAGAGGATTTATTAGTGGGTTATCATTGTTATTTACAAGGCTAGTTCTTAAAAATTTATGGTTTTGAAGAATGGCAGTTTCTCTTCCATGATTTAGACTTCATTTTTACTTGAGAGCTATATCTTTAATGACTCTGGTGCTCATATGTTGAGAGCTTTGGAACCTATATGGAACCAATTAGAAGGCATGCTAATACTTTACACCGGCAAGTGCAGAGAAGGGTAGACTATGAACCCACAAGATTGGGACTCTGAGAACTCACTCAGCAGCAAGACTGATTTCTATAGTGAACATTTTTATTTTTGCAGTTCAGTGTCTATTCTTCCGTGTGTGTGTGTGTGTGTGCGTGTGTGTGTGTGTGTGTGTGTGTGTGTGATTCCAATTGTGCTTTGGATATAGTCAATAGTGACAGCTGTCTTTTTCTGGCTGATGGGTGGGCATATGGCCTAAGCTTAGCAAACTTGATGCCATCTCTCTAGAACTGTAGTCTTGGGGGGAATGTGTTCAATGTAGATTTTCCCAGTAGTGGCCTCAATGCCCAGAATAGCTCTGGTTTCTGAGCTTCATTTTTTTCTCTTCCATTAAAGAAGCTCAAAATGATTTGTGTTGCTTGCAAACAAAGAACACAGAGATTTAAATACCTACCCCAAGTAAGAGGACAATTAGTAGTGCCTACTATATCATAATATTCATGGGGATGTGGTTACCTCCTGATGAAATGGTACTTCTTTTCTCAAGTCCAATTTTAGAGGTGAGACTAGAGGCAATACTTATGACTTTTGTCTGACTTGGATCATGAACCCATCCTATAATGGAAGTTACTGGGTATTGGACCTTTTGACTCCTGTGTAGGGTGGGAATGAGAGTGGAAGAAATTATCAAGAGCTGCAGAGGGTCAGGGTCTTGGTGTTCAAGAGTGTGCTCCAGTCTTACTAAAATTTGAAATTCACTGCTAAGGCCCAGTGAATTTAGGGTAGTGGACATAATATTATAGCTTAGGAGGCATAATGCATTGGGCCCCCCTCAGGCTCATAACTAACATATTTAAGGAAGCAAGATCAGCTCAAGATTGAATCAGCTGGGGATAGAGGGGTACCGAGCATATAATTTAGAAGAGTCACGTAGAACTGGTTTTAAAACCTATGTTCAAAATCTGAGTTCTTCCTCTGGTAATGATTAGACCTTGGGGAAATACTTATGGGGTGAGATAAATGTATCTTCTTCTGGGATGTTTTCCCTTTTCCATTTCTCCTCCCTATCCTGGTTTTGATACTTCTATTATGCGCCCCAATGGTAACCTATTTTTCCTATCATGATTCCTGTAAACTTCTGGTTTGTCTCTCCAACCAGACTTTCCACTTCACAAAAAAGTAATCTTGCCTTTCCTGTTCATCTTTGTATCATTAATGTGAAGCACAGTGTCTGACACTTAATAAAATTGTGTTGAATATTATTGAATAAGCAAAAAGAAGGCTGAGGATTGTAATGTGAGAGGTAGAAGTAGATTCTGTGAAAAGCAAGGCATTGGAAATTCTTTTTTATATCTTGTAGTAGTACATTAAGTAATGTGTTTATGAAGTACTATGTCTGAGGTCAATCTAAATGATAAAAATAAGAGGTCTCCTAGGAGTAATTATGAAATTTTAATAAAGTAAAACTTCTCTAAAGCATGTTAAATCTTTTCACATAGGGTATTTTTTTTATTCCAGACTAATCAGTTAATAGAAAAATGTTTCACTTAAGAATGATATATAAAACTTTTAATAGCACTTATCAAAGTGGTTACACATACTTTTTCAACAACCAGTTGCTGATGGGGTAAATATATTCAGCAAGATTTTCCTGTTTCCATAAAACATTTAAAATTTTTATTTTATTTATTTTTTAATCCTCACCTAAGGACAATGTTCAACCAACTGTACAACCCAACTAGGGCTGTAAAACATTTTTGAGACTAATTCTATAATAGCACACTGTACAGCAAAATATTAAATGAGAATATAAGAAAACATACACTTTTTCCTGATATAAACTTTGTGTCATAACTTATTCTTGCTCTTACAACCAATGAGCTTTGAATTTTGAATTGAATTAATGTACATTTTGCCACCTGTTACATTGTTTAACAAAGAATCTTTTATAATCTTAACTGCACACATTAACTCATTAAGGTCTTAGTCCTACACAAAAGAATATTTTCATTACCCAATGAAAAAGGGTCACTTTTTTCCTCTTGCTGGAAAACAAAAGCTTGTAATATTTGAAAATGTAGACTCTAACAATGGACCTCTTTCTCCATAAATCATCATAGACAGTGGTTCCTTGTAAAACAGGTTTCATGCAATATGTATACATGTTGCCTATGACTTTGAATGAAAACAAGGCTTAGGAGAAACAGAGTTCTTATTGTTAGACACCTCTCTATTTTCTCAAATATTACTTACTCAGGTCATATGTGATTTTTATTTTTTTCTAATGGAATAGAAGGAGTTTATTTCAGAGCTATGCTATAGGGAAGTAAGACATTTCTTTTTAGAATCAATACTATTGTATCTTGTACTTACAGAAAATTTCTTTAAATAAGCAAAGAGGAATATCAGCATCAAAGCTGGGTATAGAATGAATGTGAGTAAAGTAGAACATTAAAATGTCCTCTTACCATTTATAAAGTTGATTCTGGAGAGAATCATAAAAGCAGATGGAAAAGACCAGATATCAAAGAAGTAGAGTGCAGTTTGCTGTGTTTGATAAACATGTGCCCTTATCCAGTTTTATAGCTCCAAAGAAAATCTGTATGGTAAGGAGAGGCAGTGATACTGGACTTTAGATTGGTCTGTAGAATTTATTAGTTGTGTGACCTTGGCAATTAACATCTCTGAACTTTTCATTGTGCATAAAGTGAAATACAGAGTCATTACCAGGTTACCTGTATTATAAGTCTTCTACTACCATTCCTGTTTACCAATCCTTTCCTAGCACTCTAACTGCTAGTTATATTCAACTTCACGTCACCTCCTTTTATTATCTTTATAAGACTCTCTGAAATGTCTTGTTCATGTATTTGTTTTCCTTCACCATAATGTAAGTTTCATGACAGAAAAGATCTCAGGTACTTTTCTTACCATGCGCCAAGCACTAGTAACAATGCCAGTAAATTAATTGGTGCATAAAAATAATCTGTGAATGACTTCTGGATATATCCCCCAAACAATTGACTATAGTAACTCCAACAGATACTTGTACACCCCTGTTCATAGCAACATTATTCACAATAGCCTAGCAATTCAAGTGTCCATTGATGGATAAATAGATAAAATGTGATATATACATAAAATGGATATTATTCAGCCCTTCAATAAAAAGGAACATTTGACAATGGTACAACATGGATGAACCTTGAGGACATTATGCTCAGTTAAATAAGCTAGGCACAAAAAAACAAATACTGTATAATTCCACTTATATGAGGTTCCTAGAATAGTCAAATTCATAGAGACAAAAGTAGAATGGTGGTTTCCAGGCACTGGAGAAGGGGGAATGAGGAATTCTTATTTAATGAATACAAAGTTAAATTTAGGAAGATGAAAAAGTCCCAGAGATGGATGATAGTGATGATTGCACAGAAATATGAAAGTACTTAATGTCATTTAACTGTCCACTTAAAAGTGGTTAAAATGGTCAAGTTAGCCCTGGCTGTTGTGCCCCAGTTGGTTGGATGCCGGGAGCCGGTCCATCCTTGCTGTTTCAAGGGACCTGGCATATATAGCATATGGTTCTTAATATGTTTGCTCACCTTCTTGGCGCTGTGTTCTAACCAAGGTCACCTCTCAGAGAAAGGTTGAATCCCCAGGTAGGGATTTTCCCCTGAAGTTAGGGAGGGAATAAAACCCCTCAACTAAGTGCCAGGCGGGTAATTAATCACTTTAACTATGAACAATCATGTTTAAGCTACATAATCTTTACTCCCTGGAATGGAGATAAGAAACGCCCTAACCTTTGTAATAGAGATTGATAGGATTGAATCAACTGGTATAAATACAGATGTAACAAGACAGCAAGACACACAACTTAGAAGTCAGAACTCAGAACACAGAACTTAGGACACAGAACTTAGGAGACAGAATTCAGAAGACAGAAAGACACAGAACTTAGAACACAGGGCTTGGAAGACAGGACCAAGAGAGACAGAGCCTAGGCACAGAACCTACACAGAACGTTCTCTAGAGACAGAAGAACTTTGCTGGAGAGAGCATGCCGGAGGATCCTGGACAGGGACTGGCCTCGGAGCCTGGAGGCAGAGCCTGGCAAGAGAGCATGGCAGGGGATCCTGGACTGAACCTGACTGCGGAGATTGGCAGGAGAGCCTGAGTAGAACCTGGAGACTGAACCTGACTGGAGAACCTGGACAGAACCTGGCTGGAGATCCTAACCAGAACTTCGCTGGAGATCCTGAACAGAACTTGGCTGGAGATCCTGGCTAGAGATCCTGGCTAGGCTGCTGATCAACTGAACGCTGTCTCCGTGTCATTCCTTCTTCGCCGACTCCGTCCACACCTTTGGGGACCCCTGGATCCGCTGGGGCTGGACCCCAGCAGTTGGAGAGTCATCCCATGCACTGAAGGGTTGTGTGTTTGATTCCCAGTAAGGGTACTGCCCAGCTAGCAGGTTCAATGCCCTGTCAGGGTAACTAATCAGTGTTTCTCTCTTACATTTTACATTGATTTCTCTCTCTCCCTCTCCCTTCCTCTTTCAAAAATAAATAAAATCATATTCATGAATGAGGATAAAGATTATAAAATAAAGTGGTAAAGTTTATGTTATGTGTATTTTATAATAAAAATAAAAATTGCTTAATTAATCAATGTAGAGGACCTTCATGTAAATAGTTTTCATTTTCTGGAACACTGTACCCTGCCATATCATTCCCTTATTCCTCTACCTAGCCAACTACTAGTCATGTATCAGCTCTCAGCTTAGATCAAGGTTTCTCAACTGCAGCACTGTTGACATTTTGGACTGATTAATTTTTTTCTGCAGGGGGTTAGCAGTATTTCTAGTTTCTGTCTGCTAGAGGACCAGGAACATGTTCTGCCCATCACCCCAATTTGACAATCAAAGATATCTCCAGACACTGGGAAGTGTCCCAGGATTGGTAGCTGAGGGCAAAATTGCCACTGGTTGAGAACCAGTGATTTAGATGCTACTCTTACTTTCACTGGAAGATTGAGCTAAGAGCTGTCTTTTGCACTTTTTCTACCCCAGTGTCTTTATTCTGCTCTATGCTTTACCATCATGGCCCTTATTACATGCTAATTATACTATCTTTCCCATTAGACTGGTAACTATAACACCTAACACAGTACCTGGCATATTATTGGTGTTCAATATATATATTTATTGTTTTAGTTAAAATTCAGTTTCCTTGTCTTCAAAATAGAATACCCAATTGCTTCCAAGAAATATTGTAAACATCATTTATTAAGAGAAGCACTTTTTAAAACATTATAAAGAATTATATAAAAACTAGTGGCCCAGTGCATGAAATTCTTGCATGGGTGGGGGACATCCAGACTTCACCCTCTGCAATGGGGGACATCCCTCTGGCAATCTGGGACTGATGGATCCTAATCGCTCACCTGCCGGCCTGCCGATCGCCCCTACTGCCTCTGCCTGCCTGCCTGATTGTCCCTAACCCCATCTGCTTGCCTGCCTGATTGCCCCTAACTGCCTCTGCCTGCCTGATTGCCCCCAACTGCCCTCCCCTGCAGGCCTGATCTCACCCCCAACTGCCCACTCTGCCTCTACCCCCACTACAATGGCTTTGTTTGGAAGGAAGTTGGACATCTGGAAGATGGCCGGTTGACCCAGTCTACTTAGCTTATTACCCTTTTATTAGTATAGATAGATTATATAGGATAAGATTGCTTAAATGGGGGTGGGGGGAGCCTTTTTCAGCAGGAGGAGATGCTCTTGGCAGATGAAAATACATAATCTCTGTATCTGGACTGATAGCCAGCCATATGCACTATACTACCAAACCAGTTATTAAAAAATTGAACTGCTTTCTTACACCTTACACAAACAGCTATTGCCCTTAAAACCCCTCCTCAGCCCCTACCTTAGGTTCTGCCTTTGCAGTTCACCCAGATTAGGTTCTGATTGGTCGGTTTTATGCCAATCAGTGTCAAAAGCTCCACCACCTAGGCAGCCATTGGCCCCTTACAGTTCACCCAGATTTGGTTGATAGGTTGGTTTCTATGCCAGTCAGCATCTCCAGGCCTATCTCCATGCCTAATCAGAGAGGCGGGGCCAATCAGCAGCCCCCGTGGAGGCCTGGGGAGAAACAGAAGTGCAGCTGCTGGCGAAGCCTGGAGAGAAAGAGAGAGGCAATGGCTGATCAACAGCTGCCACAGAGGCTGCAGATCAGACCCTGCCTCTCTCTGCAGGCCTCTCTCTGGGCCTGATCCGCAGCCCCCTCCACAGTCAGTGCTGGGTCGCTGCACCTGCAGCAACAGCAGTCAGTGCGGGGTCACCATGGCAACCCAACACTGACTGCAAGACTGACTTCCAGTTGGTTGAGCCTCTGTAGTTACAGACCCTGGGTTTTTATATATTAGGATGAGTTCACATTATTATTGTTATAACTAGAGGCCTGGTGCACAAAATTTGTGAACGAACAGGGTCCCTAGGCCTGGCCAGCGATCAAAGCTGATCTGTGGGGTGACCAGCGGGGTGATTGGGGGGGGCCCCCACTGGCACCCACCTTGGCTGGCCTGGGGCCTGTGGGCTAGGGGCAGCTTCTGCATTGAACGTTTGCCCCCTGGTGTTCAGTGCGTGTCGTAGTGACTGGTCGTTACACCAGTCATTCTGCCGTTCAATTTGCATATTAGGCTTTTATTATATAGGATAAAATCTTTTCTTGGCTCTAGCTAACCAAAGTTTTATCCTCTTAACCTTTAATACTTTCTATATTTTACATTACTCATTTGTATCACTCAATAAATCAATGGCTGAGTTAGGATAGAGTAAATTATATCACTAAACTAAATTTTATCTTTAGAAACTTAGTCTGGTATCTAAAAGGCAATAGGAGATTACTAATTTGGGGCTTGATCTTCAGGAGACAAAAACTAAAACATAGGTCGAAAAAAAAAAGGATTTATTTGTGCTTATGGATTTTTTACAAGAGTTCTATACTTAAAATGCCTAAAGTAGATAGCTTAATTATGTTTATTAATGCATTATAAAGATACCAAACATGGAAAGAGAAAACAAAATTGTGTTCATTGTATCTATTATGATAGAAATAGCTTAGAATTATGGTTTCACATTTGAAAGTCTTTGTTGTTGTTTGTCAGTCAGAGTCAATACATGTTATAATCAGAGGGGTTTATATTCCTACACAAATAAAAAGGAATATAGTATGTTTCAAATCACAAGCTAAATTGGAAGAAACATGTAGATAGTATGAGCATTAGAAAAATTTTGAAGCAGATAATGTTCTAAAGACAGAGTAAAAGAAATAATTGTCTGAAAAGAAGAAAATAATATTTTGAAGGAATAACAGTATATTTTGTTAATTAAAAGCTAAATATGAATTATTATAGCATAATTTGGAGAAGTTAAGATGGTAACTATGATTTTTATATTTTATCCTTCTATCTGTTCATACCTCCTCATCATTTATTAGGCGTTTATGTGAGAGTATAGTGCAAAGTGGCTGGTTCATTGCCAACTCCAGCCCCCTTTTGCCTGGCTTCCTGAACTTTTGATGAAGGTTAAAACTACATTTCCCAGACTCATTTGCAGCTAGAATTCTACACATGAGGAATGCTTCCTCAAGCATATATAATCTGCATGCTGTGGCTCAGCATATGACTTACAAGCTCTGTGCAATATGATAGCACTACATCAGTTGTGCAGAGTATCACCAAAGTGCAACTTGGAAGGAGAAAGTAAGTAAGAGTGGTTGGTATAAGTATGTAGAGATAGAATCTTCTGGCAATTGTGATGGTATAAGTTTGATTGTTCTGAGAAACTTTGATAAAGGAACTGACCATAGCATTGCCCTGGAGCAGTGGGAGTGAGACTTGAGCTAGAACAGTTCCTTACAGGGACTGAGTGTTCTACTAACTGAGAGTTGTTGGTTAAGTAACATCTAAACTACACAACCTGCCTCTCCTAGATATTTTGTTTGCTGCCTTACACCTTGGAATAATTCTTATCTTTTTTGCATAAACTAACTAAATTGGATTATATTTACAGAAACTATTAAATCTGACAGACAATATCTGTGATAGGTATGATAAATAGAAAAATAGATTAATGCCCAACTCTTTGTTTTTGCTCACTAATATTCATCCTGAAGGGCTTTGATGTCTTGTGGAAGGAGCAACAATAGGCATGTGAATAAACAATAACAGTACATTTTAATAGGCGTTGTTATAAACTTGTAATAGAGTGAAATAGGAGCACAGAAAAGGAACAAAGGCCTAAGAGAATAATTGGTAAAAAGGGTCATTGGACTGAAGAGTTTCATTGAAAAGGTATCAAATACATTGGATCCTTAAAAGTAAATAGAAATATCTCAGGTAAAAAAAAATGGGAATAATATTTCAAGAAGGAACAGAGTGTTCAAAGTTATAGTGTGAAGAAACAGCATTTTACATTTAGCAAAATGTAAAGATTTTGCTATGTAAGTGAGGTACAGAATTGATGTCAGGGAAATGAACCTAGGACAAAGGTAGGTATTTGTATGCCAGAGTAAAGAGTTTGGCTTTGAAGATTTTGAGCAAGGGAATAACATATTTCAGGAAGATTATTTGTGCAGCCATGTGTAGAATAGATAGGAGGGACATTATTGGAGGCATGATGCAGGAAAGATTTAAGAGGCTACTGCCATAATCTAAGGGAGAAATAGCAAAACTGTGGCACAACAAATGGAGAAGAACATGTGGATCAAAGAGATATTATAGTTGCTGACCCATGGCAGGAACCCCATAAAGATTAGCTAAATGGGACACAATGGGGGAAAGTTGAGCATAGCTGAGAAACTGTTGGTTTGGATGAATAGGAGGCAAGGGAGACTGCTTTTCAGGAAATACAAAGAGAGTGTGTCAGTTGTGCTATTTGTCTCTATCTTTACTTAAAAGCAGAAAAAATGGGATAATCTACATTTCTAATATATTTATTCACTTTTGTCCATCCATTCATCCATTATTTCAATAAGTGTTTATTGGGTACTGTTGATGTGGTACACACTGGACTAGGAATTGTGAATTCATGGTGAATTAGCCAGTCTAAGTGGGATAGCAGACATAAAATAAATAATGATAAACTAATTAATTATAATGAGTACTAAAGGCCCAGTGCACAAAAATTTGTGCACTCGGGGGGGCGGAGGGGGCGGTCCCTCAGCCCCGCCTATGCCCTCTCGCAGTCTGGGACCCCTTGGGGGATGTACACCTGCTGGCTTAGGCTTGCTCTCTGGGGAATCAGGCCTAAGCTCGCAGTCAGACATCTCTCTCTGAGCCTGGAAGCCCTCGGGGGATGTCCACTTGCCAGTGGGGAGCAGGCCTAAGCTGCAGTCGAACATCCTTAGCGCTGCGGAGGAGGCAGTAGAGGCTCCCACCACCATTGCTGTGCTGGCAGCCATCAGCCTGGCTTGTGGCTGAGCAGAGCTCCCCCTGTGGGAGCACACTGACCACCAGAGGGCAGCTCCTGCATTGAGCATCTGCCCCCTGGTGGTCAGTGTGTGTCATAGTGACCAGCCATTCCCAGTCGTTCTGCTGTTAGGGTCAATTTGCATATTACCCTTTTATTATATAGGATAGAGGCACAGGTGGGGGCCGGCTGGTATGCCTTGAAGGGTGTCCTGGATCAGGGTGGCGGTCCCCACTGGAGTGCCTGGCCATCCTGGGTGAGGTGCTGATGGGTGTTTGCAGGCTGGTCACACCCACTTCAGGGTGGGGGTCCCCACTGGGGTGCCTGGCCAGCCTGGGTGAGAGGCTGAGGGCCTTTTTCAGGCTGGCCACAGCCCTTTCAGGGTGGGGGGGTCCCGCTAGGGTGCCTTGCCATCCTGTGTGAGGGTCTGAGGGCCGTTTTCAGGCTGGCCACGCCCACAAGCTGGAAGTAGGTATCTGGGATTTATTTAACTTCTATAATTGAAATTTTGTATTCTTGGTCCGGCTTGTAGCCTGAGTTTCCCCTGGCAACCCAGGCTCCCAGCGCTTCCTTGAGCAGAGGCCAGGCTGGCTGGAAGCAGGTATCTGGGATTTATTTATCTTCTATAATTGAAACTTTGTAGCCTTGAGCGGAGCTCAGGGCTGGCAGGGCAGGCGGGAAGGTTGGCTTCCTTCATCACCAGGGCAACCCGAGCTTCCTGCTCGCTCCAGCTCTGTGGCCGCCACCATCTTTGTGACCGAGTGAGGGAATGACGGAGTGAGGGAGTTACAGTTAATTTGCATATTACTCTTTTATTAGATAGGCTTGCACTCTTAAGGACAAGCCCAGGTGTTATATGATAGGGAAGATTTAGGGATATGTGAGCCAAAGGGGGAGATGCTGTGGAATACTAAGCACTATCGGTGTGGTGAGACTAAAACTTGTTTTTCCAAAGATGATTGTATTTTTAAAAATTGATCACATTAGCAGGATGTCATAAAGGCTGTTGTTCTTATATCATTAGGAAATTAGAACAGGGTCTGGCCTATAGAGGGATTTTCAATCCCAGCAACAACATAGAGAGGGTAACTATTAAGGAACCAGCTCTGGATAATTGACCTCTCCAAATCATTTTTAAATGCCATAGAGAAGCCGTATAGCCTCAGAGGCCAACCCCAGAACACTGCCACCCAGAGTCTGAGCCACAAACTGACTCTTTGCTAAACACAAAATAAGGCAGTCTGGGAAACAAATACGACCTGCTTTAAAATAAGGACTGTGGTTTACAACACAGAAGAACAGTGTATCGCTGGAAACTCAACACTCTCCTGAATACCTGGCAGGACTAAAGGCGAGCCAGACTGAAGAATAGAAGAACCGAAGGACCTTCACTACTGCAAATTTTTTTTTCTTTTTTCACCTTTTAACTAAGAAACCAATTTTTTTTCTTTCTTTTTTTTTCTTCTTTTTCCATCACCTGATTTTACCCTTTTAATTACTACCTTCTTATTTTTAACCAGTATTATTACTGCTACCATTTTACCATTTTTTAAAGTGCCATCTTATTTTTTCTTTATTTTATTTTGGGAATAGTTTCCTCCATTCTATTTTAATTGTTATATTATTAGTTGTTTCTAGTTTGCATCCATCTCCAGGGAGCTGTTGCTGGAATTTGTTGCGGTTCTATAGGAGTTTTCTCCTCATATTAATAATCTCTTCCCCTCTTCCACTTCATTCTCTCTTTTTGCTCTTTTTTTTTCTTTTCTTTTTCTTTTCTCTCTTTTATTTTCCACCCTCCTTTTTCCCAATTTCATTTTTGCACTCCTTTTTCTGGTCCCTACTTTTCTTTTCTTTTATCTCTTATATCTTTTTCTCTTCCTTCTTCCTTATCCCCTAATTCTCTTAATTCGGGTGGTAACCTTTATTTGGGGTTATTAATATCGTGAATATATTTGTGTATAGTGCCTGGTACATGGTGCCTTCTTGTGTTGTATTTTGTGCCTTTAAATCAACACAGCAGATCCAAGAAACAACAGCCTCCGGAGCACCACACCCTCTCCTGAGGAACAGCAGCTGTACGTGAAGCCTCCCCCCACAGCCAGAAGAGCCACCACAGTTGTGAACAGCACCCACCAGAGGAGCTGCTGCCAACTGAGGAGCAGCTGCTACCGCAACCGCCCGAAGAACAACCACAGACCAAGGAGTCACTGCCACCCAGGGAGCAGCCACTGAACGACTCAACGTCTAGATATGTCAGTGAGATCAAACATGGGTAGACAAAGAAACCCCCAAAGGAAAGAGAAGGAGGACTCTCCAGAAAAGCAGCTAAGTAATACAGAGGCATGCAACATGACAGAAAAAGAATTCAGAATAAGGGTCCTAGAGGGCATAAACCGGATGGAGGAAAAAATCAACAACTTCTACAAGAAGCAAGAAGAAACAGATGAAAAAGTCAACTACCTATGGAAGAAGGAAGAAGAAACAGATGAAAAAATCAATAACATATGGAAGAAGCTAGAATAAACAGATGAAAAAATCAACAACTTAAGTAAGACCCAAGAAGAAATGAAGAGTGATATAGCTGCAATAAAAAACACCATTGAAAGTATCAACAGTAGACTAGGAGAAGCGGAGGACCGAATTAGTGAATTAGAAGACAAGGAAGCAAAACACACCCAAACTGTACTGCAATTGGAGAAAAAAATTGAAAGACAGGAGGAGAGCCTAAGGGAGCTTTGGGACAACATGAAACGAAACAACATACGAATAATAGGGGTGCCAGAACAACAGAAAGATGAACAAGGATTAGAAAACCTATTCGAAGAAATAATATCAGAAAACTTCCCTGAAGTGGGGAAGAAAAAAGTCACACAAGCCCAGAGAGTCCCAAACAAGGTGAACCCGAAAAGACCCACACCAAGACACATCATAATTACCATGGCAAATGTTCAGGACAAAGAGAGAATCTTACAGGCTGCAAGAGAGAGATGGAAAGTTACATACAAGGGATCTCCCATTAGATTATCAAATGATTTCTCAACAGAAACACATCAGGCCAGAAAAGAATGGACGGAAATTTACAAAGTGATGCAAAGCAAAGGACTGAATCCAAGAATACTTTATCCAGCAAGGCTATCATTCAAACTTGAAGGGGAAATAAGAAGCTTCACAGACAAAAAAAGGCTAAGGGAGTTTATCACCACCAAGCCAGCAATGCAAGGAATGCTAAAGGGACTGGTATAAAAAGAAGAAATAAAAATCTCAGAAAGAAAACAGCCACACAAAAAAAGAAATGGCTACAAACAAATACCTTTCAATAATAACTTTAAACGTAAATGGACTAAATGCTACAACCAAAAGACATCGAGTGGCTGAATGGATAAAAAAACATGACCCATACATCTGCTGTCTACAAGAAACCCACCTCATTAGAAGGGACTCACACAGACTGAAAGTGAAAGGATGGAAAAATATCTTTCAGGCAAATGGAAAGGAAAAGAAAGCTAGGGTAGCAATACCTATATCGGACAAAATAGACCTCAAAGTGAAGGCCATAACAAGAGATAAGGAAGGCCACTTGATAATACTAAAGGGATCAATACAACAAGAAGATATAACCCTGGTAAACATATATGCACCCAATGTAGGAGCACCCAAATTCATAAAAAAACTCCTGGAAGATATCAAAGGAGAGATCGACAACAATACAATCATAGTAGGGGACTTTAATACACCACTGACAGCACTGGATAAGTCCTCTAGACAAACAATCAGCAAAGATACAGCAATCCTAAATGACTCACTAGATCAGATGAACTTAATCGACATCTTCAGAACACTTCACCCCAAAACCAGGGAATATACATACTACTCATGTGCTCATAAGACATATTAAAAAATAGACCATATATTGGGTCACAAGCAAAGTATACCCAAATTCAAGAAGATTGAAATCATAAAAAGCATCTACGCAGACCACAATGGCATAATATTAGAAATAAACTACAATAAAAACAACCCAAAATACTCAAACACCTGGAAGCTAAATAGCATGCTATTAAATATTGAATGGGATACCAATGAGATCAAAGAAGAAATAAAAAACATCCTGGAAACTAATGACAATGAAAACACAACAATCCAATACCTATGGGACACAATGAAAGCAGTCCTGTGAAGGAAGTTTATAGCTCTACAGGCCTATCTCAAAAAACAAGAAAAAATGGTAGTAAATCAAATAACTCTACAACTCAAAGAATTAGAAAGAGAGCAACAAGAAAACCCCAGAGTGAGCAGAAGGAAGGAGATAATAAAGATTAGAGCAGAAATAAATGACATAGAGACCAAAAAAACAATACAGAAAATCAATGAAACCAAGAGCTGGTTCTTTGAAAGGATAAACAAGATTGACAAACCTCTAGCCAGACTCACCAAGAAACAAAGAGAGAGGACCCAAATAAACAAAATCAGAAACGATAGAGGCGAAATAACAACAGACCCCACAGAAATACAAACGATTGTTAAAAAATACTATGGACAGCTCTACTCCAACAAACTAGACAACATGGAGGAAATGGACAAATTCCTAGAAAAATACAACATTCCAAAACTCAATCAGGAAGAATCTAAAAATCTCAACAGGCCAATAACTATGGAAGAAATTGAAGCAGTCATCGAAAAGCTGCCATCAAACAAAAGCCCAGGACCAGATGGCTTCACAGGGGAGTTTTACCAAACATTCAAGGAAGAACTAAAACCTATCCTCCTCAGACTACTACAAAAAATTCAAGAGGAAGGAACACTTCCAAGCTCATTCTATGAAGCCAGCATCACCCTAATACCAAAACCAGGTAAAGACAACACAATGAAAGAGAATTGCAGGCCAATATACCTCATGAACATAGATGCCAAAATCCTCAACAAAATCTTAGCAAATCGGATCCAGCAGTACATCAGAAAGATCATACACCATGACCAAGTAGGATTTATCCCAGGGATGCAAGGATGGTACAATATCCGCAAATCAATAAACGTGATACATCACATAAACAAAGTGAAAGAAAAAAACCACATGGTCATATCAATTGATGCAGAAAAAGCATTTGACAAAATTCAACACCCATTTTTGATAAAAACTCTCAGTAAGGCGGGAGTAGAAGGATCATACCTCAACATAATAAAAGCCATATATGACAGGCCCACAGCCAACATCATACTCAATGGACAAAAACTAACACCATTTCCCCTAAGAACAGGAACAAGGCAGGGATGCCCCCTCTCACCACTCCTGTTCAACATATTACTGGAAGTGTTAGCCATTGCAATTCGGCAAGAAAAAGAAATAAAAGGCATCCAAATTGGAAAAGAGGAAGTAAAACTGTCCTTATTTGCAGAGGACATGATATTATACATACAAAACCCTAGAGACTCCATCAAAAAGCTACTAGACTTCATACATGAATTTGGCAATGTAGCAGGATACAAAATTAACGCCAAGAAATCTATGGAATTTATATACACCAATAGTGAGCTTTCAGAAAGAGAGATTATAAAAACAATCCCGTTTACCATCGCACCAAAAAAACTAAGCTACCTAGGAATAAACTTAACTAAAGAGGTAAAAGACCTCTACTCAGAAAACTACAGGACGTTGAAAAAAGATATAGAGGAAGACATAAAGAGATGGAAGAACATACCATGTTCATGGATTGGTAGAATCAACATCATTAAAATGTCCATACTACCCAAAGCAATCTATAAATTCAACGCACTTCCCATTAAAATACCAACGGCATACTTCATAGATCTAGAACGAACTCTCCAAAAATTCATCTGGAATAAAAAAAGACCCCGAATAGCTGCAGCAATCCTGAAAAAGAACAAAGTAGGTGGGATCTCAATACCAGATATCAAGATGCATTACAAAGCCACTGTTCTCAAAACTGCCTGGTACTGGCACAAGAATAGGCATACAGATCAATGGAATAGAATAGAGAGCCCAGAAATCGGCCGCAACCAATATGCTCAATTAATATTTGACAAAGGAGGCAAGAACATACAATGGAGCCAAGATAGTCTCTTCAATAAATGGTGTTGGGAAAATTGGACAGATATATGCAAGAAAATGAAACTAGACCACCAACTTACACCATACACAAAAATAAACTCAAAATGGATAAAGGACTTAAATGTACGACGAGAAACCATAAAAATTCTAGAAGAATCCAAAGGCAACAAAATCTCAGACATATGCCGAAGCAATTTCTTCACTGATACAGCTCCTAGGGCACTTGAAACTAAAGAGAAAATGAACAAATGGGACTACATCAAAATAAAAAGCTTCTGCACAGCAGAAGAAACCATCAACAAAACAACGAGAAAACCCACTGTGTGGGAAAACATATTTGCCAATGTCATATCTGATAAGGGCCTAATCTCCAAAATTTATAGGGAACTCATACAACTTAACAAAAGGAAGATAAACAATCCAATCAAAAAATGAGCAAAGGACCTAAATAGACACCTTTCAAAAGAGGACATTCAGAAAGCCAAGAGACATATGAAAACATGCTCAAAGTCACTAATCATCCAAGAGATGCAAATCAAAACAACAATGAGGTACCATCTCACACCTGTCAGACTGGCTATCATCAACAAATCAACAAACGACAAGTGCTAGAGAGGATGTGGAGAAAAAGGAACACTTGCGCACTGCTGGTGGGAATGCAGACTGGTACAGCCACTATGGAAGACAGTATGGAATTTCCTCAAAAAACTGAAAATGGAACTTCCATTTGACCCTGTGATCCCACTTCTAGGAATATATCCCAAGAAACCAGAAACACCAATCAGAAAGGATATATGCACCCCTATGTTCATAGCAGCACAATTCACCATAGCTAGGATCTGGAAACAGCCTAAGTGCCCATCAGTAGATGAATGGATTATAAAACGGTGGTACATCTACACGATGGAATACTATGCTGCTGTCAAAAAGAAGGAACTCTTACCATTTGCAACGGCATGGATGGAACTGGAGAGCATTATGCTAAGTGAAATAAGCCAGTCAATGAAGGAAAAATACCACATGATCTCACTCATTCATGGATAATAGAGACCATTATAAACTTTTGAACAATAATAGATACAGAGGCAGAGCTGCCTCAAACAGATTGTCAACCTGCAGCAGGAAGGCCGGGGAGGGTTGGGGGACAGCAGGTAGGGGGGTAAGAGATCAACCAAAGTACTTGTATGCATGCATATAAGCATAACCAATGGACATAAGACACTGGGGGATAGGGGAGGCTAGGGGACTGTCTAGGGCGGGGGGGGGAAAATGGACACATATGTAATACCCTTCGTATTACTTTAAGCAATAAAAAAAATAAAAATAAAAATAAATAAATAAAAACTGCGGGGTCACCTCAGGCAAAAAAAAAAATACTAGCTACAAGAAAAATAGAAATGAAATCTTTATTGTGGAAATTCTTATGCCCTTCTAAATATCTAATACTGTATTAGAAGAGAAATCAGATTTAGAGACAAATCTGCCCCTGGATAATTAAAATAAATGTTTATTGTAAAAAAAAAAGAAAAGAAAAGAAATTATACTGTACTGTCATTGTTGGAAATCTTTCTCTTTGCAGCGCAAATATACCTACACATTCTCTTTTCTGCCACTATTAGGAGACTCTTGTGATTAATTATTAACTAGGAAATGTATTCTAAAACATCATACTTCGTGGTAACATATTAATGAAGATGAATTTGAGGTCCTATTCACAATTCTTAAGAAACGGAAGCTGGACTCCACTGACAACCAATCCCGTTAATCACTTTTTATTAGCTTTACTATATGATTTATTTATTTATTTATTTATTTATTTATTTATTTGTTTGTTTGTTTGTTTATTTATTTATTTATTTATTTATTTTTAGTGGGGATTCTTTTCTCCATTTGAAAATAGATACTTTCTATAGACAAAGAAAAGGACTATTAGATTTACAGTGAAACCAATCATACTAATATACAGAGTAAGGCTGCATGGGTGACTAGAAAGAACACTTATTGGTTGGTAGACCAATAGGTGATATATTGGTCTTAGCTATCACTTTGTAAATTACATAGTTTGTCTCAAGTGAATCGAATTAGTTGAAGAAACCTGGAGTAAAGTACAAAGTTTAATTGGTTTAGAGCAGTGTTTTTCAAACAAAAATTGCAACTCATTACTGGTTTGTGAAATCAATTTAGTGGGTTGTGATCAGCATTTTTCTTTGTTAATCCTCACCCTAGGATATTTTTTACCATTGATTTTTAGAGAAAATGAAAGAGACAGGATAGACACAGAGAGAGAAACATCAATTTGAGAAAGATACATCGATTGGTTGCCTTTTCACACTCTCCAAATAGTGCTGGGGATTGAGCCTACAATTAAGGTACATGTCCTTGACATGAGTAAAATAATAGAATTCTTAGCTTTTTCTGACTGACTTATTTCACATAGCATAATGTTTCAAGGTCCATCCATGTTGTTGCAAGTGGCACTACTATTTCATCCCTTCTTATGGTTGAGTAGTATTCCATTGCGAATACTAGTATGTTCCACAACTTCTTTATCTAGTCCTCTATTGCAGGACACTTTAGTAGTTTCCATGTCTTGGCCACTGGCTGCAATGAACATAGGAGTGCATATACTAGTACTAGGGGTCCAGTGAATAAATTTGTGCACCTTGAAAGGAACTGTGGGCCACGAGGCTGTGGTGGACACAGAGGCAGGTTTCAGCCCATCCTCTGCTCTCCCGCCTGGACCCTCCTGCCGAGGTCCCCGGTCGCCTGTCTGCCAGCAGCCCTGCTCCTGCCACTGCCGCTCCCACACACTGACAGCGCTGGCCCTGCTTGCAGCCGCTGATGGCATGGAGTGATTGGGGCCAGCGCCAGCAATAGATGTGAGCGGCAGCTAATGCCCTGATTGCCCCTCAGGAGCAGGGGGAGGAGAAGAAGCCATCAGGGGCCATCAGGACTGGAAGCCACTGCTCTCACCCTCTGATGGCGCTGAGTGACTGGGGCCGGTACTGGGCACTGGCAACAGGTGCAAAACAGGGACGGTGCCAGCAGCTGGTGCAAGTGCCAGGTGGGACCGCGACATGCAGGAGAAAGGAATTTTCAGTAACCACCATAGGCTTGCCCTGATGACAGTGACCGGCGCCCCGCTTTGGTCTGGCGACCCCACTCACCTGTTCCACCATCTTTCCATGGCCAATGCCTGCCAGGTTCTGCACTCTGCCTCCTGCTGCTGAAGCCTGCCATGTTCCATGCACAACCCCTAGTGGTCAGGTCACATCATAGCGACCAGTTGTTCGGTTGTTTGGTTGTTCAGTTGTTTGGCCATTTGGTCTATTTGCATATTAGGGTTTTATATCTTATCTAATAAAGAGGGAATATACAAATTGACCATCTCGGTGTAATGGTCAAGATGGCTATGCCCACAGCTGAGGCAGGGATTCCGTAGCACAAGATGGCTGTGCCCACAGCAGAGGCTGAGTTCCCATAATGAGCCTTAATGAAAAATAAGCAGGGACCTGAGGCTGCGTCCCCTGACTGGTGGGGCTTGACAGGGGACCTGAGGCTGCATTCCCTGCCCCGGCGCTAGGCTGGGGGACCTCAGGCCATGCCCCCCACCCAGCAGTGCTTGATGAGGGATCTCAGGCCACACACCCCTGTCCCAGCTCTGGGCCAGGGGACCTGAAGCCGTGCTCCATGCCACAGTGGTGGGCCGTGGGACTTGAGGCCACACCCCCCGCCTGGCGGGGCTTCACAAGGGACCTCAGGCTGTGCCCCCTGCCTAGCAGGGCTTGACGGGGCACCTCAGGGCACAGCCTCCACCCGGTGGGGCGTGACGGGGGCCCTGAGCCTACGCCCACCGCCTGGCAGGGCTTGATGGGGACCTCAAGGTATGCCCCCTGCCCCAGTCTGGGCCGGGGAACCTCAGGCTGTGCACCCCGCCCCAGGTTGGGTGACATGTGGCTGTGCCCCCCACCTGGCGGGGCTTGATGGGGGACCTCAAGGCACACTTCCTGGGCCAGGGGACCTCAAGGCACACCCCCCAGCTTGGGCTGGGGCTCGCTCCGAGCCCCCCACCCTGGCATTGGGCCAGGCAACCTGAGGCTGTCCCCCCCTGACCCGGCAGGGCTTGAAGGAGGTGGGGCCAGCCGGGTCTAGATCTAGCCCAATGAGGGTGGGGCCGGCTGTGTCTGGGTCTCACATGATTTCGAGGTGCATGTGGGTGCGCGGGGACTTGACTCTGGTTCCAGTGGTGCACCCCAGACTTTGACAGGAGGAAGAAGTTCATATATATTTTAATAATTTTCTTTCATCTCTGACACTTCTATTATAGAGAGAGGGCAAATAGCAATATTAAAATATTTCCTCTAATTAATTCCCTTTTAATGTGCACGAATTTCATACATTGGGTCACTAGTATATAGATATTTACCAATACGTGACTTTGAGATTTTCTGGTATATACCCAGGAAAGGGAGTGCTGGTTCGTATGGTGGCTCTATTTTCAATTTTTGAGGAATCGCTGTAGCAGTTATACCAGTCTAAATTCCCACCAGCAGTGGATGAAGGTTGCCTTTTTTCCCACAACCTCTCCAACACTTGTTATTCCTTGTCTTGTTGATAATGTCTACTCTAACAGGTGTGAGGTAGTATCTCATTATACTTTGATTTGCATTTCCCTAAATGCTAAAGAGGTTGATCATTTTTTCATATATCTATTGGTTGTTAGTATGTCTTTTTGTGAGAGGTCTATTTTCAGGTCCTCTGACCACTTTCTGGTTGGGTTGTTCGTTTCTTTGGTGTTGAGTTTTATGAGTTCTTTATATACTTTGAAAATGAAACCCTGGTCAGAGCTACTGTTTGAAAATAACATCTTCCATCTGGTTGACTGCCTCTTTGGTTTGTTTAAGTTTCTTTTGCTGTGCAGAAGCTTTTTAATTTCATTGAGTTCCATTCATTTATTTTTGCCTTTACTTCCCTTGCCTTTGAGGTACCCTAAGTTTGGTACCTATATTTTGTTCTATGTGACTTATTGCTTCAGGTCTTATATTTAGGTCTTTGAGCCATTTTGAATCAATTTTTGTACATGGGGACAAACTATAATCCAGTTTCATTCATTCACATGTGGCTTTCCAGTTTTCACAGCACCATTTACTGAAGAGACAATCTTTATTCCATTTTGTGTTTCTGACCCCTTTTTCAAAAATTATCTGTCCATATACATGTGGTTTTATAACTAGACTCTCTATTCTGTTCCAGTGATATGTGTGTTTGTTTCTCTGCCAATGCCTTGCTGGTTTGATTATTTTTTTTTAATTAAATATTTATTGTTCAGATTATTACATGTGTTCCTCTTTTTTCACCCCATAACTCTCCTCCTCCCAGTTCCCACCCCACCCTCCGCCCTCACTCCCCACCCACTGTCCTCATCCATAGGTGCATGATTATTTTCCAGTCTCTTCCCACATCCCCCACACCCCTTTCCCCCACAAGAATAGTCAGTCCATTCCCTTTCTATGCCCCTGATTCTATTATAATCACCAGTTGATTTTGTTCATCAGATTATTTATTCACTTGATTCTTAGATTCACGTGTTGATAGATATGTATTTGTTGTTCATAATTGTATCTTTACCTTTTTCTTCTTCTTCCTCTTCTTAAAGGATACCATTCAGCATTTCATATAATACTGGTTTGGTGGTGATGAACTCCTTTAGCTTTTCCTTATCTGTGAAGCTCATTATCTGACCTTCAATTCTGAATGATAGCTTTGCTGGGAAAAGTATTCTTGGTTGTAGGTTCTTGGTATTTATCACTTTGAATACTTCTTGCCACTCCCTTCTGGCCTGCAAAGTTTCTGTTGAGAAATCAGCTGACAGTCGTATGGGTACTCCCTTGTAGGTAACTGACTGTCTTTCTCTTGCTGCTTTTAAGATTCTCTCTGTTTCTTTTGCTCTTGGCATTTTAATTATGATGTGTCTTGGTGTGGTCCTCTTTGGATTCCTTTTGTTTGGGGTTCTCTGCGCTTCCTGGACCTGTAAGTCTATTTCTTTCACCAGGTAGGGGAAGTTTTCTGTCATTATTTCTTCAACTAGGTTTTCAATATCTTGCTCTCTCTCATCTTCTGGCACCCCTATAATTCGGATGTTGGTACGCTTGAAGCTGTCCCAGAGGCTCCTTACACTATCTTCGTATTTTTGGATTCTTTTTTCATTTTGCTTTTCTGGTTGGGTGTTTTTTGCTTCTTCGCATTTCAAATCTTGGACTTGATTCTTGCTCTCCTCTGGTCTGCTGTTGGGAGTCTGTAGAATATTCTTTATTTCAATCAGTGTATGCTTAATTTCTAGTAGGTCCTTTATCACAACATCGAGGGTCTCATTAGATTTCCTGAGGATCTCACTATATTTATCGGCAGTCTCACCAGTCGTTTCGAGGGCCTTACTAAATTTATCAGCGGCTTCTAGACAGTTCTTGAGAGACCTTAAAAGTGTGGTTTTGAACTCAATATCCAGCATTTTGCTTTCCTCATTTCTGTCATTTGTGTCCTGTTTCTTTGTCTCCGCATTTTTTATGCTTTCTTGGTGCACTCCCTTGTGGTCTTTGTGCGCAGTCTTGTTGTAGTTAAGCCTTGATTGTTGTAGGTAACACTGGGGGGGATTTGACCTCCAGGCCAACTGGCTGTGAGAATCAGCTGTGTCTGCAGTGGGAGAACTTCTGCGCTGGATCTCTAGGGCGGTGCTAATCTAGCCTTTGCCTGAGGCTATCCAGCAAATGCCTTTGTGCAGGGCTTGGGCAGGGCGAGTCCCAGGGGATCAACAGGGCAGGTAGAGGGAGCAGTTATGGCTGCTCCCATCCCCAGAGGCTCTGCCTCTCAGTGTCCCAGCAACTGCTGCAAGTACCTCGGAGAGAAAGCTGCCCTCGAGTTCCGACTGATGCCAGACAGTCCCACTTCTCCCGTTTGAGTCTGGGTCCCCAGAGACTTGCCCGGAACTGGAGCTTAGAGCCTGAGACTAACGCCTGATTGAAAACTACAACTGCACCCTCAGCCGCCAGCCCGCTTTGCATGCACCTCTGCACCTTTGTATTTTACTTCCGCACTACACCTCCTCTGAGTCTCGGTATGCTTTCTCTTGCCTTCTCGTTGTAGAATTTCCCCTCAGCCATCCTTCCTGTGGTTCTGAGTGATGTCCGTTCTGCCTTTTAGTTGTATTTTTGAAGTGGTTGTGCAAGGCAGCATATTCCGGTGTTTACCTATGCTGCCATCCTGGTTTGATTATTATAGCTCTGTAGTATAATTTGAAATCAGGTAGCATAATACCTCCAACTTTGTTCTTTTTTCTCAGGATTGCATTGGCTATTTAAGGTCTTGTGTGCTTCCATACAAATCTGATGGTTTCTTGCTCTATTTTTTTCTTATAACAGTAGGATTTTAATGGGAATTGTATTAAATTGATATATTGCTTTGGGTAATATGGACCTTTTAACTATGTTGATTCTTCCAATCCATGAACACTGGATATTTTTCCTTTTGTTGTGTCTTTTTCAATGTCTTTTAATGATGCTTTCTAATTTTCACTATATAGGGTTTTCACATTTTTGTTCAGTTTATTCCTAGGCATTTTATTATTTGGGTTGCAAATGCAAAATGAATTGTTTTGTTTTGTTTTGTTTTGTTTCATTTCTTTTTCTGAATTTTTGTTAGTATACTGGGAGGCAATGTATTTTTGCACATTGACTGTATTTGTTTATTGTTTCTAACAGTTTTTTCGTGGGTCCTTAGGGTTTTCTATATACAGAATTATGTCTTCTGCAAAAAGTGACAAATTAATTTCTTCCTCCCCTATTTGGATGCTTTTTATTTCTTTCTCTTGCCTTTTGCTCCAGCTAGGACTTCCAGCATTATCTATATATAAAAAGCCTAAGCAACTGTTATGACTAAACAACCAGAATGACCAGTCGACCAGTTGCTATGATGCACACTGACCATCAGGGGGCAGATGCTCAATGCAAGAGCTGCCCCCTGGTGCTCAGTGCACTTCCACAGCCAACCTCTCATGTTCCCTCTCCCTGGGCTGGTCCCTCCCCCCAGCTAAGGCTCTGGGCACCAGAGAATCTGGGTCCGGGAAGCCTGTAGGAGGAGAGTGACCCCAATGCTGATCGAGACAGAATAGCAGCTTAGAGCGGGTAGAGAGGGCAAGGAAGCAGCCTAACTGCAAAGATGTAAAGTAAGCACCACCGCCATCTTACCTCTGCCATCACACCATGCCACAAAGCTAGCCCTCTGCGCCCCCATTAGCCACTTCTAGCTCAGCCCCACACCTGTCCATGCTCCTAACCATTGATTGGATAGCACTCCTCAGTGATGTGCCACCATTGACCGAAGTCAGCTACCTATCATGCTTGGGGGAGGAACCCCGAGAAAATGTGTGGCTGAGGTAGGAGAGACAAGTGGTCTGTATGTCAGCAACTCAGCCCCAGGGAGAGTGAGGCGGACCAAGTGCAGGCAGCGAAGTAGAGCTGTATTTCCTCCTCAGAGCGTAGCTGGTGTTCAGGCCATTTTGGGGCACTCTGTCTGTGGTCTTTGCTTGCTGCTACCTCAGCACATCTATACAACTAGATCGGGGCTGGCCAGCCAACCTCCTGCAGTCCCTCTCCCTGCCAGCTGATCCATCCCCCAGGCCAGCTGGGCCCTGATCTGCACCCATCAGGGCCTGCCAGCCAACCTCCTGCAGTCCCTTCCCCCAGCTGGCCAACCTCCTGCAGTCCATCCCCCCCGACACCCCCCACCAACCAACCTCCATGGTCCCTCCCAACCCAGCCCCCCTGTGCACGAATTCGTGCACCAGGCCTCTAGTGTTGAATAAGAGTGGTGAGAGTGGGAAACCTTGTCTTGTTCCTGATCTTAGAGAAAAAGTTTTCAGTTTTTCACAATTGAGTATGATATTAGCTAAGGGTTTATCATATTTGACCTTGGTTGGTTTAAGGTACTTTCCTTCTATTCCTATTTTATTGCCTGTTTTAATCATAAATGGATGTTGTGTCTTATCAATTGTTTTTCCTGAATCTATTGATAAGATCATATGATTCTTATCCTTTCATTGCTAATGTGGTGTGTTACATTGGTTGATTTGCATATGATGAACCATCCTTATGCACCTGGAATGAACCCCACTTGATCGTGATATATTATATTTTTTATATACTGTTGTATTGGATTTGGCAGTATTTTCTTTAGGATTTTTGGATCTGTATTAATCAGAAATATTGGTCTATAATTTTCTTTCTCTGTGTTATCTTTGCTAGGTTGTGGTATCAGGGTGATATTGGCTTCATAGAATGTATTGGCCCTTCTTGAAATTTTTGGAAAAAATTGGGAATGATTGGTATTAAATCTTCTTTGAATATTTGGTAGAATTCACTGGTGAAGACTTCTAGTACTGGACTTTTATTTTTGGGGGGAGGTTTTTGATGGCTGTTTCAATTTACTCACTACTCATTGGTCTATTTAGATTTTACAATTCTTTATGATATAAACTATGAAGGTTTTATAATTCTAGGAACTTATCCATTTCTTCCAGGTTATTGAATTTGGTAGCATATAGTCTTTCATAATATTCTAGTATGATCCTTTGTATATCTGTGATGTCTGTGGTGACTTCTCATTTCTGGTTTTGTTTATATGGCTCTCTTCCCTTTTTTCCTCAGTGAATCTAGCCAAGGGTTTGTCAATTTTAGTAATCTTTTCAAACAACCAGATCTTTGTTTTATTAATTTTTTTGTATAGTCACTTTGTTCTCTGTTTTATTTAATTTGGCTCTAATTTTTATTATTTCTTTTCTTTTATTGACTTTGGGTTGCTTTTGTTCTTCTATTTCTCATTCTTTAAGATGTGATGTTAGGTTGTTTATGTTGGGGATTTATCTTTCTCTTTCTTTCTTTCTTTCTTTCTTTCTTTTTTTCTTTTTCTTTTTTTTAGATAGGCCTGTAATGATATAAACTTCCCTCTTATTACTGCTTTTCCTGCATCCCAGAAGTTTTGATGTGCTGTATTGTCATTCTAATGTGTTTATATATATCTTTTGATCTCATCTTTTATTTCTTCTTTTACCCCGTCATATTTTAGTAGTATGTTGTTTAATCTGCATGCATTTGGGAGTTTCTTTACTTCCTTTTTGCAGTTGATTTATAATTTCAAGTCATTGTGTTCAGAGAACATGGTTGGTATAATTTCAATCTTGAATTTGTAGATGCTAGTTTTGTAACCCAACATATATTCCATCCTTGAAAATGATCTATGTGCACTAGAGAAGAATGTATAATATGTGTCCTGGGATGAAAATTTCTTTAAATGTCAACTATGTCCATTTGTTTTTATTTCATTTAAGGCAGATATTTCTTTATTGATTTTCCATATGGTTGACCTATCTAGTGCTGTCAATGAAGTATTAAGGTCCCAAAATACGATTGTGTTTTTATCTGTTTCTCACTTTAATTTTGTGAGTAGCTGTCTAATATATTTTGGTGCTCCTTGGTTGGGCACATATATATTAGGAAGCATTAACTTTTTAAAATATTTTTTCTTTATTGATTAAGGTATTACATATGTGTCCTTATACTCCCATTACCCCCCAACCCTCACTCATGCACTCACTGCCCTGGTATCTGTGTGCATTGGTTATGCTTATATGCATGCATACAAATCCTTTGGTTGATCTTTCTCCCTTACCCCCACCCTCCCCTACCTTCCCTCTGAGGTTTGCTGGTCTGATCGATGTTTCTCTGTCTTTGGATTGGTTTTTGTTCATCAGTTTATGCTGTTCATTATATTCCACAAATGATTGAGAACATGTGATATTTATCTTACTCTGACTAGCTTATTTAGCTTAGCAAAATGCTCTCCAGTTCCATCCATGCTGTTGCAAATGGTAATAATTCCTTCTTTTTTACAGCAGCATAGTAATCCATTGTGTAGATGTACCACAGGTTTTTAATCCACTCATCTGCTGATGGGCACTTAGGCTGTTTCCTAATCTTAACTATGGTAAATTGTGCTGTTATGAACATAGGGGTGCATATATCCTTTCTGATTGGTGTTTCTAGTTTCTTGGGATATATTCCTAGAAATGCAATTACTGGGTCAAATGGGAGTTCCATTTTTAGTTTTTTGAGGAAACTCCATGCTGTCTTCCACACTTGCTGCACCAGTCTACATTTCCACCAGCAGTGCATGAGGGTTCCTTTTTCTCTGCATCCTCGCCAGCACTTGTCATTTGTTGATTTGTTGATGATAGCCATTCTGACAGGTGTGAGATGGTACCACATTGTCATTTTGATTTGCAACTCTCAGATGATTAATGACTTTGAGCATATTTTCATATGTCTCTTGGCCTTCCTTATGTCCTCTTTTGAAAAGTATCTATTTAGGTCCATTGCCCATTTTTTTTTTTATTGGGTTGTTCATCTTCCCTTTTTTTAAGTTGTATGAGTTCCCTGTTAAAATGTTGGAGATTAAATCCTTTTCAGTGATAACATTGGCAAATATGTTTTCCCATGCAGTGGGCTTTCTTGTTCTTTTGTTGATGGTTTCTTTTGCTGTGCAGAAGGTTGTTTGTTTGTGTGTGTGTGTGTGTGTGTGTGTGTGTTTATGTAGTACCATTTGTTTATTTTCTCTTTAGTTTCCATTGCCCTAGGAGCTGTATCAGTGAAGATAATGCTTCTGCATATGTCTGAGACTTTTTTGCCTGTGGATTCCTCTAATATTTTTATGGTTTCCTATCTTATGTTTAAGTCCTCTATACATTTTGAGTTTATTTTTGTGTATGGTGTAAGTTGGTGGTCTAGTTTAATTTTTTTGCATGTATTTGTCCAATTTTCCCACCACCATTTATTGAAGACACTTTCACCACTCCTCTTTGACATAATCCTGGAAGTGCTAGCCATAGCAATTAGACAAGAAGGAGAAATAAAAGGAATCCAAATTGGAAAAGAAAATGAAAACTGTCATTATTCACAGATGACATGATACTTTACATAGAAAACCCTAAAGATTCCATAAAAAAATTATTAGACTTAATAAATGAATTTGGCAATGTAGCAGAATACAAAATTAATGCCAAGAAATCTATAGCATTTTTATACACCAATAGTGAACTTACAGAAAAAGAGCTTAAAAAAATAATTCCATTTACCATCGCACCAAAAACATTAAGATACCTAGGAATAAACTTAACTAAGGAGGCATTAAGTTTTCTTGATGTAGTGTCTTTCTGGTGTTGGGTTGTATAAGTTCTTTATTTATTTTGGAAATTAGCCCCTTATCAGGTGTATCATTGGAAAATATGTTCTCCCATACAGTGAGTTCCATTTTCATTTTGTTGATGGTTTCCTTTGCTGTGCAGAACTTTTTAGTTTGATGTAGTCCCATTTGTTTATTATTTTCTCTTTTCCTTGTCATAGGACTATCTCAGTAAAAAATATTGTTATGCAAGATGTCTGGGATTTTATTGCCTACTAGAGGCCTGGTGCACAAAATTCGTGCACTCAGCCCAAACTGCACCCTCTCCAATTTCGGACATCCCTCTCACAATCCAGGATGCTAGCTCCCAACTGCTAGCCTGCCTGCCTGCCTGATTGCCCCTAACTACTCCCCTGCCAGACCGGTAACCCCAAACTGCTCTCCCCTGCTGGCCCTATTGCCCCCCAAATGCCCTCCCCTGCCAGCCCGATCACCCCCAACTGCCTTCCCCTGCCAGCCTGGTCACCCTCAACTGCCCTCCCCTGTCAGCCCGATTGCCCCCAACTGCCCTCCTCTGCTGGCCTGGTCCTGCTCCAACTGCCATTCCCTGCCAGCCCAGTCACCCCTAACTACCCTCCCCTGCAGGCCTGGTCACCCCCAACTGCCCTCCCCTGCTGGCCTGGTTGCCCCTAAGTGCCCTCCCCCACTGGCCTGATCACCCACAACTGCCCTGCCCTGCCAGCCATCTTGTGGCTGTGGGCACTGCCATCTTTGAGGGCATGGCATTCACTTAGCATATTCCCTCCTTATTGGCTGTGGGCACCCCCATCTTTGTAGCCTGTTGCTCAGTCGTTTGATCGCCCCCCCCCCCCCCAACCCTCCTGCTGGCCTGGTTGCCCCATGCAGCCTCCTGCTCAGTTGTTTAGTTATTTCTCACTAACCCCCCTGCCGGCCTGGTTGCCCCATGCAGCCTGTTCGGTCATCCATTCAGTTGCAATGGTTGCTTAGGCTTTTATATATATATAGATATTTTGGTCTAGGATTTTTATGGTTTCATGACTCACATTGAAGTCTTTTATTCATTTTGAATTTATTATTGTATACAGTGTAAGTTGGTGGTCTGGTTTTGTTTTTTTGCATATACCTCTCCAATTTTCCCAACACCATTTAAGGCAGAGACTGTTTTTACACCATTGTATGCCTTTGTCTTCTTTGTCAAATATTAATTATCCAGAAAGGCATGGGCTGATTGCTGGACTCTCTGTTTTGTTCCATTGATCTAAATGCCCATTCTCATGCCAGTACCAGACTGTTTTGAATAAAAAGGCCTTTTATTATAGCTTGATATAAGGTATTGTGAGCCCTTTAACTTTGTTCTTCTTTCTCAAGATAGCTGTGGCTCTTTGGAGTCTTTGTGGTTCCCTATAAATTTTTGGATTATTCATTCTGGATCAGTGAAATATGCCAATAGTATTTTAATCAGAATTACATTGAGTCTGTAGATTGCTTTGGATAGTATGGACATTTTAATGTTGTTAATTCTTCCAATCCATGAACATGGTATATGCTTTTGCTTGTTCATATCTTCTTCTATTTTTTTATTCAATATCCTATAGTTTCCAGAGTACAGATCTTTTATCTCCTTGGTTATTAAGTTTATTCCTAGGTATCTTATTTTTTTGTTGCAATAGTAAATGGGATTGTTTTCTTAGTTTCTCTTTCTGAGAGCTTATTATTGATGTATAAAAATGCCATCGATTTCTGGATATTAATTGTGTATTCTATTACTTCGCTGAATTCATTTGTTAGAACTTGTGGTTCTTTGGTAGAGTATTTCAGGTTTTTTGTGTATGTCATCTGTGAAAAATTACAGTTTTACCTCCTCTTCTCCAATTTGGATACCTTTTATTTTTTTCTCTTATCTGATAGCTGTGAATAAAAATGGTGAAAGCAGACATCACTATTTTTCTTTATATTAAGGAAAATACTTTTAGTTTTTTCCCATTGAGTATAATGAGGGCTATAGGTTTGTAATATATGGCCTTTATTACATTGGGATATTATCCATATATTCCCAATTTGCTGAGAGTTTTTATCATAAATGGTTTTTCAATTTTATTTAATGCTTTAGCTGCATCTATAGATATTACCATGTGATTTTTATCTTTCATTTTGTTTATGTGATATATCATGTTTATTGATTTGCAAATATTATACCAACCTTGCATCCCTGGAATAAATCCCACTTGGTCATGGCGTATGATCTTTTTAATATATTGCTGGATGTGATTTGCTAATATTTTTTTAGGATTTTAGCATCTAAGTTCATCAGGGATAGTGGTCTGTAATTCTCTCTCTTTGTAGTGTCATTATTTGGTTTTGGAATAAAGAGAATGCTGGCCCCATAGAAAGAGTTTGGAAGTGTTCCTTCTCTTGGATTTTTTGGAATAGTTTGAGGAGGATAGGTATTATGTGCTTGAATGTTTGGTAAAACTTCCCTGTGAAGCCATCTGAACCAGGGCCTTTATTTTCTGTGAGTTTGTTTTCTTTTTATTACTGCTTCAATTTCAACAGTAGTTATTGGCCTATTTCAGTTTTCTGATTCTTCGTGATTGGCCAGTTTGTTGGCATGTAGTTTTTCATAGTAGTTTCTTACAATAGTCTGTATTTCTGTGGGATCAGTTGTTACTTCTCTTCTGTTATTTCAGATTCTATTTCTTTTTTTTTTAATTTTTTTTTATTGCTTAAAGTATTACAAAGGGTATTACATATGTCTCCTTTTTTTCCCCCGCCCTTGACAATCCCCTGGCCTCCCCTACCCCCCAGTGTCTTATGTCCATTGGTTATGCTTGTATGCATGCATACAAGTCCTTCGGTTGATCTCTTACCCACCCCCCTCCTGCCCTCCCACCCTCCCCGGCCTTCCTGCTATAGTTTGACAGTCTGTTTGAGGCAGCTCTACCTCTGTATCTATTTTTGTTCATAAGTTTATAATGGTTTTTATTATCCAGAAATGAGTGAGATCATGTGGTATTTTTCCTTCATTGACTGGCTTATTTCACTTAGCATAATGCTCTCCAGTTCCATCCATGCTGTTGCAAATGGTAAGAGTTCTTTCTTTTAGACAGCAGCATAGTATTCCATCGTGTAGATATACCACAGTTTTCTAATCCATTCATTTACAGATGGGCACTTAGGCTGTTTCCAGATCTTAGCTATGGTGAATTGTGCTGCTATGAACATAGGGGTGCATATATCCTTTCTGACTGGTGTTTCTGCTTTCTTGGGATATATTCCTAGAAGTGGGATCACAGGGGCAAATGGAAGTTCCATTTTTAGTTTTTTGAGGAAATTCCATACTGTCTTCCATAGTGGCTGTACCAGTCTGAATTCCCACCAGCAGTGCACAAGTGTTCCTTTTTCTCCACATCCTCTCCAGCACTTGTCGCTTGTTGAATTGTTGATGATAGCCAGTCTGACAGGTGTGAGATGGTACCTCATTGTTGTTTTGATTTGCATTTCTTGGATGATTAGCGACTTTGAGCATGTTTTCATATGTCTCTTGGCTTTCTGAATGTCCTCTTTTAAAAGGTGTCTATTTAGGTCCTTTGCCCATTTTTTGATTGGGTTGTTTATCTTCCTTTTGTTGAGTTGTATGAGTTCCCTATAAATGTTGGAGGTTAAACCTTATCAGTGATAGAATTGGCAAATATGTTCTCCCATGTAGTGTGCTTTCTTGTTGTTTTGTTGATGGTTTCTTCTGCTGTGCAGAAGCTTTTTATTTTGATGTAGTCCCATTTGTTTATTTCCTCTTTAGTTTCCAATGCCCTAGTATCTGTATCAGTGCAGATTCTATTTCTTTGGGTCAAACTCTACTTTTGTTTTGTGATGAGTTTGGCTCAAGTTTCATCAATCTTGTTTATCTTTCAAAGAACAAGTTATTGGTTTTATTTATTTGTTTGTTTATTTAAGTTTCTATTATCATTTATTTCTTTTATTTCTTTATTGATTAAGGTATTATATATGTGTCCTTATCCTCCCATTGCCTCTCCACTCCCCCACTCAAGCCCTCACCTTCTGTTGTCTGGTTCCATTGGTTAGGCTTATATGGATGCATACAAGTCCTTTGGTTGATCTTTCTCCCTTACCCCCACCCTCCCCTACCTTCCCTCTAAGGTTTGACGGTCTGATCGATGCTTCTCTGTCTCTAGATCTGTTCTTGCTCATCTATCTATGTTGTTCATTATATTCCATAAATGAGTGAGATCATGTGATATTTATCTTTCTCCAACTGGCTTATTTGGAGTAGCAAAATGTTCTCCAGTTCCATCCATGCTGTTGCAAATGGTAAGAATTCCTTCTTTTTTACAGCAGCATAGTATTCCATTGTGTAGATGTACCACAGTTTTTTAATCCACTCATCTGCTGATGTGCACTTAGGCTGTTACCAAATCTTAGCTATGGTGAATTGTGCTGTTATGTACATAGGGGTGCATATATCCTTCCTGATTGGTGTTTCTAGTTTCTTGGGATATATTCCTAGAAGTGGGATCACAGGGTCAAATGGGAGTTCCATTTTTAGTTTTTTGAGGATACTCCATACTGTTCTCCACAGTGGCTACACCAGTCTGCATTCCCACTATCATTTATTTCTGTTCTGATCTTTATTATTTCCTTCCTTCTACTTACACTGATCCTTTCTTATTCTAATTCTTTCTCTTTCTAATTCTTTAAATTGTAGGGTTAGATAGTTCATTAAAATTTTTTCTTGTCTTTTAGGTAGCTCTGTAGTGCTAGGAACTTTCCTCTCATGACTGCTTTTGCATTGTCCCCTAGATTGAGGGATGTTGTGTATTCATATTCATTTGTTTCCAGGAAGATTTTTTTATTTCTTCCTTGATCATTGGTAATGCATTCATTTTTTAATAATATAGTATTTACCCTCCATGTGTTTGAATGTTTTTGAGTGTTTTTACTGTAGTTCATTTCTGTTTTTATGCCATTATGATCTGAGAAGATACTTGATATGATTTCAATCTTTTTGAACTTTTAGACACTTTTTTTTGTGTCCTAACATGTGTTCTCATTTGAGAATGATCCCTGTGCACTTGAGAAGAATGTATATTTTGCTACCTTGATGTAAAATATTCTGTAAATGTCAATTAATTCCATCTGATCTAGTGTGTCCTTTAGGATCACTGTTTCCTTGTTGATTTTTTGTCTGGAAGATCTGTACAATAAAATCAGTGAGGTGTTAAACTCCCCTACTATAACTGTATTATTTTTAATCTTTTCCTTAAAGTATGCTAGGAGTTTGTTTTTTAAAAAAACATATTTAGATGCTCCTATTTTGGGTACATATATGTTTACCAGGGTTATATCCTCTTTTTGGATGTATCCCTTTAGTATTATGTAGTGACCTTTATTGTCAGTTGTGTTGGCCTTCATTTTGAAGTCTATTTTTTGAGATATGTGTATCGCTACCCTACCTTTTCTTTAAATTTCCATTTGCATGGAAAAATTATTTCCATCCTTGCACCTTCATTTTGTGTGGGTCTTTTGTTCTGATGTGGGTCTTTTGTAGACAGAATATATTTGGTCACATTTTCTTATCCATTCAGCTACCCTGTATATTTGATCGGAGCATTTAATCCATTTCCTTTTAATGGTATTATTGATAAGTACTTATTTAATGCCATTTTTTCTCTATACTTATGTTCCTCTTTCTCTCTCCCTTCTTCTTCTAAAAGCAGTCCCTTTAACATTTCTTGCAATGTTGGTTTTTGTGGTAATGTACTAGTTTAGCCTTTTTTTAAAAAAAAAATCTACAAATTTCTTTATTTTGCCTTGAATTTTAAATGATAGCCTTACTGGATAGAGTAGTCTTGGTTTCACAATCTTGCTTTTATTTTTTTAATGTTTTTATTAATTTTTAGAGAGAAGGAAGGAAGAGGGATAGAAAGATAGAAACATCGATGAGAGAGAAACATTATGAATTGGCCACCTCCTACATGCCCCCCACTGGGGATCGAGCTCACAACCCAGGCACGTGCCCTGACTGGGAATCAAACTGGGGACCTCTTGTTTAACAGGTGGACACTCAACCACTGAGTCAAGCCAGCCAGGAAGTTCCTTGCTTTTTATAAGTTTGAATATTTCATGCCAATCCCTTCTCATCTGATGGTATATTCCCTGACAGTTTTATTGGAACTCCCTTGTAGGTATCTAACTATATCTCTCTTGCTGCCTTTAATATTTATCTTTAACCTTTGACATTTTAATTATGATTTGTCTTGGTGTGGATCTCTTTCATTTCATCTTGATTGAGACGCTTTTCGCCTCCTGAACTTGTGTGACTTTTTCCTTCATTTCATTAGGGAATTTTCTGTCATTATTTATTCAAATATGTTCTCTATCCCTTGTTCACTTTCTTCTCCTTTCTGTACTTTTGTGATGAGAATGCTATGACGTTTCATGTTGTCCCAAACTTCCCTTAAACTATCCTCATTCTTTTTGTTTTTTTTTCTTTTTGTTGCTCTGATAGAGTGTTATTTTTAATATACTTTGTCTTCCAAATAACTTATTCAATTCTCTGCTTCATCCAACCTACATTTTATTCCTTCCAGTCTATTTTGACTCTATTTCTGAATAATTGCTTCCCTCTATTTCAATTAGCTTTTTTTTTTTTTTGAGATTCCTTCTGTTCTTTCATTTGGGGCCTATTTCTTTGTTACCCTATTTCAGGTATCTCTTTTTTTATTTCTATATGTCAGATAGATATGCCATGACTTCCAGTATTTGTTCTGTGTTCTTATATATGGGCCCTCTTGTTGTAATTGGGTCTTGATTGCTTTGGGGCTATTTATGCAAGGGATCAACCATTAGGCTGGCTGATGGTGAGGCTCAACTTCGACAATGTCATGCAAGCTGACAGAACCAAACAAGACAAAACAAAGCATAAAACAAAAAATCCCACCACCACCACCCAAATCAACAGAAACAAATAGAATATGAAAAGAAAAAAGAAAAGACAATATAAAACAAAAGAAACTAATAATAAGAGAAGAAAAAGAAAGAAAAATATGAAGGGAAAGAAGAAAAAAGATTAGGAAAAGAAAACCAGAATAAAAAGTATAAGAAAAGATAAACAAAACTATAGAATTAGAAAAGAGAGAAATAAGAAATAGGATGAAAAAAAGAGAAGAAAACAACAACAATAAATCCTCCTATACTAATAAAAGAGAAACATGGTAATTGGCGTACAACCGATACCTTTTTCATTGGCTAATCAGTGAGATATGCAAATTAACTGTCAGCCAAGATGGCGGCTGGCAGCCAGGCAGCTGAGAATAGGAGGCTTGGTTGCCCCAGCGATGGAGAAAGTCAAGGATCCCCGCAGCTGTGGGGCTCTGAGCTCCTGAAGCAACAACTCCAAAAGATACAATGTTTCAATTATAGAAGCTAAAAGATGGCGGTTAATTTGCATACTCAGGCTCCAAGCACAGCGAAGCCAAACAGCCCTGAAGCAGCAGGACAGAGAGGCCTCCCGGCCCACTTGATCAGCGGAGTCGGAGGCCCCGCGATCAGTGGATCCAAGAGGCCTCCCGGCCCCAGTGATCAGCGGAGTCGAGAGGCCTCCTGGCCCTGATCAGCGGAGTCGGAGGCCTCCCGGCCCCAGTGATCAGCGGAGCTGAGAGGCCTCTCAGCCACGGTGATCAGCGGAGCCGAGAGGCCTCCCAGCCCCGGTGGTCAGCGGAGTCCAGAGGCCTCCCGGCCCCGGTGATCAGCAGAGAGGCCTCCTGGCCCGCTCCTGGCCCCGCGATCAGCAGAGTCGGAGGCCCTGCGATCAGCGGAGCCAAGAGGCCTCCCAGCCCAGGTGATCAGCGGAGCTGAGAGGCCTCCCAGCCCCGGTGATCAGCGGAGTCGGAGGCCCCGCGATCAGCAGAGTCGAGAGGCCTCCCAGCCCAGGTGATCAGCGGAGCCGAGAGGCCTCCCGGCCCTGGTGATCAGCGGAGTCCAGAGGCCTCCCGGCCCCGGTGATCAGCCAAGAGGCCTCCCGGCCCGCTCCAGGCCCGTGATCAGCGGAGTCGGAGGCCCCGCGATCAGCGGAGCCAAGAGGCCTCCCAGCCAGGTTATCAGCAGCCGAGAGGCCTCCAGGCCAGGGATCAGGGGAGCCGAGAGGCGTCCTGGCCCTGGGATCAGCAGAGCAGCGAGGCCTCCCAGCACCAGGATCAATGTGACAGGGTGCGGAGCCCCAACCCTCTGATCGGCCCTGCTCTGTGTGTGACAGGGTACAGAGCCCCAACCCCCCTGATGGGCCCTGCTCTGTGCATGACAGGAGTGGCGCTGCAACCTCCCTATGGACCCTGCCTTGAGTGTGACAGGGGGTGGTGCCCCAACCCCCCAATCGGCCCTACCCTGAGCATGACTGAGGGTGGCATCACAACCTCCCATTCCGCCCTGCTCTGTGCATGACAGGGGGCGGTGCCCCAACTCCCCAATTGGCCCTGCTCTGAGCCCGACCGGGGGCTGCACCTAGGGATTGGGCCTGCCCTCTGCCACCTGGGAGCAGGCCTAAGCCAGCAGGTCATTATCTCCTGATGGGTCCCAGACTGTGAGAGGGCACAGGCCAGGCTGAGGGACCTCCTCTCCCAACCCCGAGTGCACAAATTTTTGTGCACTGGGCCTCTAGTAGAATATAAAAGAAGAAGAAAAAATGAAGATTTTTGAATTCCACTGCAATGCTGTCCAAAGTCAGCCACTTTTTGTGCAGGGTTCAGGTCTTCCAGTAGTTACTCTGGTGTAAGCCAATGTCAGATGTCCACACCTGAAACCTCTCCAAAGCTATAAGTGATCTACAGTTTGTGGCTGCCTCTGCTAGGCTTGGCTACACACAGGTAGTACCAAGCTGAACTCCAAGGCTTGCTTTTATCAGCACATGGCCAAGGGGTGGATCAGCAAACATCCCAAGGCACCCGGGATCTGCCTCTGCTTGCCTCCTTCTGCTGGCCTGCTGGCCTGCTGCCAGGCTTAGTCACTGAAAGTGCTTAGTCTTTGGGTCTCTGGCAGAATTGGGAGGATGGGGTCTCTGGATCTCCTGTGAAGGGGAAATGCTGTTCAGACCTACTGAAGATGGTGTGTGTATTTCCCTACCCCAAGCCACATGTCTCAGTCTGACCTTGATTTTTTCCCTGACCTCTGTTAGGTCGGAGAGAGCCCAGGATCAGATACATGCAGACATGTGATGAGATAATGGACTTCCCCTGGGATTTCTCACAGATACCAGCTTCTTCTCCCTGAATCCACATACCCCCACACAGATAGGGACTTCTTCTGAATACTCCCGCCCATCCCCTGCGGCAGAGAATTCCTCAGCTTATGTCCCCGCCCCTCACCCAACTGCAGTATGAAAAAAGCGCCCCCCTCCCTGTTGGCGTGAATCCACGTGCCCTGTCCTGGGCGTACGTGGGTCTCCCGGGGACGCAGAATAAACCTTTTCCTTTCCTTTCTTTTCTGATTCACTGGACTCTATTTCTTGCACCACCTCCTGAGCCACCTAACCTAACAACCTCCACAGGGCAGATCCCCTAGCAGTAAAGTGTTTGAAGCCTGCTGGAAGCTGGAGGAGGTATTTATATCATATCTCCAGTTAGGTTCCCTGGAAAGGGGCGGGGAGAGGGAGGGAATGGCCCTACCCCAAAGCCAGTTATTAATAATCCCTGAAACTGCCCCACCTTCTAAGCCCCAGTCTATGTCTATGACTCTTCAGTAGGGCTTAAAATGTAGTGTGGGGTACTAGTAAGTGGGATTCCAGAGGGTGAGGCTAGCAGGATTCCAAATGGTGGAGGTAACTGCTTTTCTGTAGACTCATGCCACTTCGAGGGAATTGTTCACCCCCCAAAAAGTGGCTGCTCCACTATTGGAGGAGACCCAACCCCACAATTCTTCCCAAAGCCAGCTACCCAAGACTCCCCTCAGGCATTCCAGTCCTCACTGTCCTCCCTCTGCCAGAGCCCAGGGTGACTGGTTGCAAGCAAAAAGTTTGCATGTTGGCTCTTTAAAAAGGTGGCTTTGACTCCAGCAAGTTATGCCTCTCCTTGGCAGATAAAAACTTCACTGCTTTCCCTGGCTGGGTAGCTCAGTTCGTTAGAGGCTCGTTCTGATACATCAAAGTTGCTGGTTTGATCCCTAGTCAGGGCACATATAGGAATCAATCAATGAATACATCAATAAGTAGAACAAAAAAATTGATGTCTCTTTCTCTCTCTCTCTCTCTCTCTCTCTCTCTCTCTCTCTCTCTCTCTCTCCCCCCTTCCCTATAAAATCAATAAAAAATAATAAAAAAATAGAAGCCCACCACCTTTCACAGCTGGATACTATGTGGGCACCTCTTCCCTTCTCTGGCACTCTAGGCTGGGGATACCAGTCTGTGGTCTATGCTTCACACATCTCAGGGGAAACCTCCTACAGCTGAGATATCCCTCCCTAACCTCAGCCTGTTGCCCATAGGAATGTGGCCAGCCCATTTCTTGACTCTGTCCTTCCTACCAGTCTCAAAGGGGCTTCTGCAGTCCTTGGTTAAGTAAGCTTTTCAAATAGTCTCCAGTTAGTAATTCAGGGTGACTGTTCCCAAATTTAGCTGTAACTTTCTGTTGGGTTCTGGGAGATGTTGTGAGCAAAATCCACCTGCTCACTACCATCTTGAACCCTGAGTTCTGTTTTTATACTTGACAAAGGATTAGTTTGTGATCTCTGAATATCCATTATGAATGCCTTTTTTTCTGACCCATTTATAGGCAGAAACTCTATCATTTTATTTATGGTATTTTAAATACTAATTTATTTAATATAACATGTTGAAATTATAGTTTTTAAGACATAAATATTGGTATTATTTTCCATTTCTACCATATGTAAAGGACAAAGCTCTGGTTAATGTTCTGTTCCAAACAAATAATATGCATGTTTTCCTGTCTACATCATTATGACCATTATGCAAAGACTCACACTTTTTATTTTTTATTGAAATTTATTTTATTACTTTGTAATAGCATCTTATCATTTTTATTATTTAACTGAGGCCCAATGCACTAAATTCATGCAAGAGTAGGTCTTCCTTCCCACTGCTGCCGGCACCAGCTTCCCTCCAGAACCCGGGATTTGGGCTGCTTCCCTCCTCCAGCTGCCAGCAGGTACCCAGGACCTGGGCTGGTTTCCCTCAGGCCTCCTGCAGGCACCTGGGACCTGGGCTGGCTTCCCTCTGGCCCCGACTTTGTCAGGAAGGATGTCCGGAATGACATCTGGAAGGGCATCTGGTCTAATCAGCATATTACCCTTTTATTATTATAGACTAGGGGCCCGGTGCATGAAATTCGTGAACTGGGTGTGTGTGTGGGGGAGTGTCCCTCAGCCCAGCCTGCCCCCTCTCACATACTGGGAGCCCTCAGGCATTGACCCCCATCACCCTCCAATCGCAGGATCGGCCCCTTGCCCAGGCCTGACACCTCTGGCTGAGGCGTCCGGCCCGGGCAGCGGGGACCTGCAGCTGCAGTGGCCCCACGACCATGGGCTCCACTTTAGGCCCAGTCAAGGGACCCCTAGCTCCCGGGACTGCCAGCTTCGACCGTGCCCAGCTCATCGCTGGCTCCACCCCTACTTCTTGCTATCACTGGCCAGGGCGGCAAAGGCACCTGATTCTCTGATCATGGCTGGGGGGCAGGGCAAAGGTGGCCCCAGGCCCGCCTTTGCCCTGCCCCCCAGCTCTTAGCTCCCCCCTGGGTTTCCGATCACTGTCAGTGGCAGGGGGCTTCTTCCTGCTTTCCCTTTCGCCTCCCTGCATTGTGCCTACATATGCAAATTAACTGCCAATCTTAGTTGGCAGTTAATTTGCATATAGCCCTGATTAGTCAATGAAAAGGGTTGCTCATACGCCAATTACCATTTTTCTCTTTTATTAGTGTTGATGCCTGGTCTCAAATTCAGCCTTCCATTATATAAATTAATCCTGATAAACAAATGGCTGTTTCTATATAAATCCTCAGGGTTTATTTTAGTCATAGCATGTAGTTGCTGACCCTTTTATGCCTTCCCTAACCCCATTTTAGAAATCTTGGTTCACACATAGTCTAGAAGGGACAACCTTATTTTGCCCTTAATAATAGATGACTGTAAAGAGGTGGAGGCTTTACCTAAGCAGGGCCAATCAGAATGGAAGCATTGTTGACTACTGAAATAGTCTTAGAGAGCTCTGGTGGAAATCTGTACCTTCAGGAACCGGAGCCACCTACATGTCAATAAAAGAAAAAAACAATAGTTTTGAAGCAAACATTAGAAAGCTATAGGCCACAGCAGAGACCATAATTGAAGAAAACCATGTAGCTTTGAAATATGGAGAGCAAAATAAAAATAAAAATATTTCCACATGGTTTCAAACGCTACAAAGCTGAATATTAAAACTTATTAACTTATAGATGTTCTTCTGGTTCAAAAGCTTATGATTATTCTTTTAAAAGCATACAAGTCTCTCCCTGTCCCTGACACACACACACACATTCTGATACTAAAAATGGTTCTCAACTTTTTTTTGTATGAGAAACCCCTTTGAGAATCTGAACAATGCTATGGAATTCTTGAAGAAGAAGAAGAAGAAGAAGAAGAAGAAGAAGAAGAAGAAGAAGAAGAAGAAGAAGAAGAAGAAGAAGAAGAAGAAGAAGAAGGAGGAGGAGGAGGAGGAGGAGGAGGAGGAGGAGGAGGAGGAGGAGGAGGAGGAGGAGGAGAAGAAGAAGAAGAAGAAGAAGAAGAAGAAGGAAGTCATAGTCCATATGTGTATACATCATAGTAAATTTTTTTGTTTCTTTTCACTTTCACTTCTAGTATTTATTCCTGGCCTTGAATAATCACATTGCTTTCTAATCAACCTATAAAGCTGAAGATACATTCCATAAAAAATAAAATTGTATTCAGGAGTGCAGCTTTCAATTGGGATTTATTTCTCTCTCAGGTTTGAAATCAAAGTTGCTTTTAACAGAACTTTGCCTTAAGAAGGAAGGTGAATTAAAAAATGGAGGGGGGCAAAAAAAGAAGGAAGTTGATTTCATACCAAAAGTAAATGGTCAGTATCTTGGAATAGTTTTTTTTTTTCCTGGATAAAAATTAACCTCCAAGATATATAATTTCAAATATCTTAATATGTTAAAAATATCTACTAAAGTAATTATAAATATTACCTTTATGAAAATTTTGGTTTTTAGGTCAGATGTATACTTATTCTAATTAATTTCAATATTTTACAAATTTGAATATTTTAGTAGTTTTTGTGGCCTGGTAAACATTGAGATAACTTTTTTTAAAAAAAATCTAAATCATCTGTATCAAGAATGATTAATAATGCTCAATAAGAACTTGAGGAGAAACCAAAATGGCGGCATAGGTAAACAGCTGAAATTGCTGCCTCCCACAACCACTTCAAATATACAACTAAAAGACAAAACGGACATCATCCAGAACCACAGGAAGGCTGGCTGAGAGGAAATTCTATAACTAGAAGGAAAGAGTAAAGCACACTGAGACTCAGACGAGGTGCAGAAGTCAAGTACAGAGGTACAGAGGTGCACACAGAAAAGGCTGGCAAATGAGGACGCAGTTGTCTTTTTCACTTGGGAGGGAGTCTCAAGCTCCCGACAGCTCTGAACTCTAGTTCCAGATGAGTCTCTGGGGACCCAGACTCATACGGGGAGAAACTGGACTGTCTGGCATAGGGCGGAACTCCAGGGCGGCTTTCTCTCAGAGGTGCTTGCAGCGATTACTGCCGGACACTGAGACCCGGGGCCTCTTAGGGCAGGGCTGAGAATCAGTCATACCTATTTGCTCCACCCTGTTGATTCCCTTAGATCCCGCCCCATCCAAGCTGTGTGCAGAGGCTTTTGTGTATGGATGGCCTGGCCCTTTGCAATCCAAAATTACCTAACAAACTGCAGCTGGGTAAGAGAGACCCAGAACATCCAAAAGAAGGCCCAAGGCCCCACAGCAGCTTGCATTGCTTCACAGCTGGGCCTCACCTGGGCACATCCAAAACCAAACAAAGAAGAGGAATCTGCAGATCTCTCCATAGCTCCTGCTGGGTAGCCTCAGGCAGAGGATAAATTAGCACCTTCTTAGATCCAAGAGCCAGTGTACCCAGTGGTCAGAGTGGAACCATCCAGATTACTACTCCTTAGATCCATAAGGAACACACTCGGGGGCAGACTCAGAGAGCACCAAAGCCCCACCGAAGCAAGTCTTGCCCCAGAAGGGTGTCTCCAGCAAAGAAGTTCTCCCACTGTAGACACAGCTGATTCTCACAGCCAATTGGCCTGGAGGTCAATTCCTCCCAGTGATACCTACAACAATCAAGGCTTACCTACAACAAGACTGTGCACACAGCCCAGAAAGGGGTGCACCAAGAGTGTCCACCTCAGGTAATTGGTGAGGCTGAGCCACTGGGCCCCATAGGACACCTAGCACACAAAGCCACTCTAGCAACACAGGGAAGCAGCCAAAATGCAGAAACAAAGAAACAGGTCACAAATGACAGAAATGGAGGAAAGCAAAGTACTGGATATAGAGTTCAAAACCACACTCTTAAGGTTTTTCAAGAATTTTCTAGAAACCACTGATAAATTTAGTGAGACCCTTGATAAATCTAGTGAGACCCTCAAGGATATGAAAAAGGACCAATTAGAAATTAAGCATACACTGTCTGAAATAAAGAATAATATACAGAGATCCAACAGCAGACTAGAGGATCACAAGAATCAAATCAAAGATTTGAAATATGAAGAAGCAAAAAACACCCAACCAGAAAAACAAAAGGAAAAAAGAATCCAAAAATATGAAGATAGTGTAAGGAGCCTCTGGGACAACTTCAAATGTACCAACATCCGAATTATAGGGGTGCCAGAAGATGAGAAAGAGCAAGATATTGAAAAGCTATTTGGAGAAATAATGACAGAGAATTTCCTCTACCTGGTGAAAGAAATAGACTTACAAGTCCAGGAAGCACAGAGAACCCCAAACAAAAGGAATCCAAAGAGGACCACACCAAGACACATCATAATTAAAATGCCAAGAGCAAAAGAAACAGAAAGAATCTTAAAAGCAGCAAGAAAAAGACAGTCAGTTACCTACAAGGGAGTACCCATATGACTGTCAGCTGATTTCTCAACAGAAACTTTGCAGGCCAGAAGGGAGTGGCAAGAAGTATTCAAAGTGATAAATACCAAGAACCTACAACCAAGAATACTTTTCCCAGCAAAGCTATCATTCAGAATTGAAGGTCAGATAACGAGCTTCACAGATAAGGAAAAGCTAAAGGAGTTCATCACCACCAAACCAGTATTTTATGAAATGCTGATTGGTATCCTTTAAGAAGAGGAAGAAGAAGAAAAAGGTAAAGATAAAAAGTATGAACAACAAATACATATCTATCAACAAGTGAACCTAAAAATCAAGTGAATAAATAATCTGATGAATAGAATAAACTGGTGATTATAATAGAATTAGGAGCATAGAAAGGGAGTGGACTGACAATTCTCAGGGAGAAAAGGGTGTGGGGTGTGGGAAGAGACTGGGAAAAAAATTGTACACCTATGGATGAGGACAGTGTGGGGGGCAGTAAGGGCAGAGGGTGGGGCAGGAACTGGGTGGAGGGGAGCTATGGAGGGAAAAAGAGGAACAACTGTAATAATCTGAACAATAAAGATTTATTTTAAAAAAAGAACTTGACATAAAACTAAATTACAGTAATGATGCTTACAAAAAGAACAGAACTTTCAATCTATGTTTCAGATTTTCACCAACTAAGTCAAAGATCTTAAGTAATTATGCCATTAATTATTCTTTTAAGACCATTTTGTGGAAAAAAAATAGAAACAAATGATTTCTTGGGAAAGGTAATAAGTCATTTTCAAGATACACACTTTCACCTGGTGGGTGTGGCTCAGGGATTGAGTGTCAACCTATGAACCAGGAGGTCACTGTTCAATTCCCAGTCATGGCATTTGCCTGGGTTGCAAGCTCAATCCCCAGTGTGGGGCATGCAGGAAGTAGTCCATCAATGATTCTCTCTATCATTCATGTTTCTATCTCTCTCTCCCTCTCCCTCTCTGAAATCAATAAAAAATATATTTAAAAAACAAACAAATAAAAGATGCACACTTTCCACTAAGTAGGCAGCAGTCATTTTATGGATTTAATTGTCCAAAAGTTCTATGTTCTATACATCCATTTATCATTTTTATGGTAAATAAAATGAGAGATATCTCAGCTCTAGGAGGTTCCCCCTGAGAAAAGCATACCTTAAAAATTCAGATCAGATAGTATAAGGGCACAAAAACCCCCGGAAGATCCAGGAAAGGGATTAGTTAGGGGGAGGGCACAAACACATCCCTGGGAAGAGCCAGGAAAGAGATTGGGTAGCTCAAACGAAAGCCTGAACTTTTCTAACCACCCCCCACCACACCCCCAAAATATATGGAGGTTTAACAAGGATCTCTGGGCAGCTGTTGCCTATAGCCTGCCTGCTCTCTGCCCCACACTGAGTGTACTACATTGCTTTTTGCTCTAATAAATCTTGTCACTGTCACTTAAAATTCCCTATGTGTGTGTACCTGAAATTTCTTTCCTATTACACCACAGCAGAATCCTATTTCCAGACCATGCAGGGGCAGACCCTTCTCTGTCTTGATTGTCCTCTGGTAACAGTGGGATTAATAGCAATAGAAACATGGCTACACATTCCTTAAGGAAGTGGCTATTTGCAGTTTATTTTGCATAAACAATCAGTATGTAATCTATTGAGCAACGTTTATGTATTTTTTCTGCATAGTTCTTAATTGTGAGGTTGAAAAATCAGACCATTGTTGTCTTTTCAGTGTCACTAGTAAAAATGGCTGAAATATAACTCCTGAAATCCTCTCAGAATGGTGGATAATAAATCCACATTGAAATGAGCGTTGTGATTGAGGCTAATAGAGCCCATTACACCATCATATCTAAAATAATTATCCGATATTTCTGAAGACTAGCCTTATACATACCAAAAAAAAAAACCAGAAATAGTTGAGGAATCTCCTAGTTCATTTGTAATCATTGCCTAAATATGGCCATCATTATAAAGCATTTCCTCCAAAGAAAGGAGATGTTATATTGCCTCTGTTCCATTCTAAGTACATCATGTGGGATTGCATGTTCATTCATCATCATACATGTATAGTCCTCCCGGTATTCGGACTTTAAAGAGAATACTGTATCTGTTATTGTAGATAGCTAGATATTAAGGAAGGAAGCAAAGGAAATCAGACACTGAGCCTGTTTGCTACACCAGGAAGCTACAGCTTCACACACACTCCAGGGGTTCATAGCATTGCCCTGGCAAGGATTAACACCCTACCTGCCCCCTTTGGGTACTAGATTGTTGGGAGGGAGAGAGCTGAGGGAGGTAAACACATGCACAATAGAAATAAAAATAGCATAGGGGAGGTGCTTGACCATAGAGGCCTGTCAGTCTAACCTGGAAAAAGGATCAATAGACAGGGGGTGGACTAATCAGAAGCCGACAAAAGGTTGGGAAGTTGATTGCTCATTTTGAAAAACCTCCTGGTCATAACCCCAGGGGAACAAAGAAGTTCTCTCTTCCCCTCCCCCCAAACCCCCACATGGTGAGGAACTCACCTTTTCATTAATGAACTCTCTCTCACCTGGGAACAAGTGACTATGAGTGTCTAGCAGCCATCTGGGGGACACAGCAGACTGCATGGGCTCCAAAGTACTAAGCTTTATTATGAAACAGAAACTCTGTACACTGGCCTTTGTTTTGGCCTTGTTGAAAACACGATTGGACTTTTTTCATGGTGATAGGGACAGAAATGGAACATTGGAAACCAGGAGCAGGGGCAGCCTCTTTGAATAAATCTTTCCACACCACAGTCTCCTTTGCATGGGTCCTTGGAATGTTTTCCTTGTGATCTAGTGGAAGAGCCTCATTTCCACCAGCAACATATCCAATGATGAGATTAAAAAGTGGTTTAATATACACTATTGCATAAACCCACCTTGCATTTTTTTGTTTGTTTTCTGGTAAGTGTTTGCAGCTAGAGGGCAGAGGTGGGCATTCTGAAACATTAGTATAGCTCACACATGGTAGGCACCTGAAGAACAACAATGTGGGAAGCTGATTTGTACTGATTACAAAGATTCGGTGGGAAAGTAACTTGTAGAGTGGATTCTTGACGTTAAGATAATCTAGTAAATTTATTTTGATTTGTTTGTTTTAAAAACTAAAATGACTATACTTGTCAGAGGTAAAGTTCAGTTAACCACAGCCTTTTTCATATAGAGGAAAGAAAATTCATTTGTTTTGCCTGTTTAAATTAAGAGCAGTGAGCTTGCCAAAGGACAATACTGGAATTCCCTTGAAGCAATAAATATTGCTGTGGATTAAATAAGGAAACATTTCTTTTCTCAAACTGTACTCTATAAATAGGAAGTAAATGCAGAAAAAGAAGAGTGAGATTTAACTCTTTCTGAGAAGCTCAGTTTGAAGCTTCAAGACAGCAGATTCAGGCAGAAAAAGAGTCAAGGTGGTCAGAAATCTTTTTTTAACAAAAGATATTCACACTAGTTAGTAGACTTCACTCACTTTGCATAATAAACATTCAGAAGAACATTATGTTCCCAATAGAAGGCATATTGTCTTCCTATGAATTACAGAAGAGAACTCATTGCCCAGTCACCTTTGTTCAGAAAATTCAGTATGTTCCCAGGCCTGGACAAGGAGTGCTTTAAAATGGCTGTGAATTGAAAATAATTTTTGGTAACTAACATGCAAATGAGCATCCCAAACATTCTCATGCAGCATTGTTTATTTACATGTCAAACCTCTTAGGTTTTACGCCGCCGCAAGGAAAAACCGTGAGTCCAAACAGAGACCAGATTAAACAGGCTCTATTGGGAGCACACGGGCAGGTTCACCGGCTCAGAGAGGGGAGCCGGAGAAGCCGCGCCCAACCTGGGCAGGGGCAAGGTTTTATACTTTTCTGAGGCAATTGTTGCTGGCTGAAACTGGTGGAAGTCGGGGCTTTCCAGGGTCAGGTGAAACCTGCGGTCTGTCCTGCGGTTTGGCCATTGTCCGGCAGGAATTTTTCACCGGGGTGGGGTGGTTTCCAGACGTCAGTGTGGACAGGTCAGCTTCTCACCGGCCCAAGAAAGGGAGGGGGTCCTTTCGCCCCCGGGGCAGGGTGCCAGCGAATACCAGACAAAACCCTTTCAATAATTTTACTTGATAGCTAGGTTTTTGTTCAAGGAGCAAATTGGTGACTTTGGGAACATTATCATAGCATATGTTCTTTTCTTTTTGATAGCTTGCAGCAATACATTTTTACTGTGCTGTAGGTGCACTTCCTGATAAAGACCAAAGCTTTTTAGTTGTCTTGGGAAAATTCTTTCAGTGTTTCCTCCTCTTTATTTTACTGTCCATCACATTTTCAGAGTGCATGCATAGGAATAGGGTGTTTCAAATGGATGTAAATCATACTTCTCGCTGAATCTCCAATTGATACAATTGTAATTAACTAGCTATTAATAATAGGAAAGGAGCAAAAGGAAGGTCAGACAATATAGGCATGTTCCCTGCAAAACACTGGGGAAGAGATCCACTGAAGAAAAATAGACATATACCCAACAAAATTAGAATAACATAGGAAAGGTCAATCACACCTGGGGACAGAGATGGTTGGCCAGAAATGGGTGTGGTCACTGCAAGTGCATGAACATTTAGGATATATAATCCTTTAAATAAATAAAAAAGTTTGCTCTCTTGGACTCTTATTGTTTGGGGTATGCTCTCCTGGTTCTCCTACATTCGTCTGTATGACCCATGGCCATAGAGACCTCACATACAATGGACTAATGGACTGAAGTACGAAAATACAAACTAAGCTAGCCTGATTCTGAACTGGACCTGGCTCCAACATGGAAAGGAAACTCTAGACACTGGCTCTGATTTTAGCTCTACTAAAACCCCAGCTACAGTTCTTCTATGACTAGACTGAGGGAAATGGGACTTTGGAAACCCAGAAATGCAATTCCATGAAAATAAACCTTTCTACTGATATGTGAAGTTGGGGTGAGCAGAATCTCCTCCTTTGGGTTCTTGTCTCACAAAGTTTGAAGAATAAATTTGTGGACTAAAAGATTTTAAATAATAATGTGGAAGTTTATTATAAGTATATACCAACTTCCCTGGAAAGGGGTCCCCAAAGGAAAAAAAACCTGCTCTCTCTCTCTCTCTCTCTCTCTCTCTCTCTCTAAAATGGGGGGGGGGGGGAAATCAAAATCCAAATCTGAGTCTTTGTCTCTGATTTATATATGTTGGTAGCTTTTTTTTTTTTAATTAAATCTTTATTGTTCAGATTATTACATTTGTTCCTTTTTTTTTTCCCCCCATAACTCCCCTCCTCCCAGTTCCCGCCCTACCCTCCGCCCTCACTCCCCACCCACTGTCCTCATCCATAGGTGCACGATTTTTGTCCAGTCTCTTCCCACATCTCCCACACCCCTTTCCCCGCCAAGAATAGTCAGTCCATTCCCTTTCTATGTCCCTGATTCTATTATAATCAACAGTTTATTCTGTTCATCAGATTATTTATTCACTTGATTCTTAGATTCACTTGTTGATAGATGCATATTTGTTGTTCATAATTTGTATCTTTACCTTTTTCTTCCTCTTCCTCTTCTTAAAGGATACCTTTCAGCATTTCATATAATCCTGGTTTGGTGGTGATGAACTCCTTTAGCTTTTCCTTATCTGTGAAGCTCTTTATCTGACCTTCAATTCTGAATGATAGCTTTGCTGGATAAAGTAATCTTGGTTGTAGGTTCTTGGTATTCATCACTTTGAATATTTCTTGCCACTCCCTTCTGGCCTGCAAAGTTTCTGTTGAGAAATCAGCTGACAGTCATATGGGTATTCCCTTGTAGGTAACTGACTGTCTTTCTCTTGCTGTTTTTAAGATTCTCTCTTTATCTTTTGCTCTTGGCATTTTAATTATGATGTGTCTTGGTGTGGTCCTCTTTGGATTCCTTTTGTTTGGGGTTCTCTGCGCTTCTTGGACCTGTAAGTCCATTTCTTTCACCAGGTGGGGGAAGTTTTCTGTCATTATTTCTTCAAATAGGTTTTCAATATCTTGCTCTCTCTCATCTTCTGGCACCCCTATAATTCTGATGTTGGTACGCTTGAAGCTGTCCCAGAGGCTCCTTACACTATCCTCGCATTTTTGGATTCTTTTTTCATTTTGCTTCTCCGGTTGGATGTTTTTTGCTTCCTCGCATTTCAAATCATTGACTTGATTCTTGCGCTCCTCTGGTCTGCTGTCGGGCGTCTGTATAATATTCGTTATTTCAGTCTGTGTGTGCTTAATTTCTAGTTGGTTCCCCAATATAAGATCGAGGGTCTTATTAGTTTTCGTGTAGATCTCATTAAGTTTATCGGCAGCTTCTAAACAGTTCTTGAGAGACCTTAAAAGTGTGGTTCTGAACTCTATTTCTTCCATTGACAATTTTGTCCTGTTTCTTTGTCTCCGCATTTTGTTATGCTTCCTTGGTGCACCCCCTAGTGGTCTTTGTTCGCAGTCCTATAGATAAATCTTGATTGTTGTAGCTAATTCCAGGGAGGGTTTGACCTCCAGGCCAAGTGGCTATGAGATTCAGCTGTGTCAGCGGTGAGAGAACTTCTGTCCTCTAGCCTTTGCCTGAGGCTATCTGGCAAATACCTCTGTGCAGGGCTTGGGCAGGGCGGGTCGAACAGGATCAACAGCGTGGGCCGGAGAGAGCAGTTATGGCGGCTCTCAGTCCTGTCCCAAGGGGCTCTGCCTCTCTGAGTCCCAGCACCCGCTGCAAAGCTGGGAGAGAAAGCTGCACTCGCTCTGACCGAAGCCAGACAGTCCCGCTTCTCCCGCCTGAGTCTGGGTCCCTAAAGACTCGCCCGGATCTGGAGCTCAGAGTCTGCGACTCCCTCCCGATTGAAAACAACAACCGCGCCCTCCGCCGCCAGCCCGCTCCACGCACTCCGCACCTCAGAATTTGACTTCAGCACTGCGCCTCCTCTGAGTGTCCGTATGCGTTTCTCTTTCCTCCTAGTTGTAGGACTTCCACTCAGCCAGCGCCCCTGTGGTTCTGGGTGATGTCCCTTCAGTTTTTTGGTTTCACTTTTGAAGTAGTTGTTCAAAGCAGCAAACTCCGGCGTTAACCTATGCCGCCATCTTGGTTCTCCCTATGTTGGTAGCTTTTTGTCTGAACATGACCCTTTCCAATTGGACTCTTCCTTAATTTATGACCCTCGTGCATTCCTAATTGGTCATTCTTCTGCAGAGTATCAGTTTCAAAGGTCAAAGCCCACCTGGTATCCCCCTCTTCCTCTCCCCCTTATCTTATAACATTCCTCTAGCCTTTGTGAATGTATTCCTTCCCTTTCCCTTATCTTGCAACATTTCTCTATCATCTGTGAAAGTAAGATAAGCATTCTGGTGTCTTAGAGCTATCTCTGCGCTTCACATATGCATTCCTCTTCCATGGACTCCCCTTTTCTCTAAAACTGTTTGTCCTGTCTCTAAAATTCCTTTCACTACTATATTGTATCATCTCATAGGGGCCACTGGAAATGCTTATGAAATGCAGACCAAACTGAAACACATGGATTTCCTTTGGGAAAGATGCAAAGGTGATTTCTTCCCCAGGTTCTTGTCCAGGTGGGCTTGAACAATGAAGCCAAGGACAAAAGGTGGTATATGGAAAGGTGGATATTTATTGAAAAACAAGCACAGACTCCCTCATGGGGAGGCTTGGTAGCCCACCAAGCCACTTATTCCTAAGGATTATAAAGGTTGCAGTTCTTTGTCTTTCAATAATCCCTTCTTATAAGTCACTATAGAAGCTTCAAAGCACAAACACCACATGGGGACCCCTTTTTATCTACCAGCTCCTGTGGTTGAATTCTCTATCCACTGTGAAAATCTGTTTTCCCCTTTCTCCCTTTTGTTTTTCTACTCCCTGTGGATTTCCCCTTAACTTCAGTGAATGGGTATCTTCCTTTCCCCTATTCCTGTGGAATCTCTTTTCTCTCTCTCTGAATGTATGCCTTTTGGTAGCTCCCAGTCCCCAAGCTTTGTGGTCATCCCCCATGGACCATCTTAATTTCTAAAACTCCCTAAATCTGCCTATTTTACCCCTAAAATGCCTTTCACAGAACAGCAAAAATGGGGAGACAAAGAAGCAAACGAAAAATGAAAGAAAAAGAAGAATCACCAAAAAATAAAATAAAAGAAATGGAGGCAAGAATTTGTCAGAAAAAGAACTCAGAGCAATGGTTATAAGGACACTGAAAAGGATGGAAGACAAATTCAACAACATGTGTAAGAATCAAGGAGAAACGAAGAAGAACAAAGTGGAAATGAAGAATGACATAGCTGAAATAAAGAACACAATGGAAAGTATGAAGAGCAGACAAGAAAAAGCTGAGGACAGCATCAGCGAGTTAGAAGACAAGGGAGAAAAAAACACCCAAACAGAAAACCAATGAGGAAAAAAACCTTAAAAAGCAGGAGGAGAGCCTAAGGGAGCTTTGGGATAACATCAAATGAAACAACATTCCCATAATAGGAATGCCAGAAGGAGAAGAAATGGAGCAAGGAATAGAAAACCTGTTTGGAAAAAAAAAAAAAAAAAGAAAGAAAACCTGTTTGAAGGAATAATGACAGAAAATTTCCATGATATTGGGAAGGAAAAAGCCACACAAGTCCAAGAAGCACACAGACTCCCAAACAAAATGAACTCAAAAAGACTGACAACAAGACACATTATAACCAAACTGGCAAACATTAATGACAAAGTAAGAATCTTAAAGGCTGCCAGAGAGAGACAGAAAGTTACCTACAAGGGATCTCCCATTAGACCTGTGGTTCTCAACCTGTGGGTCGCGACCCCTTTGGGGGTCGAATGACCCTTTCACAGGGGTCGCCTAAGACCATCGGAAAACATATATAATTACATATTGTTTTTGTGATTAATCACTATGCTTTAATTATGTTCAATTTGTAACAATGAAAATACATCCTGCATATCAGATATTTACATTACGATTCATAACAGTAGCAAAATTACAGTTATGAAGTAGCAACGAAAATAATTTTATGGTTGGGGGTCACCACAACATGAGGAACTGTATTAAAGGGTCACGGCATTAGGAAGGTTGAGAACCACTGAATTAGACTATCAATTGATTTCTCAACAGAAACACATCAGGCCACAAGGGAATGGAATGAAATATAAAAAGTGATGCAAGCAAGGGACTGAATCCAAGAATACCATACCCAGCAATGCCAGGGTCTTTCTGCAGCAAGGGTTCAGGAATCTTGAGAAGGGTTGCGCATAAATGAATTGGGAGACTAGACAAGAAATATAAATTTGGAAGGCATTTTGGGGACTCAGTGGAGGCTTAGGTCTAGTGACTAAGCTCTCAGAATATCTGGACCCTCGGCTTTTTATTCACACATTTTGCCATTTAGCAAAACAAATAGACATTCATCAAAGGTAAGGTCCAGTAAACAATAATGGACCATCAGGTTAGGGGAATTGCCTTCGGCTGTTCCAGCAGCAAGTAATAACATGCAGATTTTCAGCCCTGCTGAAAGAGTCCATTCAACCTTTTGAGGACTTCTTGCATTTATTATGACCCACTGGACTTAGCTTCCATCATATCACCCTTTTTGATTTAATAAATTTAACAAGAATGTATGCCATTTGCAGAGCTCAGGTCCTTTTAAGATTTTTAAATTCAATGACAAAGATTGGGTTCTATCATGTCCATTTAAATTGCAGCCCGGCATCAAAGGAACTAGTTTGCAGTAAGCTCCTTTCTGGGACAACAGTTCTTTGAGTTCCCTTCCCAATCACTGTCCAACAGTTTTTTATGGGTTCCCTTCCCAATCACTGTCCAACAGTTTTTTATGGGTTCCCTTCTCCATAACTGTCCCCTGTGACATGGCAACAATGATATTCTAGTTCTGGATGGTAGATAAATGGTGATCAATGGCAATGCAGGTCCGACCTTCTTTGGCTTGTCCTGGGCAACCTGTTCTGACACACACCTGAGACTGCTAGCATGGCAAGGCATCTTCACCATCCTCCATCTCTGGATTGTTTCTCCTCTGTCTCCTCAGTGTGTTGCTTGGAGACACCGCCATCTGTGGCTGGAGTAATCTGGTCAGTTCCTCTCTCAGATCCATTGTTGCAGGAATCCACATGGGCTTGGAGGAATTTTCTGAAAATATATAAGCATATTCTCTACCAAAGGTTACTAAAGGGACCTTTCTATAAACCAGATTCAGGATTTTTTCATTTTGCCCAAACCATTTTCCTTTGGCTTATTCTGACGCCATGTGTGTCTGGCCATCAGCATTACAAGTGAAAAAAAATTTAAAGTAAAAGTTTAAGTAATTAACGCTTGATGTAATTCACTTACAGGAGTTTACTCCACTATACCCCCTTTTTTTGTTATAAATAATATCAAGAGTCTTTTGGAAATCCTGCAATGCAGTCTTGATAGCTTTTTATTTTTTAAATTAAATCTTTATTGTTCAGACTATTACAGTTGTTCTTCTTTTTTCCCCCCATAGCTCCCCTCCACCCGGTTCCCACCCCACCCTCTGCCCTTACCTCCCCCTCACTGTCCTCATCCATAGGTGCACGATTATTGTCCAGTCTCTTCACGCATCCCCCACACCCCTTTCCCCCACAAGAATAGTCAGTCCATTCCCTTTCTATGCCCCTGATTCTATTATAATCACCAGTTTATTCTGTTCATCAGATTATTTATTCACTTGATTTTTAGATTCACTTGTTGATAGATGCGTATTTGTTGTTCATAATTTGTATCTTTACCTTTTCCTTCTTCTTCCTCTTCTTAAAGGATATCTTTCAGCATTTCATATAATACTGGTTTAGTGGTGATGAACTCCTTTAGCTTTTCCTTATCTGTGAAGCTCTTTATCTGACCTTCAATTCTGAATAATAGCTTTGCTGGATAAAGTAATCTTGGTTGTAGGTTCTTGGTATTCATCACGTTGAATATTTCTTGCCACTCCCTTCTGGCCTGCAAAGTTTCTGTTGAGAAATCAGCTGACAGTCATATGGGTACTCCCTTGTAGGTAACTGACTGTCTTTTTCTTGCTGCTTTTAAGATTCTCTCTGTTTCTTTTGCTGTTGGCATTTTAATTATGATGTGTCTTGGTGTGGTCCTCTTTGGATTCCTTTTGTTTGGGGTTCTCTGCACTTCCTGGACTTGTAAGTCTATTTCTTTCACCAGGTAGAGGAAATTCTCTGTCATTATTTCTCCAAATAGCTTTTCAATATCTTGCTCTTTCTCATCTTCTGGCACCCCTATAATTCGGATGTTGGTACGCTTGAAGCTGTCCCAGAGGCTCCTTACACTATCTTCATATTTTTGGATTCTTTTTTCCTTTTGTTTTTCTGGTTGGGTGTTTTTTGCTTCTTTGTATTTCAGATCTTTGACTTGATTCTTGCGATCCTCTAGTCTGCTGTTGGAAGTCTATATAATATTCTTTATTTCAGACAGTGTATGCTTAATATCTAGTTGGTCTTTTAACACAACCTCAAGGGTCTCACTAGATTTCTTGAGGGCCTCATTAAGTTTACCGGCAGTTTCTAGAAAATTCTTGAAAAATCCTAAAAGTGTGGTTTGAAGTCTATATCCAGTATTTTGCTTTCCTCCCTTTCTGTCATTTGTGACCTGCTTCTTTGTTTCCGCATCCTTTATGCTTCCCTGTGTTGGTAGAGTGGAGTTGTGTGCTAAGGGTCTTATAGGTCCCAGTGGCTCAGCCTCACCAATTACCTGAGGTGGACACTCTTGGTGCACCCCTTTGTGAGCTTTGTGTATAGTCTTGTTGTAGTTAAGCCTTGATTGTTGTTGTTATCCCTGGGAGGAATTGACCTCCAGGCCAATTGGCTGTGAGAATCAGCTGTGTCTACAGTGGGAGAACTTCTGTGCTGAAGACACCCTTATGGGACAAGACTTGCTTCAGTGGGGCTTTGGTGCTCTCTGAGTCTGCCCCCTGAGTGTGTCACTTATGGATCTGAGGAGTTGTAATCTGGATGGTCCCCCTCTGACCACTGGGTACAGTGGCTCTTGTATCTAAGGAGGTGCTAATTTAGCCTCTTCCTGAGTCTACCCAACAGGAGCTATAAGATCTGCAAATTCCCCTTCCTTTTTGGGGGTTTAGAGGTGCCCAAATGAGGCCCAGCTGTGAAGCAATGCAAGCTGCTGTGGGACCTTGGGCCTTCTCTTAGAAGTTCTAGGTCTGTCTGGCCCAGCTGCCCTTTGTTAGGTAATTTTCAGATTGCAAAGGGCCAGGCCATCCATATGCAAAAGCCTCTGCAGCAGCTTGGGTGGGGCAGGGTCTCAGGGGATCAACAGGGAGGAGCAAGCAGCTATGGCTGATCCTCAGCCCTGCCATAAGGGGCCCCGCATCTCAGTGTCCAGTGGTAATCGCTGCAAGCACCTCCGAGAGAAAGCCGCACTCGAGTTCCGAGTTCTGCCAGTTGCCAAACCGTCCAGTCTCTCCCCACATGACTCCCGGTCCCCAGAGCCTCACCCAGAACTGGGGTTCAGAGCAGTCAGGGGCTTGTGACTCCCTCCAGATTCAAAAGACAGCCGCATCCTCAGTTGCCAGCCCTTGCTGCGTGCACCTCTGTACCTCTGCACTTCCGCACCTCCTCAGTGTGCTTTTCTCTTTCCTTCTAGTTGTAGAATTTCCACTCAGCCAGCCTTCCTGTGGTTCTGGATGATGTCTGTTTTGTCTTTTAGTTGTATTTTTGTATTTAGTTGTATTTTTGAATTTGTTGTGGGAAGCAGCAGTTTCCAGTGTTTACCTATGCCACCATCTTGGTTTTTCCTTGATAGCTTTTTAACTCAATTCTTTGCACAGAAATATGACTGGTTTGGATTCATTGCATGTTAAGAAGTTTTACTGTGAGATGAACCATCAGTAAAAAATTAGTTAATGCTCCAGGAATAGTTTCCTGCCTAGGACAAGTAAGTTCCCCTGAATATTCACTTATTTCAATTTTCAAATAAGGCTTATTTTCTAACTTTACGTGTCCTTGGGTGTCTACAGTAAATGACACTAATTGAATTTCTGCTATCAGTCTTTGAGTAAATTTACACAAGGAGGCAAAATGCAAACTGTTTACTTTTCTTTTTGAGGTCTAATATATTGACTTTTAATTACAGTTTCCCAGATATTTGAAGAAAACCTCCCTTTATTTCCTCCCAGAGTCATTTCTAGGCTACCTTTAGTGAGTTACTCTTAAAAGCCTTTTTCTTTCTTTTACACTGAGCAACAAGCATGGTTGCTTTTGAGATGCTGACCAATATTCCCATGCCTACATTTTAAGTGACTCTTTTTTTATTTATGGTGACTTTATTAATGATCAGATTTAATGCTTGAATAATAAACTTCAGTTTACCCTGTAAATATTTGCAGAAGAGATTCAAAATTTCTTTTTATGAAGCTTAAAATTTACTTTTAAACAGCATTCTTTTTTGACTAGTACTCATTTGCATACACAGAGGGATTATAGGAGGTCTTAGTAACTATTTTAGAGGACTTTACTAGATTCAATTGTTGAATATTTTGGCTTCTAATATAACAGGAATTATATGAGACCTTGATTATATTTTAAAAATCTAATTTATTAAATAATTAAAGTAGGCATCTTTATTGAAAAAGCAAAGCAAGCAAACTTATACATTTGATCTATGAAGTGCAGATGCAGTCCCATCCCCCAGTCTATCTAAAAAGCAGGCTGCCAGAGGGCTATTGATTGCTTTTGTTTTTAAAAATTCCCCTGCTGAATGATCTGGTTCTGCTTAAGAAATGTTCAGCAACTTTTTCCTGACCTCCCTTAGAGCTTAAAACCTTTATAACATTTAAGATATATGTATATAAATAAAATATAGCTACTAGTTTTTATTTAATAAAGCTTTCCAATTGATTTCAAGTATATCAGATCAGTGTATTTAGAAAATATTTCTTTTAAGAAGAGAGAATTAATCCTTGAACCACTCCAAGGCTGTTGGAATGTTCCAAAAGTCATCTCTAATTAGAGTCTTGAAATTTAACTTGGTAAGATCATCAAATATATATATATATATATATATATATATATATATATATATATATCCCAAAGATAATATGATATACTTTTTATAATTATTCTAAAAGATATAAATTAAATTTAAACTGGTTTTTATATTCAAATTTTGGTTCAGACCACAGAATTAATCCTTTTTATTTAATTAGACCTAGGTTGAAATTTTTATATGTAGTATACATAAAGACTAAAATATATTTTGAACTACTAGTTTCTCTAGAGAAAATACAAGAATTATTTTCTCAAAAATAAATTTCTATACTTTATGCATTTTGTTATAACAACTATATAATTTATCCCAACTTAATTTGAACTTTAAACTCTTAGAAGCCTCAAATTTTAGGTGGCAAGTTAAATACTTAGCATTTTTCAGATTAACAATAACTTCATATTTTTAAGAATATATTTTAAATAAAATATGAGACATATTTAATTAATAGATTCAATTCTATCCTCTAGAATTTTCATATGAGGCAAACTCAGATTAACATTTCAGTATTTTGTCATTTCAAAATACTTAGATATTTAATAAGTTTTTTATTATTTAATTCAGTAAACTCCAAAGTTTTTAGTTGCCAACAACTTTGGAAGCAAGCCTGTAGCTATTTAAATGTAAAATCGCCACATTCTTTCCTAGAGGTTGCTGTCATGGGACCAGCCCCCTCCTTTAACAAGAAGGGAACCCTCACTATCAATATATATAAATATATATATGATTGTAACTGAAAAGCTTCACTACAAATCCAATTATTATTATCCAAGGCATTTCCTTTGGCAAATTCTGTAAGAGATAACTTACTGACTTTCAATGGCCTTAAGGTTAACTTTGGAATATGGTTCATTATTATTCAAAAACTGCCCTTTATTATGGAAAAACCAATCTTATTGCCCAAACTCAGCCTGTATATTTTCTTCTTCTTCTTTTTTTTTTTAATTTGGGTCATTTTCGCCATCTTTCTTTTGAGAAAAACAGTGTTGGGTTTATTCTATAGCACCCGTAAAGAGATTGAACTCAGCCCAAAATTTTTCCAAAATTGGACGGAGAGCTCTTTTGTCTTAAGCTAGCTTTCTTTCTTTATGAGTACAGAAATCCCAGATACATTCCTAAATTCTGGCAAATTTTTAAATGATGGACCAGGAAATAAAAATCATGGCGATGTTGCAGAAGACCCCAGAAAAACCAAGCGACACGGGAGGAGAAGAAAATGGTGGAGGTATAGACGGACGTGTCCCATGCCTTGTCCAGCAGCAGATAAGGGTTAGCAGCTGAAACGGGTAGTATACAGACTTAATAAGCAGAAGATATTCATCTGGGAGACAGTTTGCAGCCGGGAAAGACAGAGAACCCCTGGAGAAAGGGAACGGTTGGAGATTGCGGCTGAAATCTCTTCCGGAGCGCCGGCTCAGCCGCGGAGAACTAGCCATCTTGAGTGGCTGTTATTGGAAGCGTATAAATCCAAAGACCCGGCATCCACGGCATCCAGAGATCAGCTACTAACCCAGAAACAATGGAACCCAAGCAGCGTGACTACGTGAGCTTAGAGGAACCCTGCTTCTCCCCACAGAAAGGTCAGATTTCCCCTAAAGGTGCGGTTTGTATTTCAGGTCGGAGAGAGGAACGCATGCGTGAGCGCAGGGAAAATCTGAGCCCCACAAAGTCCGCGGCCGTTGGGGCCAGCGTGATCCGCGAGTGTGAAAGGACTCCCACAGGGCTGCTGGCAGAAGGGAATACTAAAAATAAGCCCATAGCTGGACTGGGTGCAAAAAAAGCAGCCTTGGATTTTGCCAGTGTGCCAGCTGCATAGCACTGGGGAAGAAAGGGTGTGCGGAAGGGACTGCGCACAGAGCTGAAAGGTGGGGGCTTGTGAATTCGTGCAACCTCTCAGGTCCTTATTCTCTCTCTTCCCATTAAATCTTTGTGTTTGATTATTAAACCCAGTACATGGGATTGCCCAGCCGGGGTCAAGCACAGAGACTGAAGGGGAAAGTTGTTTTTGGGGAACCTGGGAAACAGAACGGGAGTAACCACTAAAGAACAGGTTCTAGGACAGTCAATTCTAACAAACCAGTTTTAACTGAGATAGGGAAAATAAACCCAACTGCTGGATAGAAAGGACTTATAGCCTCAGAGGTCAATCCAGAAACACTGCCACCCAGAGGCTGAGCCACAAGCTGACTGTTATGTAAACACAAATTAAGGCAGTCTGGGAAACAAATATGGCCTGCTTTAAAATCAGGACTGTGATTTACAACACGGGGGGACAGTGTATCGCAGGGAAATTCAACACTCTCCTGAATACCTGGCAGGACTAAGGCGGGCCAGACTGAAGGGTAGAAGAACCGAAGGACCTTCACTACTGCACATTTTTATTTATTTTTTTTATTCTTTTTTCATCTTTTAATTAAGAAACCAATTTTTTTTCTTGTTTCATCACCTTATTTTACCCTTTTAATTACTACATTTTTTATTTTTAACCAGTATTATTACTGCTAACATTTTACCATTTTTAAAGTGTCATTTTATTTTCTCTTTATTTTATTTTGGGATTACTGTTCTATAGTCTATTTTCATCGTTCCATTAGCATCATTTTTCTCTACCTCAATTTTACCTCTATGCTAAAACCCTCTCCCTCACTTTTCCCCTTTTGTTGTCCTGTTTCTCTTACCCTATTCCTGCTTTAAATTTTCCCTATTCCTTCTTTTTACCCCCTGTCAAAATTTAATCCTACTTATATATCCTATTTCCAATCCCCTGCTCTAAATCCTTATACACATATCCCTTATCTTTCTTCACTATCTAAATTTTTTTTCTTTTCTCCCTCTATTGTTTTGTTGTTGTTTGCTTGATTGTTGAGTATATTGGGTTTTTTTTTAGGTTTGTGAGGTTGTTTTTCTTTTTCTTTTTCTTTTTCTGTTGTTTTTATTTCTCTCCTCTCCTCCCTCCCCCCCCCCCCCCCCGGTTACTTTTTTGCTTCTATTATTCCTTGCCTCACTTGATATTATTGGTTGTTTGTAGTTTTCATTCATCTCCAGGGATCTGTTGCTGGAACTGGTTGGGATTAGCGGTGGTTTTATTGGAGTTTTCTCCTCATATAAATAGTCTCTTCCCCTCTTCTACTTCATTCTCTCTTTTCTCCCTTACTTTTTCTCCCCTCCCTTTTCCCAATTTCATTTTTGCACACATTTTTTTCTTTTCTTTTTTCTCTTTTATCTTTTTCTCTTCTTTCTTCCTTATCCCCTAATTCTCTTTGCTCAGGTGGTCAGCTTTATTTGGGCTTATTAATATTGTGAATACATTTGTGTTCAGTGCCTGGTACGTTGTGCCTTGTTGTGTTGTATTTTGTGCCTATAAATCAATGCAGAAGATCCAAGCAACAACAGCCTCCTGAGCACCACACGCTCTGTCTGAGGAAGAGCAGCTGTGTGTGAAGCCTCCGCTCACCAGCAAGAAGCGCCACCACAGCTGTGAACAGCACCCACCACAGGAGCTGCTGCCAACTGAGGAGCAGGTGCTACCACAACCACCTGAGGAGCAACAGCAGCCTGAGGAGCCACTGCTACCCAGGGAACAGCCACTGAACGACTCAACATCTAGATATGTTGGTGAGATCAAACATGGGTAGACAAAGAAACCTCCAAAGGAAAGAGAAGGAGGACTCTCCAGAAAAGCAGCTAAGTGATACAGAGGCATGCAACATGACAGAAAAAGAATTCAGATTAAGGGTCCTAGAGTGCATAAACCGGATGGAGGAAAAAATCAACAACTTATGCAAGAAGCAAGAAGAAACAGATGAAAAAATCAACAACTATATAAGAATCAAAAAGAAATGGATTAAAAAAATCAATAACTTAGGTAAGATCCAAGATGAAATGAAGAGTGATATAGCTGCAATAGAAAACACCATGGAAAGTTTCAACAGTAGACTAGGAGAAGCGGAGGAAAGAATTAGTGAATTAGAAGAAAAGGAAGCAAAACACACCCAAACTGAACTGTAATTGGAGAAAAAAAATAAAAGACAGGAGGACAGCCTAAGGGAGCTATGGGACAACATGAAACGAAACAACATACGAATAATACGGGTGCCAGAACAACAGAAAGAGGAACAAGGATTAGAAAACCTATTCGAAGAAATAATATCAGAAAACTTCCCTGAGGTGGAGAAGGAAAAAGTCACACAAGCACAGAGAGTCCAAAACAAGGTGAACCCGAAAAGACCGAAACCAAGACACATCATAATTGCCATGGCAAATGTTCAGGACAAAGAGAGAATCTTACAGGCTGCAAGGAAGAGATGGAAAGTTACATACAAGGGATCTCCCATTAGATTATCAAATGATTTCTCAATAGAAACACATCAGGCCAGAAAAGAATGGACAGAAATTTACAAAGTGATGCAAAGCAAAGGACTGAATCCAAGAATACTCTATCCAGCAAGGCTATCGTTCAAAATTGAAAGGGAAATAAGAAGCTTCACGGACAAAAAAAGGCTAAGGAAGTTTATCACCACCAAGCCAGCAATGCAAGAAATGTTAAAGGGACTGGTGTAAAAAGAAGAAGAAAAAAAAAGCTAAGAAAGAAAACTAGCACAGAAAATAGAAATGGCTACAAACAAGTACCTTTGAATAATAACTTTAAACGTAAATGGACTAAATCAGGGATGGGCAAACTTTTTGACTCAAAGGCCACAATGAGTTCTTAAACTGGACCGGAGGGCCAGAACAAAAGCATGGATGGAGTGTTTGTGTGAACTAATATAAATTCAAAGTAAACATCATTACATAATAGGGTACGGTCTTTTTTTTTTTTTTTAGTTTTATTCATTTCAAATGGGCCAGATCTGGCCAGTGGGCCGTAGTTTGCCCACGGCTGGACTAAACGCTCTAACCAAAAGACATCAAGTGGCTGAATGGATAAAAAAACATGACTCATACATTTGCTGTCTACAAGAGACCCACCTCATTAGAAGGGACTCACACAGACAGAAAGTGAAGAGATGGAAAAATATCTTTCAGGCAAATGGAAATGAAAAAAAAGCTGGGGTAGCAACACTTATATCGGACAAAATAGACCTCAAAGTGAAGGCCATAACAAGAGATAAGGAAGGCCACTTCATAATACTAAAGGGATCAATACAACAAGAAGATGTAACCGTGAGAAACAGATATGCACCCAGTGCAGGAGCACCAAAATACATAAAAAAAAAAAAAAACTCCTGGAAGATAACAAGGGAGAGATCGACAACAGGACAATCATAGCAGGGGACTTTAAAACATCACTGTCATCACTGGATAAATCCTCTAGACAAAAAGTCAGATAAGAAACAGCAATCCTAAATGACTCACTAGATCAGATGGACTTAATTGACATCTTCAGAACATTTCACCTCAAAGCCACAGAATATACATTCTTCTCAAGAGCTTATGGGACAGATTCAAAAATAGACCACATATTGGGTCACAAACAAAGTCTCCCCAAATTCAAGAAGATTGAAATCATATCAAGCAACTTTTCAGACCACGATGGCATAATATTAGAAATAAACTACAATAAAAACAACCCAAAATACTCAAACACTTGGAAGCTGAATAGCATGTTATTAAATATTGATTGGGTCACCAATGAGATCAAAGAAGAAATTAAAAACATCCTGGAAACTAATGACAATGAAAACACAACAATCCAAAACCTATGGGACACAATGAAAGCAGTCCTGAGAGGGAAGTTTATAGCTCTACAGGCCTATCTCAAAAAACGAGAAAACATGGTAGTAAATCATTTAACTCTACATCTCAAAGAACTCGAGAGAGCAACAAGAAAAGCCCAGAGTGAGCAGAAGGAAGGAGATAATAATGATTAGAGCAGAAACAAATGACATATAGACCAAAAAAACAATACATAAAATCAATGAAACCAAGAGCTGGTTCTTTGAAATGATAAACAAGATTGATGAAACTCTAGCCAGGCTCACCAAGAAGCAAAGATAGAGGACTCAAATAAACAAAATCAGAAACGATAGAGGCGAAATAGCAACAGACCCCACAGAAATACAAATGATTGTTAAAAAATACTATGTACAACTCTACTCCAACAAACTAGACAACCTGGAGGAAATGGACAAATTCCTAGAAAAATACAACATTCCAAAACTCAATCAGGAAGAATCTAAAAATCTCAACAGGCCAATAACTATAGAAGAAATTGAAGCGGTCATCAAAAAGCTTCCAGCAAACAAAAGCCCACTACCAGACAGCTTCAAGGGGAGTTTTACCTAACATTCAAGGAAGAACTAAAACCTATCCTCCTCAGACTACTACAAAAAATACAAGAGGAAGGAACACTTCCAAGCTCATTCTATGAAGCCAGCATCACCCTAATACCAAAATCAGGTAAAGACAACACATTGAAAGAGAATTACAGGCCAATATCCCTCATGAACATAGATGCCAAAATCCTCAACAAAATCTTAGCAAATCGGATCCAGCAGTACATCAGAAATATCATACACCATGACTAAGTAGGATTTATCCCAGGGAGGCAAGGATGGTACAATATCCGCAAATCAATAAACGTGATACATCACAAAATCAAATTGAAAGAAAAAAACCACATAGTCATATCAATTGATGCAGAAAAAGCATTTGACAAAATCCAACACCCATTTTTGATAAAAACTCTCAGCAAGGTGGGAATAGAAGGATCACACTTCAACATAATAAAAGCCATATATGACAAACACACAGCCAACATCATACTCAATGGAAAAAAACTAACACCATTTCCCCTAAGAACAGGAACAAGACAGGGATGAGCACTCTCACCACTCCTGTTCAACATAGTACTGGAAGTATTAGCCATTGTAATTACACAAGAAGAAGAAATAAAAGGCATCAAAGTTGGAAAAGAAGAAGTAAAACTGTCCTTATTGGCAGATAACATGATACTATACCTTCAAAACCCAAAAGACTCCATCAAAAAACTACTAGACTTAATACATGAATTTGGCAATGTAGCAGGATACAAAATTAACGCCAAGAAATCTATGGAATTTATATACACCAATAGTGAATGTGCAGAAAGAGGGACTAAAAAAACAATCCCATTTACCATCGCACCAAAAATTTAAGATACCTAGGAATAAACTTAACTAAAGAGGTAAAAGACCTCTACTCAGAAAACTACAGGGCATTGAAAAAAGAGATAGAGGAAGACATAAACAGATGGAAGAACATACTGTGTTCATGGATTGGTAGAATCTACATTAAAATGTCCATACTACCCAAAGCAATCTAGAAATTCAACGCACTTCCCATTAAAATACCAACGGCATTTTTCACAGACCTAGAATGAACTCTCCAAAAATTCATCTGGAATAAAAAAAGACCCTGAATAGCTGCAGCGATCCTGAGAAAGAACAAAGTAGGTGGGATCTCAATACCAGATATCAAGCTGTATTACAAAGCCACTTTCCTCAAAACTGCCTGGTACTGGCACATAAACAGACATATAGATCAATGGAATAGAATAGAGAGCCCAGAAATCGGCCGCAACCAATATGCTCAATTAATATTTGACAAAGGAGGCAAGAACATATGATGGAGTCAAGATAGTCTCTTCAATAAATGGTGTTGGGAAAAATTGGACAGATACATGCATGAAAATGAAACTAGACCACCAACTTACACCATACACAAAAATAAACTCAAAATGGATAAAGGACTTAAATGTAAGACGGGAAACCATAAAAATTCTAGAAGAATCCAAAGGCAACAAAATCTCGGACATATGCCGAAGCAATTTCTTCACTGATACAGCTCCTAGGGCACTTGAAACTAAAGAGAAAAAGAACAAATGGGACTACATCAAAATAAAAAGCTTCTGCACAGCAAAAGAAACCATCAACAAAACAATAAGAAAGCCCACTGTGTGGGAAAAAATATTTGCCAATGTTATATCTGACAAGGGCCTAATGTCCAAAATTTATAGGGAACTCATACAACTTAACCAAAGGAAGATAAACAATCCAATCAAAAAATGGGCAAAGGACCTAAATAGACACCTTTCAAAAGAGGACATTCAGAAAGCCAAGAGACATATGAAAACTTGCTCAAAGTCACTAATCATCCAAGAGATGCAAATCAAAACAACAATGAGGTACCATCTCACACCTGTCAGACTGGCTATCATCAACAAATCAACAAATGACAAGTGCTGGAGAAGATGTGGAGAAAAGGGAACACTCTTGCACTGCTGGTGGGAATGCAGACTGGTGTAGCCACTATGGAAGACAGTATGGAGTTTCCTCAAAAAAACTAAAAATGGAACTTCCATTTGACCCTGTGATCCCACTTCTAGGAATATATCCCAAGAAAGCAAGAACACCAATCAGAAAGAATTTATGCACCCATATGCTCATAGCAGCACAATTCACCATAGCTAAGATCTGGAAACAGCCTAAGTGCCCATCAGTAGAGGAATGGATTAGAAAACTGTGGTACATCTACACAATGGAATACTATGCTGCTGCAAAAAAAGAACGAATTCTTACCATTTGCAACAGCATGGATGGAACTGGAGAGCATTATGCTAAGTGAAATAAGCCAGTCAATGAAGGAAAAATACCACATGATCTCATTCTTTCATGGATAATAAAGACCATTATATACTTATGAACAAAAATAGATACAGAGGCAGAGCAGCCTCGAACAGACTGTCAAACTACAGCGGGAAGGCCGTGGAGGGTGGGGAGGCTGGAGCGGGGGTAAGAGATCAACCAAAGTACTTGTATGCATGCATATAAGCATAACCAATAGACAAAAGACACTGGGGGGTAGGGGTGGCCAGGGGATTGTCAAGGGTGGGGAGAAAAAAGGAGACATATGTAATACCCTTTGTAATACTTTAAGCAATAAAACTATTTTTAAAAAAAAGAAAAAGAAAAGAAAAAAGAAAAACCAGGCGATGGTTTGAAGAAGTGAAGAGACACTGTTTTAATTACACTGGCGGAAGTAATTTTCAAATCAGAGTACCGAAACATGCAGTGGCTTTCATTTTATATATCCTTGTGGTCTTTGTCCCACAAATATGGATTATGCTTCTGGTCCTTTTCTCGGGTTTGTAAGAGGTCCTCAGGTGTTGGGGGTCTCCAGACCATATCTGATGGCCTGGCCTGGTGACAGTGATAACAACCCTCCCTCTGGGCAGTGCACTGTTAACAGGTTTATGGCCTCTGTAACAGATCCTGCAAGACCAGTTTCTGGGAAGGAGGTAATGACTTAATTATAGGTTAGCTTGCTGGCATGGATTCTACTTGCTAGCCCCCCAAATATCAGGATTACATTTGAATTAACCCTTTTTAACCTTCTCAGTGAAAATGAGACTTTTTAATAGCACTCTCAGGAATGGGTGTCCATTTTACAGGATCACCAGGTGTCTCCCCACCCCTACATTTTGTTTGCTCTGGGAAAATTTAGTAAGTGGTCTGGGCACCCAGGTTTCTTTTCTTATAAATTAAATTAAATTACATTACTTTAAATTAAATTAAAGGCATGTTTAATAAGCTAACAATAAACACATTAAACCAAACAAAAATGACAGATCAACAAACATATAGATAAGACTTAATAAATCACAGTTCTTTTCCTGGAAATTTCTCTCCATAGCATTGACTAGCCTTTTAAAATTATTTTAGCTAAACTCTGCCTGCCCCAAGGTATCATATGGTAATTTTCACACAAAGCATCAGAGAGTTCCCCTGCTAGAGTGTTAACAGCTCCACCCTTTCTAGATGCCAAGTCTTTCCACACTAGAGGTGGAGAATCTGGTTGCTTTTTAGTAATTACTGACTTTTGATCCCCAATACGAATTAAGCATTTTGCAATTTGAACAAGACCCCACATAGTAAAATATGGTAATGGCACTCTTTTTCCTTGAACCTGATTTAAAATAGTATCGTTTGACATTTGAATTTCTTTATCCTTGAGCATGGAAGCTAAAAATTTACAATGATATTTTTACCTTTTGGTTGAATCCTTCCCCATTGTGGCCTGGCTTGAAAAAGACATCCTTGCCCTTTTTGGATCACAACTGCCAAAGCTGGTACGAGCTTTTTGCACAGTGAATCTCCCCACTGAATTTTCGGTGACCCACACCTTTACTGGTGACCCCCACCTTTACCAGTGGTCCTCTTCCTTCGCTCAGGTGAATAATCTACTTCTCCAGATGTCCCTTATTGAGACGCCATAAATGCCGCAGTCTTTCGCAGCAAGTGTTCAGGAATCTGGAGAAGGGCTGCGCATAAATAAATAGAGACCAGACAAGAAATATGAATTTGGAAGGCATTGGGGGAGCTAGATGGAAAGTTTTCTCCGAATGTCTGGAACCCACAGAATTTTATTCACACATTTTGCCCTTTAGCAAAGCAGATATGCATATCAAAGATAAGATTTGGTAAACAATAAAGGACCATCAGGTTAGGGGAATTTCCCTCAGCTGTTTGGCAACAGGTAATAATATGCAACTCTTCAACCCTGCTGAAAATGTCCATCAGCTATCTGATGAACTTCTTGCATTTATTATGCTAACTAGTGTACTTAGCCTCCAGCTGGGGAGCACACAAGACTTGGTTGGAAAGTTTGTATGAAAGACATTCTGAGAAAAGGCAAGTGTGTGGAAGGCCGCCTATACTGTTTATTGAAATTCTGATTTAGGGGATTGTCAAAAGTGGTGGCACTAATTATCCCTTGACCTTTCCAAACAAGTATGTGCATGTGGCCACTCCCAGTGTTTACTGGAATCCTTATACTTAATCCCTGGATGCCCTTGCCTAGAGGACAATGTAAACACATATGTCCTCTCAAGATAACTCACCCAACTGATTGTATCTAAAGATAAAAATTCCAATTAAAGCCTAATGAGGCAGGCAATTGAGGCTGCCTGGCTTCTTTGGCCAGGCCTTCCCTTAGCCTCTCTTTCATAGCAAACGTTGTGTTGGAGTAATCCATTCATCCTTTGCTCAGGGTCTGCTGGTCAGCCCTGGCAATTGTGATCTGAAGATTCTTGATATGATTTCTATCTTCTTGAATTTGAAGAGACTTTGCCTGTATCCTAATATGTGGTCTGTCTTTGAAAATTTCTCATGTTCACTTGAAAAGATTGTATATTATGTAGCTTTGGGGTGAAATGTTCTGAAGATGTCAATAAATTCCATCAAATCTAGTGAGTCATTTAGGTTTCCTGTTTCTTTGCTGATTTTTTGTTTAGAGGATTTATCCAGTGGTGTCAATGGATTATTAAAGTCCCCTACTATGATTGCATTGCTGTCAATCTCTCCCTTGATATCATCCGGACATTTTTAAATGTATTTGTGTGCTCCTCTATTGGGTGCATATATGTTTACTAGAGTTATATCTTCTTCTTGAATTGCTCCTTTTAGTATTATGAAGTGGCCCTCCTTATCTCATGTTATGGCCTTAACTTTGAGGTCTATTTTGTCAGATACAAGTATTGTGAGTCTTTTTGGGTTCATTTTGTTTGGGAGTCTGTGTGCTTTTTGGACTTCTGTGGCTTTTTCTTCCCAATATTATGGAAATTTTCTGTCATTTCTTCAAACAGGTTTTTCATTCCTTGCAGTGCTTCCTCTCCTCTGGAACTGCTATTATTTGGATTTTGTTTTTTTTCATGTTGTCCCACAGCTCCCATATGCTCTCCTTGTGTTTTTTAAGTTTTCTTTCCAGTTGCTGCTGTGGTTGGGTGTTTTTTTGTTTGTTTGTTTTTGTTTTTTTCTACCTTGTCTTCTAACTTGCTAATGTGGTCCTCAGCTTCTTCTAATTTACTGTTGATACTTTCCATTCTGTTTTTTATTGCAGCTATGTCATTCTTCATTTCATCTCGATTCCTCTTCATTACCTGTTGATTCTTACACATGTTGTTGAATTTGTCTTCCATTCTTTTCAGTGTCATTATAACCATTGCTCTAAACTCTTTCTCTGACAAATTGCTTGCCTCCATGTTTATTTTTTTTTCTGGTCTTTCCTCCTATTCTCTCAAATGGGGGTTGTTTCTTTGTCTCCCCATATTTGTTGTTCCTTTTCTATGAATTAGATTAAACTGTTATGCCACCCAGATTTTTTTAGTTTGTCTTATATAATAGATGTTTTATGGGACCCATTGGTGGAATCTCTCTGGTCTTCTGGGCTGGGTAAACTAGGGATGCACCTTACTTGGGATAATTGAGTTCTCTTGGTGTACTTGGGTCTTTAGTGTGATTGTCCCATTTGTGAAAGTAGTGCCCTCTCAGGGTGTCTGGTTATGTGGCTTGCTCTCTACCACATTGACCAAACAGCACAAAATACAAGACATGACACAAAGGGAACAAAACACGAATGTACTCACAACACCGATAAACCCAAAATGAGTGACCACCAGAGGAAAGAGAATTAGGAGAGAGAAAAGAGAGCAAAAATGATACTGAGAAAAGAAAAAAAAATGGTAAGAGAGAAAAGGAAAATGAAGAAAAAAATATATGGGGAAAAAACACCACAGAACAAAAAAGTAAACCAAAAAATGCAAGCAACAAACACCTAGAAAACAGGGGGGTTGGGAAGAATCTATAGAGGCTGAGCTTATATACAGAAAGTAAGGTTAGGAATTGAATAAATAAGGGGAGGACCTTGGTTCAGTATAGAGGAGTTAGAAAGAGAATGAATGGATAAGAAACAAAATTAAAATAAATAAATAAGAAAATAAAATAACAACCTATATATATAAAAAGCTAATATGCTAAGTGTCAGACCGTCCAACTGGTCTCTATGATGTGCACTGACTACCACGGGGCAGACACTCAATGCAGTAGGTGCTGTGACGATACTGACCATTTACAGAGAAATGGCACCATGGACAAAGCAACACTTGGCTTCCCCCAAGTGGGACATGGGCCCCACCACCAACCCAGAGTGACACCCCACCAAATCGCAGCTGACACTGCCAAGGCCCTGTTGAGAAAAATGCAGCCCACAGCCTAGCGCAGCCCAGAAATGGTTGCTGTGGGCACCATTTAATGACATCACATAGCAACTTCCGGCTTCCTCCCCCTTGTAACTAGCTTCCTTGAAGTTTCTTCAGCTCAGGAACATGACTTGCTTTATAGCCAGGTTCAAACATTTTACACTTTAACCAAATGTCTGTGACACATTTTCCCATGCCTCATCTCATTTGATCCTCACAGAAGTCCTGGAGTAGGAGACTCAGTAGAATCCTATTTTATTTTCATTAGCCAGCAAACGAGATTTAGAAAGCTTAGAAACTGAAAAATAGTAAGAAATGGTGACCTTGAAAATGACTTCAGGTTTTCTCACTGCACAGTATATAGTCAAACACTGCTACAGTTAAATATTTTACCCTTTTTTCTTCATGCATAATCTACATTAATAATCTGCTTTGTGTTGATATTTACTGCTGTGTTGCTGACAATTACCTGAAAGAGAAGTTGGAGTGCTTCACTGGGCTGGAAAAAGTTTGGCTAAATCAGAAAGCAGATCTAATTAAGCAAGTTTATTTTACATATATAAAAGGCTAAGTTGACTCACACATGCACAATACAGTATAAAGCTCTCGCTGGTGCCAATCGCACTCGTGTTTTTCAATCTGTCATCGTTGATCGTGAATTTGATTGATACTTTTATTATATAGAAAGGGCGAATAGCAATATTAAAATATTTCTTCTAATTAATTTTCTTTCAATGTTCATTGAATCTGTGCACCAGGCCACTAGTGAAAAAATAAAAGTAGAATGAAGAAAAAATAATGCAAAATAAATAAATAAATAAAAACAGAAAATAAGGAAAAAAATTTTTAACAAATAAAAGATAAAAAAATAAATTCATTAAATTAAAAAGTAAAGTGTCATTAGTTTTTGCCGAGTTTTAATGGCCCAAGGGGGCTGGTTTAAGATCTCACTCTTTGTTCTGTCTGACACTTCTCAGTTTCCTCTTCGGTAGTCAGCACCATGTTGCAGTTCCAAGTGATTCACTGCTCCTCTCTTCGTGTCTATCTCCACAGTCTTGACTGCAAGCAGGCGGGACCAATCTGCCCACTTACCCTGTCTGCCTGCTCTCAATCTTAATCTCTCAAGTGGCTCTTTCTGACAGGACTATACATAGGGAGGGTGCTGCCTTGAGGCTGCTGGAAGCAGATGACTCTTCAAGAAAAAAAATGGCTGCATAGGTCCAGAGGGTTAGGAATGTCCCAGTGCCAGACTCCTGGTCACCTCTCCCTGACCTGTCTCCACAGCCTCTTCCCAGACTCCATAAGTTCGCACTCCACCTGAACCTCAGCCCCAGGTGAGTGTTTATATTTGCAAGGTCCTAGGAACTGGGTTTAGCAAATAAAAGCAAAGACCAGAGGCAAAACAACTGTATGACTGCTAGTTTCTCTTTCCCCTGGCACCATGTGGCTCAGGCAGTTCTTGAGGCTGCCCCTCTGGGCTCAGCTTCTCGCAGCTGTGGACTTAGATCTAAAGTCTCCTGCTACCAGTAGCCCTGTGGACTTCCTTCCCACTGTCAGATGCTACGCCTGTCCCCAAGGGACACAGATTTGGTGCTGTGCAGCTTCCTTCTGACCCTCTCAGCTCGGTGGTCTTACTACATTCTCCACCTCAGATTCCCAATCCTACCGTTCTCCAGGTGTCCTCTGCTCTTCTCAGCTGTGAATCCTCTCACCAGTTGTGTCTTCTTCACCAATTCCAGGTGGATGTTATTTGATTTAGATGCTTCTTCTATCTACTCCAGGATAAGGCTCAGGACATGTCTACCTATATGGCTGCCATTTTTTCTCTCCAGTCCTCAAAAGCGGTTTTTTTTTTTTCTAATAATTTTTCCTATATTATATCTTTATTGGCCATGTTGGCTGATTATTTATGGCATGCACTAAATCAAACTTGTTAGTAAGGACTATCAATGGACTAGATTATTCTTCTAAAAGGTGTATAGGTTGTACTGCATACATAGAAGACCTGAAAGAATCAAGTATCAACTATTTTCTTACCTTTCCCAGTTAATTGTTTCTGAAGACCTAATTATAAGAAGTCATGCTTTAGGTTCTTGAGAGTGTGGTTGCAAAGCTAATGCTCAAATATATTTACAGTGTGGCTCATGCTGCATACGGTTCCCATGTTCTACTCTAGAAACAAAAACTATTCTTCAGTGGAAAACTGTTGTCAATCTTCCAGGCTGTCTTCCAATAACTCTGACTTGTTGTCTTTGATCTATTTTGAAGGGGTTGAGAAACTAGATAAATGGCAAATATGCAAACTGTCTTGTCCAGGGGACTTTTCTGTCTTCTGTGTATAAACCAGGTTTGCCACAGCCCCTATTTACAATTTTTTTTTTTTCAGGGGAGAGAGAAAGAGAAAAACACCAATTGGTTGCCTCCCATAAGTGCCCCACTGGACTAAGGATTGAACCCATAACCTTTCGGTGCATGGGACAAATGAACCACACTGGCCAGGGACCCATTTACATTTGAATTCCTTTACTCCTTATAAGTTTGTACATCTTGAATTTTCTTTGAACTGATTAACTTCTGTCTGTGTTAAAAAAAAAAAAAAGTTGATTCTGATACTTATTAAAACAGCAAAGATTTTATTCTATTATAATAGACTAGAGGCCTGATGTACAAAAATTTGTGCACTGGCGGTGGGGGTGTCCCTCAACCCCACTTGTGCCCTCTCACAGTCTGGGACCCCTCAGGAGATAACAACCTGCTGGCTTAGGCCCACTCCCGGGTGGCAGAAGGCAGGCCCAATCCCTAGGTGCCTGCCCCGCAGTTCCTGGTCAGGCTCAGAGCAGGGCCGATTGGGGAGTTGGCGTGCTTCCCCTGTCATGCACAGAGCAGGGCGGATCAGGAGGTTGTGATGCCACCCTCAGTCACGCTCAGGGTAGGGACAATTGGGAGGTTGGGGTGCCGCCCCCTGTCACACTCAAGGCAGGGTCGATGGGGAGATTGGGGTGCTGCCCCCTGTCACCCACAGAGCAGGGCCAATCAGAGGGTTGGGGCACTCCCCCCTGTCACACTCAGGGCAGAGCCTATAGGGAGGTTGCAGCTCCACCCCATCACACACAGAGCAGGGCCCATGGGGGGGTTGGGGAGCTCCCCCCTGTCACACTCAGGACAGGGCCGATGGGGGGTTGGGGAGCTCCCCCCCCCCATCACACTCAGGGCAGGGCCGATGGGGAGGTTGCGGCTCCACCCCGTCATACACAGAGCAGGGCCCATTGGGGGGTAGGGGGGCCGCACCCTGTCACACACAGAGCAGGGCCAATCAGGAGGTTGGGGCTCCTTCCCCTTTCACGAACAGAGCAGAGCTGATAGGGAGGTTGTGGCCCCGCCCTCTGTCACACACAGAGCCACAGGGCAATCAGGGGGTTTGGGTGCTGCCCCCTGTAACGCTGCTCCAGGGGGCAGGAGGCCTCGTGGCTCCGCTGATCCCAGTGCTAAGAGGCCTCGCTGCTCCACTGATCCCGGTGCTGGGAGGCATATTACCATTTTACTATATAGGATAGAGGCCTGGTGCATGGGCGGGGGCTGGCTGGTTTGCCCTAAAGCAGCCGTGGGCAAACTACGGCCCGTGGGCTGGATCCAGCCTGTTTGAAATGAATAAAACAAAACAAAAAAAAGTCCGTACCCTTTTATGTAATGATGTTTACTTTGAATTTATATTAGTTCACACAAACACTCCATCCATGCTTTTGTTCCGGCCCTCCGGTCCAGTTTAAGAACCCATTGTGGCCCTTGAGTCAAAAAGTTTGCCCACCCCTGCCCTAAAGGATGTCCTGGATCAGGGTGGGGATCCCACTTGGGTGCCTGGCCTGCCTGGGTGAGGGGATGATGGCTGTTTGCAGCTGGTCACACCCCCTTCAGGGTGGGGCTCCCCACTGGGGTGCCTGGCCAGTCTGGGTGAGGGGCTGAGGGCCGTTTTCAGGCTGGCAGGTGACTGAAGCTCCCAGCCTCTTCTTTTTTCCTTTTTTTTTTAAATTCTGGGTTTTATTTACTTCTATGGCTGTCACTAGAGCTGAGAGTCAGCTTTAGCTCAGACCTCGGCTGCTGAAAGCAGGTTTCTGGACTTTGTTTACCTTCTGTATTTGAAACTTTGTTGCGACTCCAGCTTTGAGATCCCAGCTGACTGAAAGCAAGTTTCTGGGGTTTTGTTTAGCTTCTATATTTGTAACAATGTTTCTTAGAGAGCAGCTCAGAGCCCAGCACCAGCAGGCGGGGAACGTTGGCTTCCTCCGTCACTGGAGCAAGCAAGCCTCCTGTTTGTGTCAGTTGCCTGGCTGCCGGCCACCATCTTGGTTGGCAGTTAATTTGCATATCTCCCTGATTAGCCAATGGGAAGAGTAGCGAACTTACGGCTAATTACCATGTTTCTCTTTTATTAGATAGGATGTTAAGAATATTACTCTAGTGCATGGCCAGTGTGGTTCAGTGGTTGAGCATTGGCCCAGGAATCCAGAGGTCACCAGTTTAATTCCTGGTCAGTGCCGCAGTCTTTTTTGCAACAAGTGTTCATGAATCTGGAGAAGGGCTATGCATAAATGTATATATGAGACAAGATATATAAATTTGGAAGGCATTTTGGGGGAGCCAGATGGAAACCAGCTCTCTAGTGGAGTGGCTCTCTGGATGTCCGGACCCACAGCTTTTTATTCACACATTTTGCCCTTTAACAAAGCAGACATACATATCAAAGGTAAGGTTTGGTAAACAATAAAGGATTATCAGGTTAGCAGAATTGCCCTCAGCCATTAGGCTAGCAGCAGGGTAATATAATGCTGATATTCAGCCCTGCTGAATATCAATGCCCATCTGCCTTTTGAGGACTTTGCACATTTATTATGACCTGCTGGACTTAGCCACCAGCATATTCCCCTTTTGGATTTATAATAAATTTAACAAGAATGTATGCCATTTGCCGAGCTCGGGTCCTTTTAAGATTTAAAATTCTATGAAAAGGTTTGAGGTTTTTCCTATCCTTTAAAATTGCTGCCAGGCATCAAAGGAATCAGTCTGCAGTAAACTTCTTTCTGGGCCAACAGTCCTTTGAGTCCCCTTCCCAATCACTGTCCAACAGTTTTTTATGGGTTCCCTTCTCAATTACTGTCCACCAGTTTTTTATGGGTTCCCTTCTCAATAACTGTCCCCTGTGACATGACAGCAATGATACTCTAGTTCTGGATAGTGGACAAACGGTGATCAATGGCAATGCAGGTCTGACTTTCTTTGGCTTGGTCCCAGGCAACCTGTGCTGACATACAGTTGATGACTGCTAGCATGACAAGGTATCTTTACCATCCCCCATCTCTGGACTGTTTCTCCTCTGTCTCTTCAGCATATTGATTTGGGCCATTGCTATCTGTGGCTGAAGTAGTCTGGTCAGTTCCTCTCTCAGATGCATTGTTGTAGGAATCCACATGGGCTCAGAGGAGTTTTCTGGAAATATATAAGAATATCCTCGACCAAAGGTTAATAAAGGGACCTTTCTATACACTAGACCAAGGGTGGGCAAACTTTTTGACTCAAGGGCCACAATGGGTTCTTAAACTGGACCGGAGGGCCGGAACAAAAGCATGGATGGAGTGTTTGTGTGAACTAATATAAATTCAAAGTAAACATCATTACATAAAAGGGTACGGTCTTTTTTTTTTTTTTCGTTTTATTCATTTCAAATGGGCCGGATCCGGCCCGTGAGCCGTAGTTTGCCCATGGCTGCACTAGACTCTCAGGATCTTTTTATTTTGCCAAACTATTTTCCTTTGGCTTATTCTGACACCATGTGTGTCTTGCCATCAGTATTACAAGTGAATCAATTTCAAAGTGAAAAAATTTAAAGTAATTAAGGCTTGATGTAATTTACTTACAGGAGATTACTCCACTACCCCCCCCCCCCCCTTTTTGTTTTAAATTACAAGGAGGACATTTTTTTCTTGCTGTATAATGTTTTGGCTTTTGAAAACCTAGGAATGTAGCCTTGATAGCTTTTAATTCAATTCTTTGCACAGAAGTATGGCTGGTCTGAATTCATTGCATGATAAGCAGCTTTACTATGAGATAAACCATCAGTAAAAAAATAGTTAATGCTTTAGGGATAGGTTACTGCTTAGTACAATTAAGTTCTCCTGAATATTTATTTATTTCAATTTGCCAATTTAAATTAGTCTGAAAGAAGGCTTATTTTCTAACTTTATTTGTCCTTGGGTGTGGAAATAAATAATATTAGTTGAATTTCTGCTATCAGTCTTTGAGTATAACCACATAAGCTTTGTTTAGGGAAGCAAAATGAAAATTATTCACTTTTGTTTTGGAGGCCTAATACATTGACTTTTAATTACAGTTTTCTAGATATTTGAAGGAAATCTCCCTTTATTTCCTCCTAGTGTAATTTCTAGGCCACATTTAGTTTCTTTTTAAAAAAACACACAAAACAACACAACCTTTTTTCTTTCTTATAAACTGAGCAACACACGTGATTGCTTTTCAATGCTGGCTAATACTGCTATGCCTACATTTTAAGTGACTCTCTTTTTACTTATGGTGTCTTATTAATGGTCTGATTTAATGCTTGAATAATAACCTTCAGTTTACCCTGTAAATAGTAGCAAAAGAGACTTTAAAATTTCTCCTTTTTATTAAGCTTAAAATGTACTTTTAAACAGCATTCTTTTTGGCTAGCACTCATTTGCATACATATACAAATTTTTACATTGGCCTTTGTTAAAGCTGCTTATAAAAACATTGGCTTCTCATATAACTGAAATTACATGAGATCTTGATTATATTTTAAAAAGCTAATTTATTAAGTAATTAAAGTAGGCATCTTTATTGAAAAAGTAAACTAAGCAACCTTATATGTTTGATCTATGAAGTACAGATGCTGTCCCATCCCCCCAGCCTATATAAAAAGCAGACTGCTAGGGTTTTTTGTCTTAAAATTCTGTTGCTGAATCTTAAGAAATATGTAGCAACTTTGTCTTGCCTTCTCCTAGAGGTTGAAACTTTTATAACATTTAAAAATATATGTATATAAATAAAATATAATTATTAATTTTATTTGATAAAGCTTTCCATGTGGTTTCAAGTATATTTAATTGGCCTATTTCAGTTTTAAAATATTTCTTTTAAGAAGAGAGAATCAATCCTTGAATTGCTCCAGGGCCCCTGGAATGTCCCAAAAGCTATGTCTTGATTAGAATCTTGAAACTTAACTTGGAAAGATTATAAAATTTATATATATATATATATATATATATATATATATATATATCCCAAATATTATATTATATACTTTTTGTAATTATACTGAAAGATATCAATTAAATTTAAACTAGTTTTTATTTTAAAAATTTGGTTCAGACTATAGAATTAATCCTTCTTTTTAAATTAGACCATATAAAATATTATATTTTAGGTTGAAATTTTACCATACATAGTCCACATAAAGACTAAAATGTATTTTGAACTACTAAATTCTCTAGAGAAAATACAAGAATTATTTTCTCAAAAATAAATTTCTATACTTTATGTATTTTGTTACCACAACTATATAATTTCTCCCAACTCAATTTGAACTTTAAACTCTTAGAAGCCTTAAATTTTAGCTGGCAAGCTAAATACTTAGCATTTCTTAGATTAGTAATAACTTCACATTTTTAAGAATATATTTTAAATAAAATACAAGACATATTTAATTAATAGATTTAATTCTGTCTTCTATATTTTTCATACGAGGCAAATTCACATTAATCTTTCAGTATTTTGTCATTTTAAAATTCTTAGATATTTAATAAATTTTTATTACTTAATTCAGTAAATCCCAAAGTTTTAAGTTGCCAAAGACTTTGGAAAACTATGTTCCTGGCTGGTGAAACAGTTTTGGCCCAGTTGCTTGATTATAAAACTACCACATTTTTTTTTTTTTCTTTAGAGATAACATTAAAGGGTTGCTGCTGTGGGAAATGTGACCAGCCCCCTCCTTCAAGAAGGAGCGAACCCCAACTATCAATATACCTATAATTATAACTGAAAAGCTTTACTACAAATCTTTCATTTTAGTTAGAGTATTTATTCATGTTTCAAGGATTCTGAGATCCTAAAGCCAATTATTATTATCCAAGGCATTTCCTTTGGCAAATTCTGTAACAGAGATAACTTACTGACTTTCAATGGCCTTAAGGTTAACTTTGGAATGCAGTCTATTATTATTCAAAAGCTGTCCCCTATTATAGAAATACCAATCTTATTGTCCAAACCTAGCCTCTATTTTTTCTTTGGGTCATTTTCGCCATCATTTTGAGAAACAACAGTCTTGAGTTTATTTTATATCATCAGTAAAGAGATTGAGGTCAGTTTAATAAGCCATCCAAGATCAGACAGGGTGCGCCATTCTCTTAAACTAGACTTTTTCTCTTTAGGAGTATAGAAATCCCAGACCCATCCCTTAAATTGTGCTAAATCTTATCTCTACCTCCCTTTGTCTCCTAAAACATCCTTGTCCACATGTCTCCCATCCCCACATCCTGTTTGCTTTGGGGAAATTCAGTAAATAGTCTGGCCATCTAGGTTTCCTTTCTTATTAAATTAAAGGCATGCTTAATAGACTAACAATAAACACATTAAACCAAACAAAAAGGACAGATCAACAAACATATAGACAAGACAATATATCACAGTTCTTTTCCTGGAAATTTCTCTCCATAGCATTGACTACCCTTTAAAATTAATTTAGCTAAAATCTGCCTGTACCAAGGCCTCATATGGAAATTTTTAAACAAAGCATCAGAGAGTTCCCCTGTGAGAGAATTAACAGCTTTAATCTCTCTCACTGAGGAGCCTTTCCACAATATAGGCAGAGGATCTGGCAGCTTTTTAGTAATTACAGACTTTTGATCCCCAATATAAATTAGGCATCTTGCAATTTGAACAAGACCCCACATAGTTAAATATGGCAAAGGCACTTGTTTTCCCTGAGCCTGATTTAAGAGAGTACCTTTTTGTTATGCCCAGATTTCAGGATCCCCAAGAAACTGTTATGGGTTAGCTCAGCTAGATAGACCACCGACTCAGAATTTAAATTTTAAGAGCCTTTATTAAGCTAGCCAGCTGACTGCCAGCCATGTCTTTCCCGTAAGAGCCCACAGCTTGCAGTGCAGACCAAGAGTACAGCAAGACCTTTTATTTGCAACACTACAAAGTATTTTTTTTTAAAAAGAAAAAACAAACTGCAAAGTGGTTCATTAGCTGTTCCTGGTACTGGCAGGGTAAAAAGTTTACATAAAATTTATGAGCAGGGTCACACCTGGCTGGATTCAATCATAACACATTGCCTTTCTAGCAAGATAATTAGCAATTATTTTCTCCCATGGTCCCTGCCCCTCAGCCTACTTAATAATACTTTTTTGTCAAGCCCCTGCCCCTAGCACATTACCACACCAGGGAGTCAGTCATATCCGATGCAAAAACATGAGTCTTTATTCAAGCCTGGGCTTGGCTCCCCTACCCTCCTTACTGACCCAGCAGCAAGTGGCAAAGAGAGAGCTAGCCTTGTGGGAAGAGGGGTTTTATAGGGGGTTGGAGTAAGGGGAGGAGAAAGGACTGTGGGCCCTGCCGATTGGCCAGGCGCAAGTCGGTGTCTTGTTACACAGGATGTGGTCGTATCTATGGCGCGCACTTCCCTTGATTGTCATTGGTTAGTTTAAAGAAGTCCTGGGTGTGGCTAGCAGAGGCTTGGGCTTCTGGGAAGAAGCCTTGCCAAGCACATGGCCAAGGTAAGATGGAGGGCATAGCCCTTACCCTGTGGCAAGATGGAGGGTGTAGTCCTCATCCTTTCATTTTTGACATTTTAATTTCTTTATAATTTTGCCTTTTAACCAAATTCTTCCCCATTATGGCCTGGCTTGAAAAAATTTTCCTTGCCCACTTTGGATTGTGAATTCCAAAGCTTGGTGCAAGCTTTATGCGCAGTGAATCTCCCCACTGAATTTTCCAGTGATCCCCACCTTTACCGGTGGACCTCTTCCTTTGCTCAGGCAAATAATCTTCTTCTCCAGATGTCCCTTGTTGAGGCGCCATAAGTACCGCAGTCTTTTCGCAGCAATGGTTCAGGAATCTGGAGAAGAGCTGTGTGTAAATTGATAGGCTAGTCAAGAAATATAAATTTGGAAGGCATTTTGGGGAGCCAGATGGAAACCAGCTCTCTAGTGGAGTGGCTCACTAAATGTTCAGACCCACAGCTTTTTATTCAAATATTTTGCCCTTTAGCAAAGCAAACACACATAGCAAAGGTAAGTTTTGGTAAACAATAAAGGATTATCAGGTTAGGGGAATTGCCCTCAGCCATTATGCCAGCAGCAGGGTAATATAGTGCTGATATTCAGCCCTGCTGAATATCAAAGCCCATCAACCATTTGAGGACTTTGCACATTTATTATGACCTGCTAGTCTTAGCCTCCAGCAGGTCAGGGCAAATTTCTGGGTTGAGGGATCAATCCCTAGACATAGGAACTACAAAATATTTCTTACAGTATTTACTAAACACACTTAGGACATATATTAACTGAATCATATTTTAAAAAGTTCTGAATTCTCAACAGTCTGGGAAAAGAAAAAATTCAGAAAAATCCTATATAATAAAGAGGTAATATGCAAATTGACCGTCAAGCCCTCTCATAAGGTGGCCACCCCATGTGGTCAAAGATGGCCTCCCCCATGTGGTCACAAGATGGCCACCACAAGATGGATGGCAGGGGAGGACAGTTAGGGGAAACTGGGCCAGCAGGGGAAGGCAGTTGGGGAGGAACAGGCATGAAATGTAGGGCAGTTTGGGGGGACTGGACTGGCAGGGGAGTCAGTTGGGGCCGACCGGGCCAGCAGGGGAGGGCAGTTGGGGTGATCAGGCTGGTAGGGGAGGGCAATTGGGGGCAATTGTGCCAGCAAGGGAGTGTTTAGCAGGTGATCAGGCTGGCAGGCAGAAGCAGTTAGGGGCAATCAGGCAGGCAGGCAGGTGATCGGTCAGAAGCCAGCAGTCCTGAATTGTGAGAGGGATGTCCAACTGGCAGTCAAACATCCTCTGAGGGGTCCCAGATTAGAGAGGGTGCAGGCTGGGCTGAGGGACACCCCCCCCCCCAGTGCACAAATTTCATACACTGGGCCTCTAGTGTTTTTATATAAAAATATTTTTATATCAAAAATTCAAATATGAAAGGAATATATCTTATAAAGAACAGCAACATATATACTACCTCATTTTTCTCATACATAGCCACCAAGTTTAACAAAATTTGTTTTAATTAAAGTAAGAAAATGAAAGGAGAATGTACTGCATGTATCATGTATAAAATATTTACATAAGATAAATATTTTGGAAATAGAAAGTCTTAAATGTTCATTATCCTATTTCCATTTAGTAAGAAAACTGTTACCATGGAAATGGTGAATGTATGTTGTATTCATGTCCACATTAACAAAGCTTCAAAAAGCAATTCTTTTAGTGAACACTTGTTCTTGACATAGTTGGAAAGTAGAAGTGGCTCACAAAGAATATAGCACTTCAGTTTAGATTCATTACAAGCAGACCTTGGAGATATTGCAGGTTCTGTTCCAGACCACCACAAGTTTCATAATAAAATAAGTCCTAATTTTTATGTTGATGGAGGGTCTTACCTTCAATTTGTGAAAAATGCTACATCTGTGAAGTGCACTAAAATGAGGTATGCTTGCCCAACTGGCATAGCTCAGTGATTGAGCATCGGCCTATGAACCAGTAGGTCATGGTTTGATTCTAAGTCAGGGCACATGCCAGAGTTGCAGGTTCAATCCCCAGTGGGGTCATGCAGGAGGCAGCCAATCAATGATTATCTCTTATAATTGATTTTTCTCATTTTCTAATGGAATAACTTGAATATACCTGAATTTTTAGGGATTTTTATAACCTACTAGAGGCCCGGTGCTAAAAATTCATGAACTGTGGTGGGGAGGGGTTGTCCCTCAGCCCAGCCTGCACACTCTCCAATCTGTGACACACCCCTCGGGGATGTCTGACTGCCGGTGGGATCGGGCCTAAACCGGCAGTCGGACATCCCTCTCACAATCTGGGACTGCTGGCTCCTAATCACTCACCTGCCTGCCTTCCTGAATGCCCTCAACTGCTTCTGCCTGCCAGCCTGATCACCCTCTAACCACTCCCCTGCTGGCCTGATTAACACCTAACTGCACCCCTGCCAGCCCGATCACTCCCAACTGTCCTCCCCTTCTGGCCTGATATCACCCCCAACTGCCCTTCCCTGCCAGCCTGATCTCACCCACAACTGCCCTTCCCTGCAGGCCTGATCTCCCCTAACTGCCTCTGTCTGCCTGATCACCCCTAACTGCCCTCCCTGCCAGCCTGATCTCCCCGGCAACTTCCCTCCCTGCAGGCCTTATCTTGCCCCCAACTCCTTCCTCTGTCAGCCAATTTGATTCTGATTGGTCGGTTTCTATGCCAGTCAGTATCTCTGGGCCTATCAATGGGGCCTGATGAGAAAGGTGGGGTTGATGAGCAGCCCCAGTGGAGGCCTGGAGAGAAATGGGGGCACTGCTGCTGACCAGGCTTGGAGCTAAAGAGAGAGGCAAGTGCTGATCAACAGCTGCCACAGAGGTACGGATCTGACCCTGCTTCTCTCTTTAAGCCTCTTTCTTGTCCTGATTCACAACCCCCTCAGCAGCTAGTGCTGGGTCACCATACCTGCAGCCATAGCAGTCAGCGCTGGGTCCGCATGGCAACCCAGTCATTGGTTGAGCCTCCTGGTCATTGCAGATGTGACAGAGCCAGGATTTTTATATATTAAGATATAAATTGCATAGTTTTATTCCTAAATTAGGGTTGTATTGCTCTTTTGTTTATAGTTTTCTTCTTTAGAATATCAGTTTTGTTTTAGTGGATTTCTATCCCCAGCTTGTGTCATTCATATAATTTATTTATTTATTTATTTATTTTATTTTATTTTATTTTTTAGGGGAGAGCGCGAACGCAGTCCCCCACTACCACAAATTATGCAGTCGAGTTTCCCACATTTGGGGAAATCGCAGGGGTCAGCACATCCGGAGTGCAATGGATAAGCCTTGCCCTGGGAAAACCACCTTCGTGATCATGGTATCTCCCCTGCCAGGTAAGTATATCACATAATTTAATTAATTAAAAAAGTTTGATAAAGGTGTCGTTCCAAAGTCAGAAGACACCTGGAATGTAAGGACCCAGGTTACAAAACTGGATTTCCTGAAGTTTTTCAAATTGAGGTTTGCTGGGATTCTTGTTCCAGCATTTAGAAGGGTTCAGCAATCTGGATAAGGGTTGTGTGTAACTTAATAAAGAGTCTAGAGATGAAGCATAAGTTTGAAAGGCATTTGGGGGTCAGAGGAGCCTAGCTAAAGAAACTAAGATCTCCTCATCTCAGGACCCCATGCTTTTTATTAACAAAAATTGTCCTGAGGTGAGGGAGAGATATACACATCAGAGGGTCAGGTTTCATTTACAGAGTCCATTGACAGAATGGGGGAATTGCCTATGGCTGTTCAGGTGTTTGGCCAGGAGGAGGCAATAACATGTAGATTAAGATGCCCTGAACTGTCTGGCAGCAAACAATCAATTAAGGCATCCTTTTCAGGTCTGAGGAAATGCCCTTGCCACTCAAGATGATTCAGCCCTTGCTGACATGCTGGAATTGGCTTCCGGCAGAGGTTCTTAATTTCAAGGCCCAGTAACTGATTTCATATCTCCACCCCCCCTCCCCCTGGGGCAAGCCATGACACATGTTTTGAGGACAGGCTTGGCAGAAGCTGGCCTCTGCCTCTTGTGGCCCACTGCATGCTTCACACATTCTGCAGCTTCACCTTTCCAACTGTCAGCAACATTCAGTTGTATTCACAATTCTAGGCCTCTTTTGAGTTATGGTCAAGAGCAGCCATTCACATTAGCCTGGGAACGTATTGATTCATGGTAAGTAAATATTAATTTCATTATTTTAACTCTAATGTACCTTTGGGGGTAAGGATGGATCACTTAAAATGTGGCTCCTCTGAGGTTCTGTTTTAAATATTTACAACCGAATGCCAAATTGAAAAATCAGCAGTGGCAGAGAGTGGTGGAAAGGGTCCAAGGTTAGAAACCAGAATGGATTCTAGTTCTAGCTCTGCTACCCATTAGCTATGAAACTTGGGTAAATCACCCCATTACTCCCACAAAATGGGAGAGCTAAAATATTCCTTTGATATATTTCTTGCATGGACTTTAGGAAGTCTTTAGATATCAGAATGGAAAAAGACTTGAAAAACACAAGCCAAAGTGCTCGCCATCCAAAGTTTTCTAACTTGAGATTACTTATTTCATTGAAAGAATTAACATAGTCTAGGGCTTTCGAATAATATTTGAATGGTTGGAGAATGAAGGGGAAGAAAAACAAGTTACTTCCTGAATTTATCTTGTGTCTGTCAATTCTAAATTTCTACTGTCACTGCCCCACTTCAGCCATCACTACTTCTTCCCCGCACTGATGACTACCCACTGATGAGGTCTATTTGCCCTTAAATTAATTCTCTACATGACCATCCATCTGACCATATAACCATCTGACTTCTGACACCAAGCATTTTTATTTTTCAATACACTTAATATGCTACTTAATATTTCCCCAAATTCCAAATCTTATTTCTATACCCCTATCTCATTGTAAAATACCAGTATCTATTGCATCTTTGCCTTCTTTTCCCTTCTGTGAAGATGCAACAGGTAGTCTTGACCTTAGAAGAACAATTTATATCATCACTCACCTACTAGAATCTCTTTAACGGCTCCCTTTTACTCAATGAATGAAGCAAAATCTCCTTAACATGGTGTTAAATTAATTCAATAAGGAGGCCATTAAACTGAGAAGGCTCTTCTGCTATGGTAGTCTTATAAGCAAGCCAAAATCTAGGCCTATAAATACCTCCAAGTCACAAAATAGAAATATTAGGACTGAGAAGGCTAAAGGGCTAATTCCAATGTAACCCTGATATTTGGGGGGCTAGCAATCTGAATCTGTGCCAGCAAGCCCATGTACATTCTTTATAACCTATAATTAAGTCACTGCCTCTTTCCCAGAAACTGGTCTTGCAAGACCTGTTACCTAAATACAGAGGCCATAAACCATGAACAGTGCACAGCCCCGGAGGAGGGGGTTATTAGAGCTGGCAACAGGCCAGACCATTAGATATGGTCTCAAGACCCCCAACACCTGGGCCTTATTTATTGCAAAGTCCACGAAAGGATTGGAAGCATAATCCATATTTGAGGGACAAAGACACCAGAAAGATATAAAGGAGAAGCTCCCTGCATGTTACTTTGCTCAGACTTGGGAAGTTACTCTGCTGAGTCTGCCGGTGTAATAAACTGTGTAACTCCATTTCTCTAAAGCATTGCTTGGTTTTTCTTCAGTCTTCTGTGACATCTGCTTCCTTTTACCAGGAAGCCCAACCACACTGGTCTTTTGGCCTCTGGTGAGTGGCCTGGGTTTGGGGCCTGGGTGTGTGGGATAGGCCTCCAGGAGTCGTGCCCTGCTGATTTCAGTAGAATTGAACTGGGGGACTCTGGATGCTCCTGAACCTTGGCCTAGGACCCATCCGGCATCTGGAAAAAGTGGATGGACACCTCTGGACCTGTCGACAGAAATGGTAGGGTAGGGACCCCATATAGTTAGGGCCACTCTGAGAGCTTGATCAACTCCAAGGAAGCCATACAACTTCGTCAGGTAAATTAGTCAGAAATTTGGTGGACTGTTTAAACTCTGAGTGAATGTCTGGTGAAAGTGTGTGAGTGTGGCTCCACAAACTCAGTTACAGAGTCTGAGTGGGCCCTAACCTGTGGTTCTGCGAGTTGTCATAAGGCATAACAGTGACTCACCCCCATGTGGAGATGCCCAGGCCTAGGGTTTATATGGGTGCACATTAGCTAAGACGAATCTAAGTTCCCAAATGATGTGGCCAGGAGGGCATCTGAGTGTATCTGTGAAAACAGGTCAGCCCCTTCCCTTGTCTGTTTCTCGTCACCGATCATCATGGGGATCATCATGGGGTCGGGACAAAGTAAAGCCACTGTCCTCAATTGCATGCTGAAAAATTTTAAAAAGGGTTTCAATTGGGATTATGATATGAAAATGGATCCCAAAACACTGAGGAAATTCTGTGAAGTAGAATGGCCAGCCTATGGGGTCGGCTGGCCCTCGGAAGGCTCTTTAGATAAAGGACTGGTCAGGGTGGTCTGGAATGTAGTCACAGGGGAACCCAGACACCCAGATCAGTTTCCCTACAGAGACAGCTGGTTAGAAATTGCTCAAACCTTGCCGCCTTGAATCTGGTTCTTCATGTGTAAGAAGGGACAGAGTAAGATTTTAGTAGCAGGAGAAAAGAAGGAGGCAGGAGAAAAGAAGCATGTAGGAGAAAAGAAACAGATCCCTCAGAAGGGAACCCAATCCCCTGTTCTGCAAGGACCTCCTGAGGAAGCCCCGTCAGTTTTACCACCTCCATATGTGCCTCAGGTGGCACCAAGTGCTCCCCCCGCTGGTCTGGAAGGTCCAGAAAGTCTAGAAACACCGCCCCCCACTCAGTCTCTTCTCAACCAGGCTCTCCAGAGCCAGTTGGGCAGCACTTGCATTCAGCTGACCAAAGACCCAAATGACAACCGGCATGTCAGATGCCTCTCAGGGAGATTCGGGGTGCCAAAGTACTTAGTGAAGATGGGACCTTGCAGGAAGGAGGGCCAGTCTATTATTATCAGCCCTTTACCACAAGTGATATCCTTAACTGGAAACATCACCCCCCAGCTTATTCTGAAAAACCTCAGGCCATGATAGACCTCCTAGAAATGATCTTCCAGACCCAGAAGCCCACCTGGGTGGACTGCAAGCGGCTCCTTTTCATGTTCTTTAGCACTGAGGAGTGCATGAGAATAGTAACAGAGGCTTGGATATGGCTCCAGATCCAGGCCCCGGCAGGGATATTAGTTACAGACAGATGGGCCAGGGAGGTCTTCCCAGATGAGGAACCCGATTGGAACCCAAACTCAGAAGATGGAAGGGCCAGGCTAGAAAGATATCAGCTGGCCTTCCTCCAGGGGTTCAGGGCCGGAGCCAAGAAGCCCACCAATTTGACTAAAATCTCCGAGGTCTTCCAGAAGCCTGGTGAAACTCTAGCAGCTTTCTATGAGAGACTATGTAAGACATACCAGATCTACACCTCCTTTAATCCTGAGGCCCCGGAAATTCAAACTTTGGTAAATGCAGCTTTTGTAGGTCAAGCCCATCCTGACATAAGGAGAAAGCTACAGAAGCTAAAAGTTTTTGCAGGAAAAAATGTTACTGAGCTGCTAGAGACAGCAAACAAGGTTTTCATCAACTGAGACAGTGTGGCAAGGAGGAGGAAAAAAAGAGAATACAAAGAAGGGCCAATATAATAGCAGTGGCTTTTAGAGGCTTGGGCTCCCAGACAGATCAGCAAGGGAAGCAAGAATACAGATCAGGGCGAAAAGGAAGAGCGAGCCTGAGACGAGACCAGTGTGCCTATTTTAAGGAAACAGGACGCTGGAAAAATAAATGTCCCAAACGGCAAAGTAAGAAAACTGGGCCCCCTTTTCCACCCAATCACTATCCACCAGAGCAACCTGAAGAAAATCTCATTGGGTTAGCAATGGTTGATTCCGACTAGGACAGACCGGGCTCTTTTTATCTGGGCTCCCATGAGCCCATGGTCAGAATGAAAATAGGGGGACAGACTGTGGACTTTATGGTTAATTCAGGAGTGGAGCACTCAGTAGTCACTCGGAACGTAGCACCTCTCTCAGGAAAAGAGGTCACCATTATTGGAGCTACTGGAGACCAGACCCATAGACCATTCTGCTGCCCTCATCAATGCCAACTTGGCAGCCACCAAGTAATTCATGAATTCCTGTACTTGCCAGACTGTCCAGTGCCTTTAACAGGTAGAAACCTTTTAGCCAAAATGGGGGCAGAAATGACTTTTGCTCCAGATGGCTCAGCACAGATTCACCTACGTGATGAGATCTCCCCAATGATCCTGTCCATAGCAGTGCCAAGGGAGAAAGAATGGAGACTTTATACCCCCCAGTCAAAGGCTTCACCATTAGAACCTGAATTAGAGGAAGAATTCCCACTGGTCTGGGTGGAAGGGATTCCTCCAGGCCTGGCTAAGGACTGCACCACAGTACTAATCGACGTAAAGCCTGTTAAAATCTGCCAATATCCAATTCTAAGGGAAGCATGCCCAGGAATCCAGGTGCATTTAGACAGGCTGCTCCAATGGGGACTTCTTAAACGATACCAGTCTCCATGGAACATGCCTCTCTCGCCTGTCAAAAAGCCCGGTCCAGGACCTGGGGGCTGTTAATGAAGTTGTTATAACCCTGCATTCAGCTCTGTCAAACCCCTATACTCTTCTGGGACTCATTCCATCAGAGGAGGAATGGTTTACATGCCTAGATCTGAAAGATGCTTTTTTCTGCCTTCAGTTGGCACCTTCTAGCCAGCCCCTTTTAGCCTTTGAGTGGGAAAACCCAACCATGGGGGCCAAGGAGCAATTCACCTGGACCAGACTGCCCCAAGAGTTCAAGAACTCCCCTACACTTTTCAGTGGAGCACTAGCATCTGATTTGTCTAAATTTCCAGGACAGGACTTGGAGTGTGTTCTACTCCAATATGTAGATGACCTCCTACTGGCTAGCTCCACACGAGCTCAGTGCTGGGAGGGAACACGAGCCCTTCTGAGAATACTAACTGAAACAGGTTATTGGGTGTCTAATAAAAAGGCACAGATTTGTCAGGAAGAAGTCAAGTATCTAGGCTTCCAAATCACCCAAGGGAAATGAAGGCTAGGGACTGAAAGAAAGCAGGCAGTATATGCCATCCCAGTCCCTTGCACCCGGCAGCAGATTTGGGAATTCCTGGGAGTAGCAGGGTTCTGTTGAATTTGGATCCCAGGGTTTTCAGACCTGGCTAAACCTCTCTATGAAGCTTTAAAACGGAAAGAGAAGGCATCCATCGACTGGGGTCCTGAGCAGGACAAAGCCTTCATCACCATAAAGGCAAAGCTCACTGAGGCCCCAGCACTAGGGCTTCTAGATGTGATATGGGACTTTAATCTCTTCATTCACGAGAACAGCTGTGTAGCTCTAGGAGTTCTAATCCAGGAGTTTGGACCCTGGCAAAGACCTAGCCTATCTCTCCAAGCAGATTGACCCAGTTGCTGCCGGGTGGCCCCCGTGTCTCAGGGCCCTTGCAGCCATGACATTGTTAGTCAAGGAAGTGGATAAGCTTACCTTAGGACAAAATTTAAATGTAAAGGTACCTTATGCTATTGTCACTCTGATGGAAGCAAGGGGGCAGCACTGGCTGACACATGCTGAAATGACTCAGTATCAAGTGCTCATATGTGAAAATCCGTGGGTATGATTAGAAGCAGTGAGAACTCTTAATCCTGCCCCCTTTTTACCTGTTGCTGAGGGAGCCCCTGAGCATGATTACCTAGAAGTCCTAGAGGAAGTTTACTCCAGCCGGCCAAATCTAACAGACAAGCCCCTACAGAGCCTGGACTTAGTATTGTTCACGGACGTCAGTAGCTTCTTAGATGAATCAAAAAGATGAGCCGGATATGCAGTGGCATCAAACTTTGAGACAATAGAGGCACAGGCTCTGCCTGAAGGATGGTTAGCGGAGAGGGCAGAACTTTGGGCCCTAGTAAAAGCCCTAGAACTCAGTAAGAATAAGCGTGCCAACATCTACACTGACTCGTGCTATGCCTTTGCTACCCTGCATATCCATGGGGCCATATATAAAGAAAGGGGGCTCCTGATAGCCGGAGGAAAAGGAATCAACAATCAGAATGAGATTTTAAAGTTACTAGAAGCAGTCTGGGAGCCCAAGGAAATAGCCATCATCCATTCCAAAGGTCACCAGAAAGGGAAAGACTCAGTGTCAGAAGGAAACCAACATGCTGATGCTGCAGCTAAGCAGGCTGCTGAAGAACAAGTAGCACCATCACGGATCATGTTGGCCCCTGAATTACCTGAACCTCAAAAATACACTCCTCAGGAGGAGGAATGGGCCCAGCAAGAAGGGGGCAAGAGAACGAAGGAAGGCTGGTGTATACTCCCAGATCATAGGGTCCATGTCCCAGAACAGTTAGCCCATAAGGTAGTCCTCCAGCAACATGAACTTACTCATTTAGGGAAGACTGCCCTAGAAGCTTTGTCAGGCAGATACTACCTAATTGCCCATTTTCCCACCTTGTGTGCCTCAGTCTTTCATCGTTGCCTCCTCTGTGCGCAGAACAATGCCAAACAGGGTCCTGAAGGACCTATAGGAGTTCAGCGCTGTGGGAAAGCTCCCTTTGAGGACTTAGAAGTAGATTTTACAGAAATAGGGCCTAGCACAGGAAATAAATACCTACTAGTCTTCGTTTGCACCTTTTCAGGCTTGGTAGAGGCATATCCCACTAGCACTAAAAAAGCAAGAGAAGTCACAAAGGCATTGCTGAAGGATATAATTCCATGGTACGGAATGCCTCTGACCATAGTGTCTGATAATGGCCCAGCCTTTATAGCAGAAATAGTACAACAGGTAGCTAAGGCTTTAGGAATTAAATGAAACCTACATACAGCTTACAGGCTTCAGAATTCAGGGAAAGTAGAGCACATGAACTGGACTCTCAAGCAGGCTATGGCTAAGCTATACTAAGAGACAACCTTACCCTGGACAGATATCTTGCCTCTTGTACTCCTGTAGGTACACTGTGCCCCAAGGGCCAGGGTAGGTTTCTCTCCCTTTGAAATTCTATATGGTAGACCCGCTCCCTTAATTTGGCCAAAGGGAGATTTGGGGGAAATAGGGAACTTAGAAATCCAGAAGCAATTACAAGGACTTGGAAAAACTGTCTTTGAGGTCCACAGATGGGTTACTGATTGGTTACCCATCTCTTTAGGGCAGGGGTAGGCAAACTTTTTGACTCGAGGGCCACAATGGGTTCTTAAACTGGACCGGAGGGCTGGAACAAAAGCATGGATGGAGTGTTTGTGTGAACTAATATAAATTCAAAGTAAACATCATTACATAAAAGGGTATGGTCTTTTTTTTTTTTAGTTTTATTCATTTCAAATGGGCCGGATCCGACCTGCGGGCCATAGTTTGCCCACAGCCGCTCTAGGGACAGCCATACATCTTAGAAATCTGGAGACCAGATTTGGGTAAAGTATTGGAAAAAGGAACCCCTCAAACCTACCTGGAAGGGACCCTATCCAGTCATATTAATCACATCCACAGCCCTCAAAGTTGCAGGATTGAGCACCTGGATCCACCACTAGAGTGTAAAGGCAACTCATCAGCCAAGCAGTGATCAGTCCTAGTGGAAAGTGACCCCAGATCTTGAGAATTCCCTCCAGCTGCACCTCAGCAAGGAAACGAAGGCCTCATCATGAATTGTTGGACTACACCTTGTCATGCAATCCTTGGTTACATATGCTTTGCAGGAATAGTCATAATACTACTCTTTGTCCTAGTGGTTCACTGCTGTGGACCCCCACTGAACAGGAATAGAAGAAATAACATGCTCCCACTAATAATATTAGCTAGCACATCCTTGCCTCCCTTAGAGGCCACTACCACATGTCCTTGTTTAGAGAATCACTACCCAAATATGCTAGACCGGGTAGTCTAAGGAGAATCCAATCAAGTCAGATGTTTGTTAGCTATACTTAGCCTGCAGCATGTTACGAATCTGCTACTGAATGCATGTGGGGGGTGGGGTGGGGAATTGTATTGGATGGGAAGAATTAAGCTCAGACAAAAATGGGCAGGATGTATCTGTCAAGGAAAGCCAGACTCAGTAACTTGCTGGACTTGCTGCACCCATGTTGGCTACTGTGACTGGGGGAGGGGGGTGTCCAGGACCAAGCCCAGAAGGCAGATATTAAAAAGACTATCAGGCAGCGGCTTGAACATAAAGCACCCAGATTACCTAAGCTGAGGACTCAGCTGCAGAAGCGCAGAAGCGATATGATCTAGACCCCCGGCTTTATCAGCTCCTCAATTCAACCTACCACCTCCTCAATATTTCCAACACTTCTTTGGCTAGGGAATGCTGACTTTGCCTCCCTGCCCCCCTCTTACCCCAGAGCACTCCTATTAATGGCTACTCCTGTAAACATAACTAAACCAGGGAACTTAACAGAAGAAATAATAGGACCTGTCACGGCCAATGTGCAGCTAACTAATGTTGCTCCTATTTGCTTCAACAGTACCCAGGGCCAACACCCAACAGGTCCCCTCCCAGATGAACTATGCAACTCTACCCTTAAGGCTGAAAACACCACTTACCCCTGGTGCCCTCTTGCAGGAACATTCTATGTGTGTGGGACCGCTGCTTACCTCTGCCTGCCTGCAAACTGGATGGGAGTGTGCACTACTGCCTATCTAACCCCAGATATGTCTATTATACCCAACAACCAATCCATTGAGACCCCCCCGCCTTAAAGCAGTAACTAGATATAGGAGGGCTCTGCAAGTAATTCCCCTTCTAATATAGCTCGGAATTGCGGGTAGCATAGGAGCCAGGATAGGAGGAATAGCTCACTCTGTCTCCTCTTATCAAGTTTTGACCCAAGAATTTTCAGAAGTCATAGAGTAGCTGAGACTCTAATTGCCTTACAGGATCAAGCTGATTCCTTAGCCACAGTAGTACTACAGAATAGAAGAGGATTAGACTTACAGCAGAGAAAGGTAGAATCTGCCTCTTCTTAGGAGAAGAGTGCTGCTTTTATGCCAACTAGTCAGGCATTGTCAGGGATAAGGCAAAAGATCTAATCGAATGAGCAACAAAAAGAAGACAGGAGCTATCCAAGTCCTGGGATATTTGGGGGTGGTAGGGTCTGGAAATGGATTCTCCCATTGGCAGGATCACTGTTAATGCTACTCATAGCCGTAACATTAGGACCATGTCATCTAAATTTCTTAACTCGCTTTATTTCATCTCACCTATATGCCTTTAAACTTAAGATGGTCCTACAAACCAGAAGAACTCCCTACAAACCCCTTTGAGAGGAAGAAAAGGAATGCTAACCCCATGGTCATTGCCCCTTATCAGCAAGAAGCAGCTAAGAGCAGTCATCGTCCCTGTTCATTGTAACATCCCGGTAGTCATTGTACCACAAGGCTAAGAAAAGCTTGTGGGACTAGGGGTGGGCGAGGGAGGGGGGGTGAGAAGGCTAAAGGGCTAATTCCAATGTAACCCTGATATTTGGGGGGCTAGCAATCTGAATCTGTGCCAGCAAGCCCAGTGTACATTCTTTATAACCTATAATTAAGTCACTGCCTCTTTCCCAGAAACTGGTCTTGCAAGACCTGTTACCTAAATACAGAGGCCATAAACCATGAACAGTGCACAGCCCCGGAGGAGGGGGTTATTAGAGCTGGCAACAGGCCAGACCATTAGATATGGTCTCAAGACTCCCAACAGTGGAGTGCTCATTGTAATAGATTTTTACTCAAACAAACTATTAAAATTTTAATATGCCTCAGTTTATCTTTTAACAATGGCAACCCAGTTCTCCAGGCTCAGGCCACTCTGTCTCTTTAGCCTTATTCTCTTGTCCCTTTAAGCCAGTGGTTCTCAACCTTGGCTGCACATTAGAATCACCTGGGAATCTTTTTAAAATCCTGATTTCTGGGCCTCATCCTCCGGAAATTCTGGTTTTTTTTTTTTGTTACTAATGTGGCCTCACCCCATAACAAAGAAACAGAATTTCCGGAGGATGAGGCCCAGAAATTAGGATTTTAAAAAGATTCCCAGGTGATTCTAATGTGCAGCCAAGGTTGAGAACCACTGCTTTAAGCCTGACACTTTGTTTCAGACCCACGGATACTAGTAATTCTTCTAAACATAGACTATTAAAAACAAGGTCTCTGTACTCTCAGTGCTTGCTTCCTATACTTTCTTTAGTCCTCAGTTGAAGGGTCACATCTTTCAGGCTCTTCTCTGACCACCACCCTTCCTTCCATAGGTGCTGCTGTTCAATGCCCCATCATGTTCTGTTCCCATTTACACTTAGCATCCTGGATTATATAATTACCCACTTATGTGTTGCTTTGACTGTGCTCTGTCATCTGGAACATGTAACTCCTGGCAGAGGACTGGGAGCTGGTAGATTGTGGCACATCCAGAAATGTAGTATAAAAGGAGCTGAAAGTTGAGTGAGGAATCTTGGGGAATGAGATGAGGCTGAAATGGTCTGTAGTGGCCGACTCTGAAATCTTTCCAAGTTGTGGTGCCATTTTGGAATTATTTTTCCTCTTGTTAATGGATGTTGTTTGACTATATTGCTCCTGACAACAATTAAGCAGATAACAAATGCAATCTTTTTTGTCTTTCTATCAGAAGAGCAAAGAAAATGATTTGCCTTTTCATTTGGGAAAAAAATCCCTGCTAACAAAGGGAGTGATTGTAGACAATATAATTAATTGCTTTTCCTAGGACTATTATTTGATATCTGTTTGAGATTTTATTTTAATTACTCCTTTGTGTACCTTATTTGCATATATTTGCATATGTCTATATGATGCACTTAAGTAATCTAACTAAAATGACTTTAGCTGACTGCAAAGCCTTGCCTTCAAAGTAGAACAGCACTGAAAGAGAAGGTAGATTTTAAAATAGTTTCACAGAGAACAAATCAAAGTGCCTTAGGATAGAGATATGGCAGAGTTTTAAGGGTTCTACTCCTGGAGAGAGTCTATAGAAAAGGCCAGGTTCAGGTTCCTCCTGAACGTCCCCTGCTGGGGATCGAGCCCAATGTTTCTATCTCTCTCTTTCTTCTTCTTTCTCTCAAAAAAACAAACATATTAAAAAACAAAAAGAAGTAGAAAAGGCCAGGTTCTGCAAACCATACACTTAACAGTCATCTAACGCTTAGGGTGCTTGTACAATTGGGTAGCCCCCTTCGGTGGGGCTAAATTATTAAAATAATACTGAGTTTTGTTCTTTTCCACCAACAGAAACATGAGCTGCTTTTTGGGCCTGATTAAGGGGCTTGTTATTTCATGTCAGTATGTTTTTTTAATTTTTTTTGAGACTCAGGCTCTTCAAGGAGCCAGCCAACTGAAGCCTCATAGAAAGAGTATGTGAGGCAAAGAAGAAGCAGTTCCTGAGAACTTCACTTAGCTGTGAAGAAATTATTGGAAAAGAAGTACACCTATTGGAGTTTCTTAGTACTAATGTGGACTAAGTAGTCTTTTGTGGGGAAAGGAAGGAGAAATCCAAACTTTATGAGATGAGCTTAGAAGCTTTCTACAAAGGAGAGAGGAATTAGAGAAGTGGAGTGCTATAAGTGTCAGAAAAAAATTGTTAAAGACTTAGAAATGGGCTAAATAAATAAATAAATAAATGGTAAGTATCCTGTCTAGTGAACCCTTCAGGGTTGTCTCTACTTTTCACTAACTTTGAGCTATTTACAACTCTGTTAGTTGTAGATTACTAGCAATGAAAATGACTCTATAAATATGCAAATGATCCTGTCCAATGGAGCGACAATTGACTTCCTCTCATCCTCCCCCACCCTTCTCCCACCCTCACCCAAAGTAGCCAATTTGCATCTGTTTGTAACTCCAGCATTCTTCCTGTCTACATGTGTTGTTCTTGAAATTTCCTTTGACACTATTAGAACATGTTGTCGGTTCTCTCATTAATGAATACATTAAATAATATCTTTAATATGTGCTCATTTTATAGTTGTATAAGGGTTATGATTTTATGTTAAAAAAATACAGGGAATACAGATCAGGGAATATTAAGTAGGGCAATACAATCCTTAACGGCCATTTGTAAGCTTCCCACCACAGGAGTACAAAAGACCAGGAAAACCTTGCTGGACACTAGTAGTCAGACCACACAAGGAATGGAAACTGTCCTGAAGACACCTGATCGCACATCTGCATCCATATGCATTCCAAGCCCACCAGCTCAGCCCCGAATCCACTGATGACCAGTTTCCCTCCAGTGATTGCTTATAAGGATGAAACTCCAGCTCCTGGGTGCTGCTATCATGGACCCAATGTTCCCTTGTCTCAGTGCTATGCAACCCTTACTTTTTCATGTCCCACCATCCTCCATCCCCTTCCCTTAAATAAAGTCACCATGTTCACCTTTCAGGGGAGTTTTCAAGTGTAATCATATATAGTCTCTAAGTATTATTTTGATCACAGAAAAGAAAGGTTAACACTATGTTTTGATCTGATTAATTCACACAGGTTCAGTAGGAATTTTAAAGATATGCACCTATCTGAGTAAAGTTAGTAAATCTAGACTTATAGGTGCTGAACAATTATAATGCCAGATAATTAACTCCTGTCTGGAAGTTTCATAAGGAATCTCAGGTGGCACTTTCTATAGCCTCTGCTAGTCCAAATAGTAAATAAAAAAATCTTATTGGTTATTGTGTTCTGACTTTAGAAAACCAAACCTAAGAAATTAATTTCCAGGTCCAAGATGGCCACCAATAGGATGGCAGTGAGAAAGAGTGTGAGTGAGAGAGAGAAAGGGGAGTGCGTAGACTTGTCGGGCATATGTGTGTGTAAGTGAGGGACAGTTATATTCCACAGGACTGTTGGGGGCTTGCAGACCAGGCTCCCCTAACCAGGCAGCCTATACTACCACTGCAATCTCTCAGGATGGCTGGCTCTGCTGCAGAGACCCCGCCATCTTGAAGGGGAGAGAGGCTGTGACTGGGAGTCCAGCCTCACCTTCACCCAGGGAGACCTTGACACCACCCGGGATCCTACAGCCACACTGGCCAGGGACCTGCTACCTTGGCTGGGAACCCATGAACACTGAGATTCCAGCCTCCCTGGAGTCCGCATTTCTTGGGGACACGCGTGAGAACTTGACTGTGGGAGGGGATTCACAGGGCTGCTGGCAGCCGGGGACTGTAGATCTAAGTCCACAGCCATAGGAGACTGCACCCAGAAAGGCAGCCTGAATTTCTGCACTGGCCATGCAGTGCCAGGGGGGAGAGAGACATGCAGCAGCGTGGTCGCTCTGTCTTTATAATTTCCTTGCTTTTACTCACTAAACCCAGTACATAAGATCTTTCAATTACAAACACTCACCAAGGCTGCAGTGCAGGGAAAGGTGGTTTTGTGGAAGTCTGGGAGCAAAATAGGGAGAGGCAACTAGAAATTCAGCTCTGGAACTGTCTGGTCCCTCCAACCCTGAACAGCCATTTTTCTCCTGAAGATCAGGCTCCTCCTAGCAGTGCAGCCTCACCTAGCCTTGAGCTCGGCAGGGAAACAAGAATTCTGAATCCACCCAGGGAGCCTTTGGGGGACTGGGTTGAGGGGCCATTTGATCCTGGAAAATAATATAGGAACACTGCCACCTAGAGCCCATGTCAAAAATATATGCTTGTGTAAATATGACAGAAAGCAGGCAGAATACAAAGCAAGCAGATTGGTTCTGCCTGCCTGAAACCAAGGTTGTGGAGTCTGACACAGAAGAGTGGTGGATCACTGGGAACTTCAACATGGTGCTGAATACCTAATAGGAAACTGAGACGTGGCAGACAGAACAGTAGAGAGGGGTCTTAAACCAGTCCCCATGGTACATTAAAACTCAGCTGGATGAACTTCACTACTTCACTTTTTTATTTTTTATCTTTTACTTAAGAAATTAATTTTTTAAAATATATTTTATTGATTTTTTACAGAGAGGAAGGGAGAGAGATAGTTAGAAACATCGATGAGAGAGAAACATCGATCAGCTGCCTCCTGCACATCTCCTACTGGGGATATGCCCGCAACCCAGGTACATGCCCTTGACCGAAATCGAACCTGGGACCTTTCAGTCCGCAGGCCGACGCTCTATCCACTAAGCCAAACCGGTTTCGGCAAGAAATTAATTTTTTCTTATTTATTTACTTACTTATTTATTTTTTATTATTAGGCCCAGTGCATGGATTCATGCACATTGAAAGGAAATTAATTAGAAGAAATGTTTTAATATTGCTATTCGCCCTTTCTCTATAATAGAAGTGTCAACTAAATTCATGATCGACAATGACAGATTGAAACACATGCGTGCAATTGGCAGCAGCAAGAGCTTTATATATATGTGCGAGTTAACTTAGCCTTTTATATATATAGAATAAACTTGCTTAATTAGACCTACTTTCTGATTTAGCTAAACCTTTTCCAGCTTAGTGAAGCACCCCAAATTCTCTTTCAGGTAATTGTCAGCCACATAGCAGTAAATATCAACATGAAGCAGATTATTATTGTAGATCATTCAGGGAGAACCTAAAACTTTATATGAAAAAATGTTTTGCCAGTATAAAAGTTCTGTGAAATCATATTAAATAGCTTATTCATGAGAAAAACAAGTGGATCTCTGTTGTGACATGTTTTCTTGTTTTATACTCTACATAGATAAAGTTAGGGTGAAGGCATATAATTGCTTTTAATCCAAAGTGATCAAAGAAATCTAATATGTCCAAGTTTTTTTTTATATAAAAACTCTTCTGAGCTAGCAGTTTTTGAGCTAGCCAGTGATTTCTTTGTGGATTTAGGGGATGGGTGGTAGTACATTTAAAGTATCATAAGTTTAATTAATTTTCAAGGAATTCTGGCAATATGAAATTTATGTAATGGCTTATTTTCATCTATAATACAACAGAACTACTTTATGAAGCTTTATAATCTATTTTATTAATACATGCCAGGTGTAGTTAAATATTTTCAACGCACAAAAGAGGAAATAGTTTTTCACTTGTAAACACCTGGAGAAATGAATAGAATAGAAACTTTCAGTTCTACATCTGCCAGAAGTCGTAAACAAACTTAGCATCACTAATGGTGAGTAACCAAGATCTCAAAGAGTTGTTCGACTTTCCAGTGGGCACGTTTGAAAATTGATTTGAGCTCACAAATAATCTGACAAACAAAAATACTTACAAATCAGATTTTCTGCTTCTTACCCTTCATCCATTTGAGCATTTTGGTGGTATGGTTCCCTTAAACTGTTCAAATATTATCTTTAAAATGTTAAGATATGACTCTCACACAAGTAGAATAATCGCATATTAAAGATTATTTAACTCATTGATCAAGGTACCACCAGAGTGAGAGTGATAAAGCTGACTCAAAATGCATTTGAGGTATGAAGCATTTAAAGGTAATGAAGGAAAAAAAACATTGTTTAGATTTAAAACTGGTTTACACCCAACAGTGAAACAAAAGTATAAACTTTGTCATTTTTTTTTTTCTGCACAGAAATAATTTAATCTCTATCAGACAAAAATCTGATAGTTATTGTGTAACTTTATAGAGTCTGGATCCTAACCAATAGTAAATAGTCTGACAAATAAAGATACATCCCCCTGAAGAATTAAGTAATCCCTTCATGGGCCTATCTGACAATTAATCCATATAATATTGAATCAGGACAAGCAGCCATTCTTTTCCCTTATTCCAAGTTATTGTTTTTTAAATTAAAGGTATTGGGGTAACATTTGTTAATAACACATACTTTTCAGATGTACAACATTTTGATTTGACATCTGTATTCTCTATTGCATGTTCCCCACCCATAGTCTAGTTTCCTTCTGCTACTATATATTTGACCCCCTTTCCCCATTTTGCCCTGCTCAAACCTCCCCTTTCCTCTGGTTATCTTCATTCTATTGTCTATATTTATAAGTCTGTCTTTTTCTTTTGGCAGTTTATTTGTTACTCTTTATTTTATATTCCACCTATGAGTGAATCTTACTTTTTTTTTTTCTGTCTGACATTTCAATTAGCATAATATTCTCAGGATCCGTTCATATTATTGCAAGTGGCAATATTTCTTCTTTTTTATGGCCAAGTAGTATTCCATTGTGTATAAGCACCATATCTTCTTTATCTAATTATTGTCAATGGAAACAGGTTGTTTCCATGTCTTGCTTTTGTAAATAATGCTCCAATGAACTTAGGGGTCATGAATTTTTATTAATAGGTATTTTCATATGGGGGGGGGGTAAATACCCAGAAAAAGAGTTGCTGGATCATATGGTAGTTCTGTTCTTACTTTTTTTAAGAAACCCTATATTTTTTCCATAATGGCTGCACCAATTTACTTTTCCACCAGCAGAGAATGAGGGGTCCCTTTCCTCCACATTATCTTCAACACTATTGTTTCTTGTCTTTTAAATAATAGCCATTCAAATATTTATAAGGTGATACCTTATTGTGATTTGATTTGCATTACCGTAATAACTAGTGATGCTGCACATCTTTTCATATCTTTGTTAGCCATCTGTTTGCCTTCTTGGGAAAGTTCAGGTCCTCTACCCATTTTTAATTGGATTGTTCTGTTTTTACATGTATTTTGGTATTAGTCCCTTATCAAAAGTATCTTTTGCTAATATTTTCTCCCATTTGGTTGTTGCCTGTTTGTTTCGTTGATTGTTTCTTTTGCTGTGCAGAAGCTTTTTCGTTTGATATAATCATTTATTTTTGCTTTTGCTTCCTTGCCTTTGGGGTCATGTTCACAAAAAATAACTCTGAGACTCATATTCGTGAGTTTAGTGTCTATGTTTCCTTCTATGTACTTTATTGTTTCAGATCTTAAATTTAATCCATTTTTAGTTCATTTATATGTGTGATTTCAGATAGCAGTCTAGTTTCATTGTTTTGAATATGGCTGTCCAGTTTTCCCAGCACCATTTATTGAAGAGACCTTATTTTCTCCAGTTCATATTCTTGGCATTTTTTTTTTTGTCAAAATTAGTTGCCCGTATATATGTAGATTTATTTCTGGGCTCAATTCTGTTCCATTGGTCTGTGTGTTGTTTTTTAGTCAATTCCATGCTGTTTTACTATAGCTTTGTAATTTGAGGCCAGGGAATATGATACCCCCCCAGCTTTGTTCTTTTTTCTCAGGATTGCTTTGGCTATTTGGAGTCTGTTATTCTGTACAAATTTGAAGATTTTGTCATTGTTGTTCTGTATCTGTGAAAAATGCCATTGGGACTTTTTAGGGATTGCATTGAATCCGTAGATTGCTTTAAGTATTACGGGCATTTTAACAATGTTAATTATTCCAATTCATGAACATGGAATATTTTTCCATTTCTTCTGTCTTCTTCAATTTATTTCAACAATATCTTATGATTTTCTGTGTACAGGCCTTTATTTTCAAAAATTTCCTAATTTTTAAACACATGATGCTTTTGTACTTGGCCCCAATGAACTGGCAAGGAAATATAGATTTCCAAACTCAGGAAAGAAAGATCTTTTTCATTAATTTAGCAAAAATATTTGGAATTTATTATGAACTAGGCACTGCACTAGGCCCTGGGGTATAGCAATGAACAAAATATACAAACATTTCTGATGGCTCTTCCATTCTTGTAGGGGAGGTAGATTATAAGCAAGATGTGTTTACATATGAGATGGAAATAGGACTATCACAGATGTGTTATAGTATGTTAAATGATGAAAAGTGCTAAGGAGAAGAATCAAGCAGGAAGAGGGGATAGGGAATGTTAGCATTTGTAGAAAAGGTGATCAGGGAAAGTTCTACAGGAACTGAGGAAGGAGGGTATCAAAGTAGGCCTTGGGGGAAAAAGGAATTTGTATTATGTTCCAGACCCCTGCTAAGTTCTGGAAATTTAGGAGAAAAGGTTATGACGAGGAAACTCCTAACAGCTAGGTGAGTGCTTAAATGTCACGTGAGAACTTTGTATGTATTACCATCATTGCAACCATTGCGTGGTTACAGAAAATGCAATAACCATACATAATAACCACTGGATGGTTTTAAAAAGATTTGGTAAGGTTTGGACTTTATTGTGGCTGGTAGATTTGGGGTTCACATTAATAATGTAAATTTCCAATCATAAATTTTATTTGGTTAATTTTAAATGATAAAAACATTTCAATGATAATATAATCATTACTAGTGGCCCGGTGCACGAAATTCATGCACATTAAAAGGTAATTAATTAGAGGAAATATTTTAAATTGCTATTTGCCCTTTCTCTATAATAGAAGTGTCAGAGATGAAAGAAAATTAGAAAAATATATATGAAAATCTCTCTTCTGTCAGAGTCTGGGGCATGCCGCGAGACTCAGAGTCAAGTCCTTGCCCAACCACGTGCACCTCAAAATTGTGTGAGACCCAGACCTGGCCAGCCACATCCCCATCAAGCTCCACAGGGTGGGAGGCACAGCCTCAGGTCCTCCAGCCCAGCACTGGGCAGGGGGTGCAGCCTCAGGTCCCTCATCAAGCCCTGCCTGGTGAGGGGTGCAACACCAGGGCAGGGGGCATGGCATTCATCCCCTGGCCCCGACACAGGTTCCGCGGCCCCAGTGCCAGGGTGGGAGGGCATGACCTCAGGTCCCCCGGCCCTGGCGCATGGGCGGGAGGGCAGGAAGTCATGAGAGCATGAGGGCTTGACGGACATTTTCATATTAGCTCTTTATTATATAGGATGTGCTTTTAGGAATCTTTTAAATGATATAATGGCATTGGTGCTATTCCACTTCCTGCCTTAAGTTCTTTTGAGAGAGAAAAAAATAGTGTTATTTAAGAAAATGTACCTTAAACTACACTATGCCTTAGTCTTTGCCTCTCTCTTATAAGGCTGTCTGGAATTAAAGTGCATTTGTCATTGGTTTTGGTTTCAAAAAACCCCATTGTTTTTTCCTAATTTAATTTTATTTCTACGCAAGTAAAGTACCACTATAATATTGCATATGCTATGCAGAGAAGAGTAGAAATTATAATTGCCAGTACTTCAGTACAATTTTCCCAACTCTGAGAAATGTCATTGACAGACAGCATGTGTGTCTGATGATGATGATGAGTCAGCAGAACAGAAAGCACTTAAATAGAAACAACCCAAGCACATGATAGAAGATCCTCAGGCGTGATTGCCAAAGTGAGTAGGGTAGTGCAGCAATTAGCTTGGTAATGTGAAGATGTCACAGAAGAGTATATATTATCTTAGAGATATTAAGGGAACAAAGTAGTCTTAAAACAGCCCTTTTCATCTTTCAGTATTTTTCAGAAATATCAACCCTCTGCAGTGTTATGGTAGTTATGGATGTGAATTAGCAATCCAACAGGAATTTCAATTTCAATTAAAATTCTTGCTTGACTAAGACCTCTTCTCTCTTTTTCAAAACAAACTGACCAAAGTTATTAGTGCACTTATAAAATTAAAAATTCCTTGCAGGCATCTCTGGAGCACCTAACCTATCACAGGTATACAATCAAAGTTTTCTTTCTGAATTGAACAACAGCACTGCAACTAAACCTAATGCCACTCATGGACACTGACCATGATAATAAGCACTACAAGTACCATATACAAAATGCCAGGCACTGTAAAACGTACTCTGTAGGGTGATATTCCATAATCCTCTCAGTAACTTTAAGACTAAACCTTGAAGGTTAAGCCATGGGTCAGAAACTTAAGTAGTTTTTCCAAAGCTATGTGGCTGTTATAAATTCTCTATCTTGGATTTGAATGCTCTTTCTACCATCCTAGTTACTCGGCCCTCAGATAATATTGGCATTTTTTCCCCCCATAAGAGTTAAAACAAGCAAAAGAAAAACCACTTGAAAAGTTCTTTGTATATTCTAATTTTATGTTAAAACACCTTATGAGGTCACACATGGAATGAACCTTTACCACAAACTGAAAAATGAGGACTTTTATTGTTATAGTTGTGTCCCACTTAGAATCACTTTCAGCTTTAAAAAAGAAAAAAAAGAAAGTACTAATTTAAACAACTTGCATCTGGATGAGGACCTCCAGTCCTTCTCTTGCATATTGCATTAGGTAATTCTTCCCTTCCAAGGCTACATAGTGCTGAAAAGATTTACACTTGGAGTAGTAGTTCCATATACCAGTAATAACATTAGGCTGTTCTTCCCCACTTCAAATACCTTCTCTTTTTGTATTAGTTTTACAGACGGGCTTCAATAAGTATACAATACATACTCAGCAAAAATCAGAATAAATCTCAGGCTCTTTTGGCTTGTGAGAAGTTTGGTTATTCTATTGATTTTTTCCTAATATGGTTACAAATTTCAGTAATTTCTAAATTGGGGTAAAGAGATCAGACATTTTATTTCTTGTTTTTTTCTCTTCATAATTCCAATATGCTATAGAGGTTACTTAGATAGTTTTCAACATGTCATATAAGTGGTATAGTTTGATACAGCTGTATTTGCTCAAAAATAAATGGCATTTACTGGCCTAAAACCACTTTACTAAGGTTCCAAAATGAAGCTTTTCCCCCGCCCCAGTAACTACTTTAAAATGTATTATTTGGTTTCAGTGGTTAGGGACCAGGTAAGTCCCAGCAGATATAAATGAAAACAGCTTTTTCAAAGGTAGATGTGCCCCCTCTCAGGACATTGTTATATAGAAAAAATCAGAGCTGCTACTCCTTGGTTCAGGAGAGCTTAACAGCCTGGTGTACCAGTAGATGTGTTCAGCAATCAGAATTCCTTGTGAAACAGCACACCAACACAGAGTAATTAAGAAATATTTAATGGAGGAGCTGATTACCTGGGTGTAAGCAGGATTAGGGAAACCAGTGAAGGATGGTGAAGGTTGTCAACAGGAGGAACACTGACCATGCCAAGGCCTCTAGGGCAAAAAGAAGGGGCTGATAACTAAAACCTCTGGAGAGCTAAAGCTATAGGAGAGGTGCACCTAGGAGGGGCCATGACATTAGTAGAGGAACCAAGATAGAAAAGCCTCTGCCAGTTGTAGCCTGGCAGGCAGGGAGCTGGAGAAGTAAATACCTGGTCCCATTCTCCTACTGTGCTCCAATCCCTTGCTGGTGCTTCCCATGGACTGAATACAGGTAGACCAGGAGCAAGAGGGCAGGAAGTCATGGATGTGGTGCATTCCAGATAAGCCTCCTGAGATTCAAAGCAGGGTGGAGCAGAGCTGCAACAGCTCCTATAGAGCAGGCTAGGGCAGGACTTTTCAACCTGGAAAATGTGGAGGCTGTCCTGTGCACTGTGGGAGGTTTAGTAGCATCCTTGGTCTCTACCTATTAGATGATAATAGTGTCATCCCTGTCCCCCAAGTTGTGACAATCAGAAATGTTTCCAGACATTGCCAAGTGTCTCATGGGGAGCAAAATTGTCCCTGAGTGAAATCATTAGGTTATTGGATTAAAAGTGAAATTGTGACCTCAAGGATGACCATTCATCCATTAAAGAAAAAAATGTGTTGTTTTATTCTGGCTTAACTATTACAAAACTGTGATGATGACCACTGGAATTACAAAGATGAAAAGGCATGATCTTTCTTTCTTGAACCTTACCATTTTATAGAGGAAGGCATATAATAAGGCAATTGCAGATGAAATGTGGGGTTCGGGGTACAGACTTGTCTTCCCATGGATTCTTGTCCTCACAACGTTTGAAGAATAAACTCACGGACAAAAAGGTTTCTTTAATAAAAAATATAGAAGTTTATTGGAAGCAGATACAAATTCCAACTGGAGAATCCCAGGGGAATCCAAAGGGGATCCCTGGGGGAGGGGCCTCAAAATGGGAAAAGCCTACAGTCTCTCAAAAATCAATCTAAAAAATAATGTGTCTGGTGTCCCTTTGTCTCTGGTTTATATATGCTGCAGTTCTTTGTCTGAACCTGACCCTTTTTAATTAGTCTCTTTTCTTAATTTGGGACCTTCTCCCATGCGTTCCTCATTGGTCATTCTGCTACATAGAATTAGTTTCAAAGCTCAAAGCCCATATGGTGCCCCCTCTTTCTTTCCCCATTATCTTGCTGGCTGGAGTTGCCTTTGATCTCCCAGTTGCTCAGGCCAGAGATATCTCTGTCCTTGGTTTATGGCTGCTTTAATTGCTCAGGCCAGTAATGTTTCCATATGCCTAGACCCCCTCTTCCTGTGGCATTTCTCTATCCTCTGTACAAGTAAGATAAGCACTTTGGCATCTTCAAGTCTCCATCTATGCATTATTTTCCCTTGCACCCTCTTTATGTCCAAGACTACCTAAACCTATCCACAAATCAATAAACGTGATACATCACATAAACAAATTGAAAGAAAAAAACCGCATAGTCATATCAATTGATGCAGAAAAAGTGTTTGACAAAATCCAACACCCATTTTTGTAAAAACTCTCAGCAAGGTGGGAATAGAAGGATCACACTTCAACATAATAAAAGCCATATATGACAAACACACAGCCAACATCATACTCAATGGACAAAAACTAACACCATTTCCCCTAAGAACAGGAACAAGACAGGGATGCCCACTCTCACCACTCCTGTTCAACATAGTACTGGAAGTATTAGCCATTGCAATTAGACAGGAAGAAGAAATAAAAAGCATCCAAATTGGAAAAGAAGAAGTAAAACTGTCCATATTTGCAGATGACATGATATTGTACACAAGAAACCCTAAAGACTCCATCAAAAAACTATTAGACTTAATAAATGAATTTGGCAATGTAGCAGGATATAAAATTAACGCCAAGAAATCTATGGAATTTATATACACCAATAGTGAACTTACAGAAAGAGAGACTAAAAAAACAATCCCATTTACCATCACACCAAAAATTTAAGATACCTAGGAATAAACTTAACTAAAGAGGTAAAAGACCTCTACTCAGAAAACTACAGGACGTTGAAAAAAGAGATAGAGGAAGACATAAACAGATGGAAGAACATACCATGTACTTGGATTGGTAGATTCAACATTATTAAAATGTCCATACTACCCAAAGCAATCTATAAATTCAACACACTTCCCATTAAAATACCAACGACATATTTCACAGACCTAGAACGAACTTTCCAAAAATTCATCTGGAATAAAAAAAGACCCCGAATAGCTGCAGTGATCCTGAGAAAGAACAAAGTAGGTGGGATCTCAATACCAGATATCAAGCTGTATTACAAAGCCACTGTTCTCAAAACTGCCTGGTACTGGCACAAGAACAGACATATAGATAAATGGAATAAAGTAGAGAGCCCAGAAATCGACCTGAACCAATATGTTCAATGAATATTTGACAAAGGAGGCAAGAACATACAATGGAGTCAAGATAGTCTCTTCAAAAAGTGGTGTTGGGAAAATTGGACAGATACATGCAAAAAAAATGAAACTAGACCACCAACTTACACCATACACAAAAATAAACTCAAAATGGATAAAGGACTTAAATGTATGACGAGAAACCATAAAAATACTAGAAGAATCCAAAGGCAAAAAAATCTCATACATATGCTGAAGCAATTTATTCACCGATACAGCTCCTAGGGCATTGGAAACTAAAGAGAAAATGAACAAATGGGACTACATCAAAATAAAAAGCTTCTGCACAACAAAAGAAACCATCAACAAAACAACGAGAAAACCCACTGTATGGGAAAACATATTTGCTAATGTTATCACTGGTAAGGGTTTAATCTCCAAAATTTATAGGGAACTCATACAACTTAACAAAAGGAAGTTAAACAATCCAATCAAAAACTGGGCAAAGGACCTAAATTGACACCTTTCAAAAGAGGACATTCAGAAAGCCAAGAGACATATGAAAACTTGCTCAAAGTCACTAATTATCCGAGAAATGCAAATCAAAACAACAATGAGGTACCATCTCACACCTGTCAGACTGGCTATCATCAACAAATCCACAAACGACAAGTGCTGGAGAGGATGTGGAGAAAAAGGAACACTTGTGCACTGCTGGTGGGAATGCAGACTGGTGCAGCCACTATGGAAGACAGTATGGAGTTTCCTCAAAAAACTGAAAATGGAACTCCCATTTGGCCCCGTGATCCCACTTCTAAGAATATATCCCAAGAAACCAGAAACACCAATCAGAAAGGATATATGCACCCCTATGTTCATAGCAGCACAATTCACCATAGCTAAGATCTGGAAACAGCCTAAGTGCCCATCAGTAGATGAATGGATTAGAAAACTGTGGTACATCTACACGATGGAATACTATGCTGCTGTAAAAAAGAAGGAACTCTTACCATTTGCAACAGCATGGATGGAACTGGAGAGCATTATGCTAAGTGAAATAAGCCAGTCAATGAAGGAAAAATACCACATGATCTCACTCATTCATGGATAATAGAGACCATTATAAACTTTTTTTAAAAATATATTTTATTGATTTTTTACAGAGAGGAAGGGAGAGAGATAGAGAGTTAGAAACATCGATGTGAGAGATACACTGATCAGCTGCCTCCTGCACATCTCCTACTGGGGATGTGCCCGCAACCCAGGTACATGCCCTTGACCGGAATCGAACCTGGGACCTTTCAGTCCACAGGCCGACGCTCTATCCACTGAGCCAAACCGGTTTTGGCCATCATAAACTTTTGAACAATAATAGATACAGGGGCAGAGCTGCCTCAAACAGATTGTCAAACTGCAGCGGGAAGGCCGGGGAGGGTTGGGGGGCAGGAGGGAGGGGGGTAAGAGATCAACCTAAGGACTTGTATGCATGCATATAAGCATAACCAATGGACATAAGACACTGGGGGATAGGGGAGGCTAGGGGACTGTCAAGGGCGGGGGGGAAAAAAGGACACATATGTAATACCCTTTGTAATACTTTAAGCAATAAAAAGAAAAGAAAGATAAATATTATTTTTTTGCACACAAAAAAATGAACCTGAGCATGCTTTAGGTTCATAGCATGTTTACCACGAAATGAAAATTTTGGTTAATAGTTTTTGAATAATTACTTATCTCAAATTAGCCAAATTTAATTAATTTGAAAACTTGACTTTAATTTGAAAACTATTTTGCTGTCAAATTTAATATTTTAACAATAATCTTAATTTACACTGTAAATATTAATGAAAAGGATCACTTTACATCCTTGTGAAGGCTCTGAGCATTCCTGTTGTTAGGCTAGATTTAGACATAGGGCCTATTGGCCAAGCCTCCGTTTATCTGGATTCTGATTTCAGCTGGACCAAATCTCTTATGTTATTTGGTTCCTGATCTGGGCTGGGCATGGGAAGCAAGAAGCAGCCATGGGGACAGGAGACCTTCCTCAGAAGGGGTGAGTGTTCAAGCCCCTGCACCATTGGGGGGGGTCTGTGCCCCACCTCTGTTGATCCCCAAGTTTTCTCCTACTGGCCCCCAACAGTGCGTGTCTTAGGTCGCTCCACCCTGTGGGGTCTTACCCATCTTTGACTACCAGCCATCTCGGGGCCAAGTAGGGTGATGTGAGGTTCAGTTCTGTCTCCTTGGTAGCTTATGTCCCTCTGGCCTCCATGCCCAGCAACTGCCTTTGGATCCCCTCGCCTGCTGGCGGGGTCCCGGCATTGATCATAGGGAACCCAGGTTTCTTCTCCAGAGAGGGCCCAGCTTAAGCCATTGGGCAAGAGACAGATCCATGGTACCAGCTTTTCATGATCTCAGCTTGAACAGAGAGCCTAGACAACTGGAATCCTTTTGGCAAAAAAAAGGTCAAGAGAGGTCAATACAGAATGCTTAAGTGCCTTCCCAGGAGGGAATAAATCCCTTCATATTCTTAAAACATTCAAAGTAAATATTAATTTATAAGATTGTTTGGGATAAATGCATAATATACTGTTGTAAAGCATCAAAATTTAATAAAACTTTGTAGAATAATACCATGTAAGAATATTCTTTCCTCTAGGTCATGACAACTTAATTTTAAACTCAAGGTTTGGAATGAGGAACCTAGTTTTAAAAAAAGAAATTTACAGAAGCAGAGACAGTATGCTATCTAAATTACAGTTTTGGGTGAACACATTATCTAGAGTCCTTGGTGACCTAGGTTAAACTTAGGCATGTTATCTAAATTAGTTTTGGGTCTAGAACCCTTGGGTGACCTGGTTAAACTTAGGCATGTTACCTAAATTACAGTTTTGGGTCTCCAGAACACTGAGTTGACAAGTTAACTGGAGCCCTCTGACCTTGGGATAGCTGTGCTGTCCTTCCCAGGTAAAGGAAAAATGTGCCTTTTAAGATCAGTATGAAACTATAGTTTTTACCTGAAATGATTGTTACCATATTTCACTTTACCGTGCCCTAGGTGGTCTCTGGGATATTGGTTGTCTGGTTTGTCTTCTTCCTGCTGGATTACACTTGGAGAACTTGAACTTAAAAAAGAAAAAACTTTTTTACACCGAGTAACTTATAGGGTTACTTCTTGGATCTTGACTGATATTGCCACAAAGCCATGTATTTCAAGTCAAAGTCATTAAACATTTATGGTGACTGTACTTATTTTCAGATTTGGTATTTTAACAGTGAAAGGGCGAGGACTACGCCTTCCACCTTGCCCCAGGGTAAGGGCTACACCCTCCACCTTACCCCAGGGTAAGGGCTATGCCCTCCACCTTGCCCCAGGGTAAGGGCTATGCCCTCCATCTTACCTTGGCCATGTGCTCAGCAAGGCTTCTTCCTGGAAGCCAAGCCGCTGCTGGCCACGCCCAGGATTTCTCTGGACTGGCCAATGATAGTCAAGGGAAGTGCACGCCATTACTATGACCACATCCTGTGTAATGAGACACCGACTGGCGCCTGGCCAATCGGCAGGGCCCACAGTCCTTTCTCCTCCCCTTACCCCAGCCCCCTATAAAGCCTCTCTCCACACAGAGTTCTCTCTCTCGGCCACTGGAGCTTACCGTTGCATCGGTGAGTGTGGCAGGGGAGCCAAACCAGAGTTTGAAATGAATGACTCTTTGCTTTTGCATCGGACTGACGGGCTCCCTGGGGGTCTTGGGAACTTTGAAATCTGGGCACAACAACAGCAAATCATTAGATTATCCTGTAAATATTAGTGCAAGATATTTCAAAATATTAAAATTTCTCCTTTTTATTAAATTTAAAATAATATTTTTAAACAGCATTCCCTTTTGGCTTATTTGCATATACAGAGGGATCATGAGATGCCTTCAGTAACTTTTTAGAAGAATTTTACTTTACTAGGATTCAATTGCTTACAAAAATTAGTAAATTTAGTAGTTTTATGTCTGATACAGGAGGCGCAAATGCTACCCCACCTCCAGCCTAATTTGGAATGCAGTAGTGAGGAGCTTTTGTTATTTCAAATTACATCTTAAAATTTCACTGCTGTATTTTAAGAAATATTAAACAAAATAACTTGTTTTGCCCTTTCTCAGAGGCAAAAACTTAAAATATATTTATTAATTTTTATTTGATAAAGCTATCCATGTGATTTCAAGTACATTAAATTTAGCTAAATTAAAAAATCTTTTAAAAAGGGAGAATAAACTTTTGAAAACATTTCAGGGCCCATGAAATTTCTCAAAGTCATTCCTTGGTTATAGTTTTGAAATCCAACTTGAGAGACCATCAAATATATATATGATTTAAAAATTATATACTTATTATAATTATTAAGAGATATCAGCTGAAACTGGTTTGGCTCAGTGGATAGAGCATCGGCCTGCGGACTGAAAGGTCCCAGGTTCGATTCCGGTCAAGGGCATGTACCTTGGTTGCGGGCACATCCCCAGCGGGGAGTGTGCAGGAGGCGGCTGATCGATGTTTCTCTCTCATCAATGTTTCTAACTCTCTATCTCTCTCCCTTCCTCTCTGTAAAAAATTAATAAAATATATTTAAAAATAAAGAGATATCAGTTAAATTTAAACTGGTTTTAAAATTTTGGGTGGGGTCACAGAAATTGGATTACTGTTATCAGTCCCTTTTAATGCTTTGACATAAGCTATTTAACTTTTGTTTAGGGAGGGAACATAAAACCTTTAATTGTCCTTAGTTTAAGGAAAGGAGGGTTTTCTAGATTTAAGAGATTATAAACACTTTCTGCCCCATCTGCATTTCCTTAAAGCTCCACCCCTGAAATCCCATCCTGCCTCACTGAGAAGACATTCCTTTTGTGATTGGCTAAGTCAGAGGGCGGGGCCTTTGCTGTTTCAAGATGGCGGCCCCCAGGGGCGCAGTAAGCCATGCGGCCAACATGGCGGCTGCTAAGTCAGGCAGCTTAAAGGGGCAGCTGTCTACACTGTTCTCTGACAGAAAACATGATTTCCTTATTCTCACAATAAACAAGGGAAGAGGAAACCAAAACCCCTAAAAGATAGTTGGCCAACATTATATTCAGACAAGCAGAATTCCCATTAGCTGTTTATACCATTTATAATTATTTTAAAGAATATCAATTAAGTTTAAACTGGTTTTTGTATTAAAAATTTTCAGTTGAGATCACAAAATTAATCCTCTTTTTTAAATCAGACCAAGAAGTAACATATTTCGAATTCCTAATTATTTAAGAGAAAACACATTTTAGTTTTTCAAAAACAAGTTATACATTAGATATTTAATTAACTTCTCCCGATTCAATTTGCACTTTAAACTTTCAGAGCTTACAAGTCAAATATTAGCAGTTTTTTGATTAACTACACTTTTATATTTTTAAGAATAAATTTTAAAATCTAATAATTAACTTTAAACCATGTTTTTTCTGCCTGGGGAAACTGAGACGCAAACTTGTAGGTATTAAAAAATGACTACTGGCGGAAAGCTGATTTCAAAGGAGCCACCTTTTGGCTGCTTGACCTTTTCTGGGAAGGTTGGCTAGCAAAAGGTGTAGCCATTGAAATGCAAATTAACATTCCTAAAGATGGCTGCTGGCGGGAATTGTACTACCTGCTTGCTAGGGGAAGGGCGCATCTACCCCTCCCTCCATTAAAAAAGGGTGTAGCTTTAAACTTTTTAATGGCAAGAAAAGAGACCTTAAACTTTCAGAGCTTTAAATCTTAGGTAGAAAATTAAATACTTAGCAGTCTCGGGTTTTTATTCTGTAAAAGGTCAAGTTCAGCTCAAAACTATGCGCACTCGTTTTTAAACTGGCCTTTTCTCTTTACATGTGCACAGAAATCCCGGATGCATTTATGAATTTGTAAAAGCTTTAAGTCATTAGCTGGAAAAAAAAGGATAAAGATGGCAAAGATGAGGCGAAAAAGTGGCTTTCTTGGGGAGTGACGTCCGTATTGGATGACCACGTGAGCTTCTTTCTTTCCTTTCTCCCACATCCTGCTTTGAGGGAAGTTTCAGCAAATGACTCAGATGGTGTATTTTTTCCCAAAGTCATGCTTAATAGAAAAACAGATTTTAAATTTTTTTCCCCCTTTTCGCTTTCCAAAGTAATAGCTAGCACCCAAGGTGACCTTGGCTAGACTTTGCACTTCCCGACATGTTCTCAGGTAGTTTTTAAACAGAAGATTAAGTAATCTCATTGCGGGAGAGCTTATAGCTCTGTGCTCTCCTGCCACCTTTGAATCTCTCCAAACCAGAGAGAGATTTGGCAGCGGGCTTTCATTTCTTATTACAGATTTTAGATTCCAAACACAAATTAAGATATTAATTTGAACAAGAAACCACATTGAGGTGACCATGGCACTCTTTTTTTTTCAGCCTGATCTAAAAGAGTACCTTTTCCAAGAAAAACAAAGGTTATGTTCTATAATAACACACAAAGAACTGTAAAAGATTACCTCCTAAAATTTTAATACTTTAAACATGCAAATCAAAAGCCTATAATAAAGTTTCTTAGTTTTTAAAAGCCAAATATACCTTTTTAAAGCCGAATCTACTTTTTTAAAGCCAAATCCTGCCCCGTTTGTTAGCCTGGTTAAGAAAACGTTCCCAGTGTACTTACAGACCCGGGCTTCTGTAGTTGATCCTGGGCATTGCGTTCGGTAGACTTCCCCTCACCTTTTTTCGGTGAGTTTTCCACACCTTTTCGGTGAAAACTTCCTTTTCTCGCTCCAGCGAGGCCTGCACTTCCAGATAACCCGTCGGGCGCCAGATGTCAAGTAAGACTCCCTTCACGTTCTGCGTGGAGTAGGGTTCGGTATCTGAAAGAGGAGCCACACAACAAATGAGAGAAAAAGACACGAGATAATTTTGCAATATTGGGGGACCAGGTGGGCAAGTCCTGAAGGACTTCCTCCACTGCTCAGGCTGCTCCAATCTTTTATTGATCTGGAGTAGCCCTTAGGGTAGGGAGGTTTCAATGGCACACAGATCAGCAGACAATTTCCAGGAATAGACAAAGTATCTGATTAGCTCATCAATAGATTTCTAGGAGTATCTGATTAACAATAATCAACAAGGATCTACATAAGTATCTAAGGAATTAAGTGAACTAAGGTGGTGATGCTTCAACTATTATTACCTAAATTAACTGGGTGGTTCCTAGATTAACTGGGTGGTGCACAGTCCTGACCTTTGCTAGGACTTCAAAGGTTACTAGCTTTTGGGGGTCTCTGTCTAAACTCAGCTAGTGAAGACAATGAATGGAGTCCGGCAATTCTTTAAATCACCTTCAAAGTCATAGACCTTTCCAGACTTCTCCCCACCAGGACTGAATTAATTACTTCTTTCTTAATGCTGACATGGCCTCACAACCATCTTCTCTGATAATCAATGACCTCTCAAGGACCAAGACTATTATTCATCTTTCAACCCCTAGGAATAGTTTAAAATATGGTAAAATATGATGAATTTAATACAAATTATATTTCATTTTAAGAAAATGCAATATAAAAATATAATTGTACAAAAGAGATGCATTTAATAGGCAATATTTTTTCTTCTATTTTTCTTTATTGGATGCTTTGCAAATGTCATCCAGGCCTAAAACTTACACTGTTAAATAGTTATTTAAAAAACTGATCAGGACTAAAGCTCTGATACAGATTTCCAAACCAGAAGCAGAAAGGAAGGGGGGTAGTGGGCTGAGGGCGATTCCTCCAATATCAACACCCCCTATCCCCCAAAAATAGGATTCTAAGCTCCTCACAAGCCAAGGAGGATATGGGCCCTTGGGCTAAACCTTAGGTGCCACTGGCTGCATCACTTGGTATCAGGAACCAGCAAGGAGCTGGCAGGAATAGCCAGCTGAGTCTAGACATCATAGAAATGAAAACAAGGACTTTTTATTGGGTAAGTGACAAAGGTAAGAACTAATGGAGTGGATGACACAGCACATTTGTTCTTGGCAAGGCTTGATATTGAAAAAGCCATGGGAGATAACTTTCAGGTGGGCCTTAGTAAGACATCTAAAGGACTGCCTTCCTGCATGCTGTGTCAAATATCTCTGTCCTGAGTAATCATTCAGAGCAATAGGGCTGCAGGCAAGTGAGCACTCTCAGCCAGCACTTACTGTTATCTGTCACATTCTGCTTTGTTATGCAGAAGAATTTACAAGAATAGTGATTCATCTAATGTAATAGTTTATTAAGGTAAAATTATGGAAATTAAGTCAGCATTTTAAAACTGTTGCAATAAAAAAGTACTTTGTAATATTATATTTTAGAATTCATATCCTAAACAATATTATCTTGATTATCTCTGGAGAGCATATTAATGAAGAATCTTAGGAAGCAATAAATGTTTTTTCATAGAAGCCTTTTTAAAATATCTATTTCTAAATTAAAAAATATTTTTTCATCTGTTTCTTCTAGCTTCTTCCATATGTTATCGATTTTTTCATCTGTTTCTTCTTGCTTCTTGCAGAGGTTGTCGATTTTTTCATCTGTTTCTTTTTGCTTCTTGCAGAGGTTGTCGATTTTTTCCTCCATCCGGTTTATGCACTCTAGGACCCTTATTCTGAATTCTTTTTCTGTCATGTTGCATGCCTCTGTATTACTTAGCTGCTTTTCTGGAGAGTCCTCCTTCTCTTTCCTTTGGGGGTTTCTTTGTCTACCCATGTTTGATCTTACTGACATATCTAGATGTTGAGTCGTTCAGTGGTGCTCCCTTGGTGGCAGTGACTCCTTGGTCTGTGGTTGCTCTTCGGGCAGTTGTGGTAGCAGCTGCTCTTCAGTTGGCAGCAGCTCCTCTGGTGGGTGCTGTTCACAGCTGTGGTGGCTCTTCTGGCTGGTGGGGTGAGGTTTCACGTACAGCTGCTGTTCCTCAGCAGAGGGTGTGGTGCTCAGGAGGTTGCTGTTGCTTGGATCTGCTGCGTTGATTTAAAGGCACAAAATACAACACAACAAGGCACCACGTACCAGGCACTATACACAAATATATTCACGATATTAATAACCCCAAATAAAGGTGACCACCCAAATTAAGAGAATTAGGGGATAAGGAAGAAGGAAGAGAAAAAGATAAAAGAGAAAAAAGAAAAGAAAAGTAGGGACCAAAAAAAGGAGTGCAAAAATAAAATTGGGAAAAAGGAAGGGGGATCATAAAAGCGAGAAAAGAAAAGAAAAGAAAAAAAAATAGAGCGAAAAGAGAGAATGAAGTGGAAGAGGGGAAGAGACTTTTTATATGAGGAGAATACTCCTATAGAACAGCCATCAATCCCAACAAATTCCAGCAACAGTTCCCTGGAGATGAATGCAAACTAGAAACAACCAATAATATAATGATGAAAATAGAATGGAGAACACTAATCCCAAAATAAAATAAAGAGAAAATAAAATGGCACTTTAAAAATGGTAAAATGGTAGCAGTAATAATACTGGTTAAAAATAAGAAGGTAGTAATTAAAAGGGTAAAATCAGTTGATGGAAAAAGAAGGAAAAAAAAAGACTGCCTTATTTTGTGTTTAGCAAAGAGTCAGTTTGTGGGTCAGCCTCTGGGTGGCAGTGTTCTGGGGTTGGCCTCTGAGGCTATAGGGCCTCTCTGTCCAGTGGAAGACCTTCCTCTTCTTAAAGGATACCTTTCAGCATTTCATATAATACTGGTTTTGTGGTGATGAACTCCTTTAGCTTTTCCTTATCTGTGAAGCTCTTTATCTGACCTTCAATTCTGAATGATAGCTTTGCCGGGTAAAGTAATCTTGGTTGTAGGTTCTTGGTATTCATCACTTTGAATATTTCTTGCCACTCCCTTCTGGCCTGCATAGTTTCTATTGAGAAATCAGCTGACAGTCATATGGGTACTCCCTTGTAGGTAACTGACTGTCTTTTTCTTGCTGCTTTTAAGATTCTCTCTTCGTCTTTTGCTCTTGGCATTTTAATTATGATGTGTCTTGGTGTGTTCCCCTTTGGATTCCTTTTGTTTGGTGTTCTCTGTGCTTCCTGGACTTGTAAGTCTATTTCTTTCACCAGGTAGGGGAAGTTTTCTGTCATTATTTCTTCAAATAGGTTTTCAATATCTTGCTCTCTCTCTTCTTCTGGCACCCCTATAATTCAGATGTTGGTACGCTTGAAGTTGTCCCAGAGGCTCCTTACACTATCTTCATATTTTTGGATTCTTTTTTCTTTTTGTTTTTCTGGTTGGGTGTTTTTTGCTTCTTCGTATTTCAAATCTTTGACTTGATTCTTGTGATCCTCTAGTCTGCTGTTGGATCTCTGTATAACATTCTTTATTTCAGTCAGTGAATGCTTAATTTCTAGTTGGTCCTTTTTCATATCCTCGAGGGTCTCACCAGATTTATCGGGGGTCTCACTAAATTTATAGGCGGTTTCTAGAAGATTCTTGAGTAACCTTATAACCATGGTTCTGAACTCTATATCCAGTAGTTTGCTTTCCTCCATTTCTGTCATTTGTGACCTGTTTCTTTCTCCTCATTTTGGCTGCTTCCCTGTGTTGATAGAGTGGCTTTCTGTGCCAGGTGTGCTATAGGGCCCAGTGGCTCAGCCTCACAAATTAGCTGAGGTGGACACTCTTGGTGCACCCCTTTGTGGGCTGTGTGCACAGTCTTGTTGTAGGTAAGCCTTGATTGTTGTAGGTTTCACTGGGAGGAATTGACCTCCAGGCCAATTGGCTGTGAGAATCAGCTGTTTCTACAGTGGGAGAACTTCTGTGCTGGAGACACCCTTCTGGGGCAAGACTTGTTTCAGTGGGGCTTTGGTGCTCTCTGAGTCTGCCCCTTGAGTGTGTCCCTCATGGATCTGGGAGTTGTAATCTGGATTGTCCCACTCTGACCACTGGGTACACTGGCTCTTGGATCTCTAAGGAGGTGTAATTTAGCCTCTTCCTGAGGCTACCCCCAGGAGCTATGGAGAGATCTGCAGATTCCTCTTCTTTGTTTGGGGTTTGGAGGTGCCCAGGTGAGGCCCAGCTGTGAAGCAATGCAAGCTGCTGTGGGGCCTTGGGCCTTCTTTTGGATGTCTGGGTCTCTCTGACCCAGCTACAGTTTGTTAGGTAATTTTAGATTGCAAAGGGCCAGGCCATTCATATGCAAAAGCCTCTGTGCACAGCTTTGGGGGGGGGGGTCTCCAGGAATCAACAGGGCAGAGAAAACAGCTATAGCTGCTCCTCAGCCCTGCCCTAAGAGGCCCCAGGTCTCAGTGTTTCTCGGTAATTACTGCAAGCACCTCTGGGTCTCTAGAGACTCGCCTGGAACTAGAGCTCAGAGCAGTTGGGAGCTTGAGACTCCCTCCCAATTGAAAAAGACAACTGAATCCTCAGTTGCCAGCCTTTTCCATGTGCACCTCCGTACCTCTGCACTTTACTTCCGCACCTCCTCTGAGTCTCAGTGTGCTTTTCTCTTTCCTTCTAGAAGTAGAATTTCCACTCAGCCAGCCTTCCTGTGGTGCTGGATGGTGTCCGTTTTGTCTTTTAGTTGTATTTTTGAAGTGGTTGTGCGAGGCAGCAATTTCCGGTGTTTACCTATGCCATCATCTTGGTTTCTCCTCTTGAATTAATTCTTAAAGGTAGAATGTTAAGTTTGCATTCTCCTTGAAATAATATCAGAAGCTACAATGGACTTCAGGTGGGCAAAATAATTGTATTTGGGCTATGCAGATCTTTGCACTTGACTCAAACCATACAGAAAACTAACTTTGATCATCATGAATTAAATTAAACTATAATATTGAGTACAAAAATTAGATTATTTTAAGGCCTTGGTTGTTAGAGTACTTCAGAGTAAAATGAATTACTAGGTCTCTTGGAATATTTTTGAAATATCACAGTTTTGTACTGTATCCAGGGATGCTTGACAATGTAACAGAACAACACTGCGATATCATTAAAAGGAGTTGTATCAAAGGGTATTTCTTTAAAAAACATTCCCTTGGGAATGTGATTGAGACCGTTGTTTTTATTTCACTTTTGACTACTGTGACATTGGCAGTCACACCTGCTGCTCAAGGTCCAAGTGGTAAGTCACTCTTGGTCTCTAAGGACAGAGGGTTTTAAATAAATGTTCCTCATTTACTAGCTTATTTTCCTGTATTGATTATTATTCACTGTTTTATTAAAAAACAATATTCCTGCCCTAACTGGTTTGGGTCAGTGTCAGCCTGCGGACTGAAGGGTCCCAGGTTCGATTCCAGTCAATGGCATGTACCTTGGTTGGGGGAACATTCCCAGTAGGGGGTGTGCAGGAGGCAGCTGATTGATGTTTCTCTCTCATCAATGTTTCTATCTCTCTATCCCTCTCCCTTCCTCTCTGTAAAAAATCAATAAAATATATATATTTTAAAAAAACAATATTCCTGAGAAAGGTGAATCCTGATTGGTGGTGAAAAGTAACAAAATGAACACATTCCTGATTTTCTAAAAAGTTGTACTATTGAGCATACTGGCTTTTTCCAACATAGGGCATGTAATAGAATTGCTCAGAGGCAAAGCTGAGACTGTGTGTTGATCTTTTCCAATTAGTCCTTTTGATCCTTGGTCCTTAGAAATGCTAACAAATTACATGTTTTGATTACTTTGAAATGTATATATTGGCAAATGCAAATAGTACTACACTTGTATTGATCCGCAGTGATGGTGCATAACCTCTGTGGGTCATAACGGACTCCACTGCAGGCATTAAAGCCATGTGCCTATGGTTTTAATGTTGTGGGAAGTAGCAGACTGTTTTCTTAATTTTCATAAATTCAAGTTCTCCCTAAAGATTCATTATGAATGGACACGTTGAAATGCACAATATCATTAACAGATTATTCTTGCTTGGTGATAAGCAACAAAAGGAGAAAAAAAGTTTCTGACAATTTCTAAAATGTGATTACTAGAAATCATTCTCTGAAACTAATGGGATGTTAGAGAAAGCCAAGAGCATAATAGACTGTCTCATGTGTGCAATATGATGAGGGCTTTACATGGGATGAGATTATTTGCTAAGTGAAGGCAACCATTTTCATGATCAACTACTTTCTCACTATTGCTGCTTAATGAAAATTGAGCAGGTCCACAGTGATAAATATTGAAATGATTACAGAACATTTGGACCCCAAGGAGATTATATGTAATTAAATTAACTGCTAAATCTTTAGTTTATTCACCTAAGGACAGTCTTCATTTTTTTCTAGATGAGGAAATGTTGAAAAAATCAGCTATAAGTGAGTTTCTTATTGGTGTTTATAATTTTATCCATCTGTTGGATTCTTGGCATCTCCTCTGCTGCTGCTGGTCCCTACCTGGCCTGGTCGTAATTCTCCTGTGTCTCCATGGAAAAAGACTGCTCAGAGGGAGGAACCTTCACAATATCCATCCAAGAACTGAAACCAGACCCAACATGGCCACAGACTTTCTTTGATGGCAGTTCAGAAAGAAGAAGTTACCTCATCTTTAGTGAAGCATAAATCTGTTTAGGACTTAAGGTTCTCCCTCTGTGTGGTTCTGCAGGTGCAGCTGGACAAAACCAGGAGATAGGATGACGCCCTTGCTTCAGTGTCAGGAGACCCCTCAATAGTTGGAAGGACCAATAGAGATGGAGAGAGGGGAATAGAAGAAAAGTATAAGAAAATTAATGGTTATTTAACAAAATTACACCAGCAGTCCAATTACAGGGGAAAAGTGAGAAGCCAAAAAATATATGGTAGCTGTTTATGTAGTATTTCCTCATAAAAAAGCTGTTACTTTTTAAAAAATTTAATGTTATTGTTTAAAGTACTACAGATAGTAGTACATATGTATCCTTTTTATTTTCCCCCCATTGACCTTCCCCCGGCCTCCCCTACCCCCCAGCACATGCTCTCTCCGCCCCCCCCCCCAGTGTCTTGTGTCCATTGGTTATGCTTATATGCATGCATACAAGTCCTTTGGTTGATCTTTTACCCCGCCCCCCCCCAACATTCCCCAGCCTTCCCACTGTACTTTGACAGTCTATTCAATGTTTCTCTGCCTCTGTATCTATCTTTTTGTTCATCAGGTTATAATTTTCTTTATTATCCATAAATGAGTGTGATCACGTGGTGTTTTTCTTTCACTTCCTGGCTTATTTCACTTAGCATAATGCTCTCCAGTTCCATCCATGCTGCTGCAAATGGTAAGAATTCCTTCTTTTTTAATAGCAGCATAGTATTTCATTGTGTAGGTGTACCATAGTTTTCTAATCCAGTCATCTGTTGATGGGCATTTAGGCTTTTTTCAAATCTTGGCTATTGTAAATTGTGCTGCTATGAACATAGGGGTGCATATATACTTTCTTATTGGTGTTTCTGTTTTCTTGGGATATATTCCTAGAAGTGGGATCACTGGGTCAAATGGCAGTTCCTTTTTTAAATTTTTGAGGAAATGCCATACTGTTTTCCACAATGGCTGCACCAGTCTGCATTTACACCACCATGAAGGTTCCTTTTTCTCTGCATCCTCTCCAGCACTTGTTATTTGTTGATTTGTTGATGCTAGCCATTCTGACAGGTGTGAGATGGTACCTCATTGTCGTTTTGATTTGCATCTCTCAGATGATTAGTGACTTTGAGCTTGTTTTCATGTGTCTCTTGGCTTTCTGAGTGTCCTCTCTCTAAAAGATTCTATTTAGGTTCTTTGCCAATTTTTTGATTGGATTGTTTATTTTCCTTTTGTTGAGTTGTATGAGTTCCCTGTAAATGTTGGAGATTAAACCCTTATCAGTGATAACATTGGCAAATATGTTCTCCCATGCAGTGGGCTTTCTTGTTGTTTCGTTGATGGTTTCTTTTGCTGTGTAGAAGCTTTTTATTTTGATGTAGTTCCATTTGTTTATTTTCTCCTTAGTCTCTCTTGCCCTAGGATCTGTATCAGTGAAGATATTGCTACGACATATGTCTGCAATTTTGCTGCCTATGAAGTCTTATATAGGATTTTTATGATTTCCCGTCTTACATTCAAGTCCTTTAGCCATTTTTGAGTTTGTTTTTGTGTATGGTGTAAGTTGCTGATCTAGTTTCATTTTTTTTTTTTGCATGTATCTGACCTAATTTCCCAACACCATTTATTAAAGAGTCTGTTTTGGCTCCATTGTATGATCTTGCCTCTTTGTCGAATATTAATTGAGTATAATGGCTTGGGTCAATTTCTGGGTCCTCTATTCTGTTCCATTGGTCTATATGTCTGTTCTAGTGCCAGTACCAGGCAGTTTTGAGAACCGTGGCTTGGTAATATAGTTTGATGTCTGGTATTGGGATCCTTCCAACTTTGTTCCTCTTTCTCAGGATAGCTGTGGCTATTCAGGTTCTTTTTTATTCCAGATGAATTTTTGGAGAGTTCGTTCTAGATCTTTTAAATATGCCATTGGTATTTTAATGGGTATTGCATTGAATCTATAGATTGCTTTAAGTAGTATGGACATTTTAATAAAGTTGATTCTACCAATCCATGAACATGGTATGTTCTTCCATTTGTTTATGTCTTCCTCTATCTCTTTTTTAAATGTCCTGTAATTTTCGGAGTATAAGTCTTTTACATCCTTGGTTAAGTTTATTCCTAGGTATCTGAATTTGTTTGGTGGAATGGTAAATGGGATTGTGTTTTTTTTTCATTTCTCTTTCTGTGAGTTCATTATTGGTGTATAAAAAGGCCATAGATTTCTGGGTGTTAATTTTGTGTCCTGCTACATTGCCAAATTCATTTATTAAGTCTATTAGTTTTTTAGAGTATTTGGGGATCTTCTATGTATAATATCACATCCTATGCAAATAAGGACAGTTTTACTTCTTCTTTCCCAATTTGGATGCCTTTTATTTTTTCTTCTTGTCTGATTGCTATGGTTAGTACTTCTAGTACTATGTCAAACAGGAGTGGTGAAAGTGGGCATCCTTGTCTTGTTCCTGTTCTTAGAGGAAATGAATTTAGTTTTTCCCATTGAGTATGATGTTGGCTGAAGGTTTTGTCATATAGGGCTTTTATTATATTGAGGTATTATCCCTCTATCCCCACTTGGCCAAGAGTTTTTATCAAGAAAGGGTGTTGGATTTTGTCAAATGCTTTTTCTGCATCGATTGATATGATTATGTGATTTTTGTCTCTCAGTTTGTTTATGTGATGTATCACATTTATTAATTTGCAGATATTGAACCATCCTTGTATCCCTGGAATAAATCCCACTTGGTCATGGTGTATGATCTTTCTAATGTATTGCTGAATCCGATTTGCTAGGATTTTGTTGAGGATTTTAACATCTATGTTCATGAGGGATATTGACCTGTAATTCTCTTTCCATGTGGTGTCTTTATCTGGTTTTGGGATGAGGGTAATGCTGGTTTCATAGAAAGAGCTTGGAAGTGAGCCTTCCTCTTGAATATTTTGGAATAGTCTGAGGAGGATAGGTTTTAGTTCTTCTTTGAATGCTTGGTAGAACTCCCCTGTAAAGCTGTCTGTTTGTTAGAAGATTTTTCATTGCTGTTTCAGTTTCTTCGGTACTTATCAACATATTCAGATTTTTTGACTCTTCTTGATTGAGTTTTGGGAGCTTTTATTTTTCTAAGACTATGTCCATTTCATCTCAGTTGTCCATTTTGTTGGAATAGAGTTGTTCATAGTATTTTTTCATAATCGTTTGTATTTCTGTGATATCATTTGTTAGTTTACCTCTTTCATTTCTGATTTTATGTGGGTCCTCTCTCTTTGCTTCTTGGTGAGCCTTATCCTTTCAAAGAACAAGCTTTTGGTTTTGTTGATCTTTTGTATTTTTTTTTGTCTCTATGTCATTTATTTCCACTCTGATCTTTATTATTTCCTTCCTTCTGCTTACACTGGGCTTTGCTTGTTGTTGTCTTTCTAACTCTTTGAGTTGTAGGGTTAGATAATTTATTACCATTGTTTCTTATTTTTTGAAGCAGGCCTGTAGAGCTATGAACTTCTCTCTCAAGACTGCTTTCACTGTGTCCCATAGATATTGGACTGTTTCTTTTCATTGTCGTTTATTGCCATGATGCTTTTTATTTCTTCTTTTATCTCTCTCTGGTAACCCAGTCATTGTTTTATAGGATGCTATTTAGCCTCCAGGCGTTTGATTTTTTAAATTGTTTTTATTGTAGTTGATTTCTAGTTTTATGCCATTGTGGTCTGAAATGGTGCTTGATATGATTTCTATCTTCTTGAATTTAAAGAGACTTTGCCTGTGACCCAATATATGGTCTATCTTTGAGAATGACCCATGTACACTTGAGAAGAATGTATATTATATGGCTTTGGGGTGAAATGTTCTGAAGATGTCAATTAATTCCATCTGATCTAGTGCCTTATTTAGGATTGCTGTTTCTTTGTTTAGAGGATTTATCCATTGGTATCAGTGGGGTATTAAAGTCCCCTACTATGACTGTATTGCTATCAATCTCTCTCTTGATATCCTCCAAAAGTTTTTTTTATGTATTTGGGTGCGTGTATGTTTACCAGACTTATATTTTCTTGTTTGATTGCTCCCTTTAGTATTATGAAGTGTCCTTCCTTATCTCTTGTTATGTCCTTCACTTTGAGACCTAATTTGTCCGATATAAGTATTGCTACCCCAGCTTTCTTTTCATTTCCATTCATCTGCAAAATATTTTCCCATGCCTTCACTGTCAGTCTGTGTGAGTCCTTTTTTCTGAGGGGGGTTTCCTGTAGACAGCAGATATATGAGTCTTGTTTTCTTATCCACTCATTTACCCTATGTCTTTTGATTGGGGCATTTAATCCATTAACATTTAAAGTTATTATTGATAGGTACTTGTTTGTCACCATTTTTATTTTTTACGCCTGTGTTCCTTCTTCGTTTCCTATTTCTTCTTTTTATAGCAGACCCTTTAGCATTTATTGCATTGCTGGTTTGGTAGTAATAAACTCCTTTAGTCCTTTTTTGTCTGTGAAGCTCCTGATTTCACCCTCAATTTTGATTGATAGCCTTGCTGGGTACAGTATTCTTGGATTTAGACCCTTCCTTTGAATGACTTTGTATATTTCATTCCATTCCCTTCTTGCCTGGTGTGTTTCTGTTGAGCAATCAGTCGCTAACCTGATGGGGGATCCTTTGTAGGTAAATTTGTCTCTCTCTGGCCACTTTTAATATTCTTACTTTGTCTTTGGTGTTTGCCAATTTAATTATAATGTGCCTTGGTGTCAGTCTATTGGGGCTCATTTTGTTTAGGACTCTGTAAAGCTTCTTGGGTTTGTGTGAGTGATTTCTTCCCTATATCAGGGAAGTTTTCTCTCATTATTTCTTCAAACAGGTTTTATATTCCTTGCTCAGTTTCCTCTCCTTCTGGAAACCCTATTATGCGTATGTTGTTTCGTTTCATGTTGTTCCAAAGTTCCCTTAGGCTCTCCTCCTGTTTATTAAGTTTTTTTTCTAGATGCTGCTCTGCTTGGATATTTTTTCCTACCTTGTCTTCTAGCTCACTGATGTGGTCCTCTCCTTCTTCTAGTCTACTGTTGATTCTTTCTATTGAGTTCTTTTATATCAGTGATGTCATTTTTCATTTCTTCTTGGTTCTTACACATATTGTTGAATTTGTCTTCCATTCTTTTCAGCCACATTATGAAAATTTCTCTGAATTCTTTCTCTGACATATTGCTTGCCTCCTTTTTGTTTACTCCCTTTTCTGGTGATGCCTCCTTTTCTTTCATTTGTGGGCTGTTTCTTTGTCTCCCCATAATCTTTCTTCTCTGGGTGTCTGGTTATGTAGCTCTCTCTCTCCTGCATTGATTTAAAGCATAAAATACAACACAACAAGGCATAATGCACAAGGCACTGAACACAAATGTATTCACAATACTAATAACCCCAAATAAAGGTGACCACCTGAGAAAAGAGAATTAGGGGATAAGGAAAAAAGAAAAATGCAAAAATGATATTGAGAAAAGGCAAAAAAGTAAGCAATAGAAGAAAGAGAATAAAAAAAGGTGGTGGGAGCTATTCATATGGGGAGGAAACTCTGGTAGAACAACTAATCCCAAAAATGCAAACAACAAACACCCAGAGATGAATGCAAACTACAAACAACAACTAATAACAAGCAAGGAGAGGAAAAGCAGAAGCAAAAAATAAAGACAAAAACAAAACAAAAAAATGGAAACAATCTCACAAACAAGTAAAAAAAACCCCAATCTAAACAATCAAGCAAACAAGAACAATAGGACAGAGAGAAAGCAAGGCAAAACAAAACAAAATAAAACAAAAAAAAACCATAGTACAAAAACAAAACAAAAAATAATAACAACAACAGAAAAAACAAAAGAAAACAAAACAAAGGGAAGAGAGAAAAAATTTTGATAGTGACGAAGGTGAAGAGAGAGATGTGTATGGATTGGAGCAGGGTATTTGAAATTAGGCTTATAATTAGGATGAATTTTTAACAGGTGGTAAAAAGAAGGAATAGGGAAAATCTAATGCAGGAATAGAGTAAGAGAACAAGACCTCAAAAGGGGAAAAGTGAGGACTGGAGTGTAGGCATAAAGGTAAAGTTGAGATAGAGTAAAATGATGCTAAAGGAAAAACAAAAATAGAATGTAGAACATTAATCCCAAAATAAAGAGAAAATAAAATTATACTTTTAAAAAAGGTTACAATAGTAGTAGTAATAATACTAATTAAAAATAAAAATATAATAGTTAAAAAGGTAAAATCAAGTGAGGAAAAAAAGAAAAAAAATAGTTTCTTAAGTAAAAGGTGAAAAAATAAAAATGTGCAGTAGTGAAGGTCATTCACTTCTTCTACTCTTCTGTTTGGCATGCCTTTTTCCTGTCAGGTAGTTAGGACAGTATTAAAATTCCCTGCGATACACTGTTTTTCCGGTTGTAAACCAGTCCTGATTTTAAAGCAGGCAGTATTTGTTTCCCAGACTACCTTTATTTGTATTTACAGAAGAGTCAATTTGTGATTCAGCCCCTGGGTGGCAGTGTTTCTGGATTGACCTCCGGGACTATAAGTCCTCTCTAGCCAATATTTAGGTTTTATTTTCCCTGTTGCACTTAATACTGTTGAATCAACTGCCCCAGAGCTGGCTCCCTGATCGTTACTACCAGCTATGATCCCCAGGTTCCAGAAAAACAACTTTCTCTGCAGTATCTGTGAGTGTCCATAATTGGGTTTAGTAATCAAAATCAAGGATTTAAAGAGAAAAAAAAAGAGCCAGAGTAAGTGCACCAGCTCGCAACTTTTACCGTCCAGCTCTGAGTGCAATTCTCCAAACATCTCTTCCGCTTGTCCTTTATCCCCTGGCACTAAACAGCTGGCACACTGGTAAAATCCAAGGCTGCCTTCTTGCGCCCACTCCAGGTATGGGCTGATTTTTAGAGTTCCCTTCTTCCAGCAGCCCTGTGGATCCCCTTCCACACACATGGATCACAGTGGTCCCATTGGCCGTGGACTTTGTGGGGCGCAGACTTCCCCCATGTGTGTTCCTCTCTCCAACCTGGATTGCAGATCTCACCTTTCCCTAGGGGAAATCTGACCTTTCCCTGAGGAGGAGCAGGGCTGGTCCAAGTCCACTTTTTCGTGCTGCTTGAGATCTGGTGTTCCTGCATTTGTAGCTGGTCCCTGGGTGCTGTGGTTGCAGGGTCCCTGGATGTATATGCTTCTGATAACAGCCATTCTCCCCTTCAAGATGGCGCGGTCTCTGTGGCATAGCTAGCTACTCCAGGAGAGAATTCATCAACAGTGGAGGCTGCCAAGTTAGGGTAGCCCGATCTGGCAGTCTCCAACAGTCCCCTGGAGTATAGCTATCGCTCACCCACAAATTTACACTCTCCATACGTCCATACCCTCTCCTTTCGTTCTCTTACTCACACATTATCTGGCAGTCTGCCTTCCCATTGGTAGCCATCTTCTTCGACCAAAACCTGTCTCTTAATGACTAGAAGAATGGAGCCATTAAAAATGACAGAAAAATGACATATTTTTACAGAGAAGGCATACAGTTTTATAGGAAAGCATAAACCCATTTAAAGCCTGTTTTTGTGTTGAGCTTCACACTTTGGACATTCCGGCCTTTTTATTTGTTTCTACCAATAGTACTATTTTCCCATAAGCACATCTGAAAGATTTTATCCTTATATTTTTAGACCTGAATAAAAAGTTCTACTTGCCTCTGTGATATATAATATTTTTTAAATTTAAATAAAATATGATTGACATTGATAAAATACCAATTCTTATCACTTTGGAGTGTAAAAAATCACTCATATTGGAGGCAGCAGAACTGGAAGCCTATTCTTCAGTAAACAGAATTGTGCAGAAAGACATTAATATGTTCTTGGTGTGCACAGAAATCTCTGTGCAAGTGGATTACACTGGAATTCACTCCCAGCTTGCAATTATAGCTCTCTGAATTACTGTTTCTAAATTGAGAATTTTCCTGCAGTTTACATCTCTACCTTCTAAATATACAGAAAGAATCATCTTGAAAACAATACTGAGTACCATACAAAATTTGTGTTATGGTTTACAGAACCTCTTGGAACATATCTGGTTTCATCTGGGTCTTAAGGGAAGACTGGGAGATGGGAATAATTATAATAACTGAGGCTCAGAGAGGTTAAGTGATGTGCCCAAAGTCTCACAGCTAGTAAGTGATAGGTCTCAAACCCAGTTCTTTTAATTCCAGAGCCTATGCAATCCAACATGTTTATTGTCAGTTTTTTAATGAAAAATATAGGTGTTTTTTCAAGTCCTTCAGGTGTTAGCTTGCAAATCACTAGAGGACAGAAACAGGATTCCGTAGTCCTTTAGGAATGGTGCCTCCGTACCTTTGTTTACTGTGTGCTCTTAGGATAGAGAATTTCAGCTGTACTTATCCACCTCAAGGTATAATGATTCCTAAAAATTTTTTAGGAAGAAAATGAAACATCTCTTCAATTTCAGCACTGTTCTTTGGGATTTAAGCAATGCCTATCAAATGCAAGTAACCAGAAATAAGTGGGCCTTAGAATCCTGAGAATCTAACAAAGCTCTTTTCCTCTTTGTATTGGTTGGAGGAGAGTATAATACAACTAAGGTACTGTGCAGGCTCATGGCTCCATGGGCTAAAATGCCACACCAGGCTTTCCCCTGTGATTCTGCAAGCCATCTTGGGCTAGTCATTTCCATCCCTGTGTTTTAATAGCATCAGTGGCAACAAGAAAGCCTGTCTAATTAGCTAATGACTAAGAGAGCTCATTCATAATTTAGTTTTCTCATTGTTAATAGTCTAGCAAACATTAATTAAATACCTACTGCATCAAGCATAATGCTCAGTTGATATAAAGAAAATTAAAACATTGTCTATAGCATTAAAAACTTATAGTGCAGCAAATTTGCCATCCATATGAACTCATAAATCTTACTACTGATGGTTACATTTGAAATTAAAAAAAAATAAGAGAGAGGCTGAAACGCTGGGAACTCATTAAAACCTGGTTGTTTAAATTCACATGAGCTGGTGAGAAAGCTGGGAGAAGGGTCTAATGTGTTCACTCCACCACCTGACTACATTGTAAAATATGATTGCATCATTTTGGGATGAAGAGCAATGCCAATAATTGGCTAATTTGGGCTCACTGTGCTTCATTATCAAATGCATTTCCTTAGAGTCCTGTATTTCTTGGCTTATATGTGGTGATGATGTACTTGTAACCAAGGAACTTGACTCAGCCCAAGCATTTCTCTCTAACCAATGGGAGCTTGCCAAGTAAATGAGCATGTTACTGTGCTGTGTCTAAGAGAAGGAATGCAAAGTTAAATTCACTGGTCCTAATACCTTAATCCAATTATTCACAAACAAACAATGCCATTTGGGTTTGTCATTGTAATGTTATAACTGTTGACTTTTATTAGTAAACTAGAGGCCCGGTGCATGAATTTGTGTACCAGTGGGGTCCCTCCTCCTGGCCTGTGGGATTGGGCCCAAACCGCCTCTCCAACATCCCCTGAGGGGTCCTGGATTGTGAGAGGGTGCAGGCCAGGCCAAGGACCCCACCGGTGCATGATCGGAGCCAGGGAGGGATGAGGGAGGTTGACCAGCTTGGGAGTGAGCAAGGGAGGGCTCCAGGGCATGTCCAGCCCATCTTGCTCAGTCCTGATCTGCTGGACCCCAGTAGCAAGCTAACCTACCAGTTGGAGTGTCTGCCCCCTGTTGGTCAGTGCCCATCATAGCAAGTGGTTGAACGGCCTTAGCATATCATTAGCATATTATGCTTTCATTGGTTGAACGGACAACCAAATAACTGGACACTTAGCATATTAGGCTTTTATTATATAGGATAATTAACCCTGTAGTGTGTCAAGAAGACAATTGTAGTTTTCTCATTCAGAGATGCTCACAGGCCTCAGTATTCTAACTAGTTATGTGATAACATTTTAGTACATTGTGATTATGTTGTCAGCTAACAGGGATAGGTGTGTTTATTACATTTCATAAAGTCTTTCCTCCCTCCATCTTCCTTCCTTCCTTCCTTCCTTCCTTCCTTCCTTCCTTCCTTCCTTCCTTCCTTCCTTCCTTCCTTCCTTCCTTCCTTCCTTCCTTTCTTCTTCTTCTTCTTCTTCTTCTTCTTCTTCTTCTTCTTCTTCTTCTTCTTCTTCTTCTTCTTCTTCTTCTTCTTCTTCTTCTTCTTCTTTCTCTCTCTCTCTCTCTCTCTCTTTCTTTCTTTCTTTCTTTCTTTCTTTCTTTCTTTCTTTCTTTCTTTCTTTCTTTCTTTCTTTTTTCCCCTTCTTTCATCTTCAGTTGGATTCAAGTTCAGAGGTAGAGTGGGTGTGTAGGATTTAGAGTGGGTGAGGAGAGTCAGTGCTCCAAGATTCAGGACTTTTTCAGTTGACCTGTATGGCTGTCATTCTGAAGATGGTTTGAACTCAACCTCATATGCTTTCTTAGCTGAGGCCTGTCCTGAATGACCCAAATTATCTCTTTCTACATGATATGTCCGTGCTATTCGAAGGCTGTCAATTCCTGAGCTCTCTAGAATATTATTGCTGCTGCAACTTTTGTCACTGTCATAGAGCTATCATGTCTACACTGATACCAGCTCCAAACTATCACCCAAACGTGGAATGCTGTTGTTGCAGTGGCTCACAGTTGTGTGTGCCTTCGGCACATGGGAACCTCTCCTCTCAGTGTTACTCCTCTCCTGGCCTTTGAGCTCTCACAGGTTGGTGTGCATCATGAGGTACTATAGTTACCATTTTCCCTCCTATACATTTTCAGTGTAATGCACAGATCAAGCCTTCCACATGCTTTACCTGCGGTACATGCAAGTGCAACCCTCAAACCCAAAGGCCACTAAAGTAGGGCATTGCCCATAAGACCTAGCAAGAAGATCTCTCTCTCTTTATCTCTCTCTCTCTCTCTCTCTCTCTCTCTCTCTCTCTCTCTCTCTCTCTCATTAAAGCCACTCTTTCCTATTGTAATAGTCACTGAAACTTTCCTTATTACTTCTACAAGATGAGCTGCTCTTCTCCAAAATCACAGAAATAGTTGATTAATTTCCATAATCTCCATCTGAATCCTGGGTCACACATACTGCTTGGAGGAGTCTAGAGAGTTATTATTATTTTTTAAATGAATAGTGGTCCCAGTGTTCATTAGTGTGGAATATGCAGTTAATAGTCACAGAATAGAGTGACCTTGAAAGTCTTAATTTAACTTGAGTCTTTCACCGCATTGACTTTGTGCTTGGAGCAAAGAGCATCTGATTCATATAGCAAACTAAAATTTGTAAAATTCTTGAAAACTTTTGGGTTTATTTGAAAAAAAAATGAGTAGAGATACAAGCTCAAATTGTTTTCTGACTAATAGATCTTGTTCAAGAAACTCCCCCCTTCCCCCCATGCAGCTTAAAAATTACCTGACAGAATTAAATTATTCTAAAATCTTGCTCCCACACACATTTTCCCCTTGTGTTTGGTTATTTGGTTGTGTGTGCAATTATCTTCTTTTGAGAAACAAGCACAGCCACCCACACTACAAATGTTATTTGTAAATTTGAACTTGTGGCAGTGGAAAGGAGGCATCTTTTTCCCTTTTCCTCACAAGGTATAAACTGGGTATTCAATTTTTTAAAATGAGAATTTTAAGCACCAAACACATGAGGAAGATAGTTAGGAATATTGTGTGATAAGAAAAGCTGGACAATTTATTTAGTTATTTTCATCTCCTGAAATGCTAAGACATATTTTAGGACCTCTTTCTTTAAATATAAATATAATTTACTGATTTGTTCCTTTTAAGACGGATTCATTTGGAGGATGTCTCTGCTGTAAGTGATCTAGTAGCATTTTCATATAAAATAAGACTTTTCTTGAAAGCTCTCCTGGGTGTTGCTGCCTTGGAATTAACCCAGTTGCTCCTTCTCTTCACTAAAGCAGACTATGAGATAGGAGGAAACCGAATAAGATATTTAGATGACCCCTCATTATATTTGCACATATTATCTGTGTGATGAGATAATCTGTATAGAGGAGGAAAGAAGATTCCAGGTTACCCAACTTGACTCCAACATTTACTACCTGGAAGGCTTAAGGCATGTTTCATAGACTGCATATTCTATAAAATGGGGATATACATTAACTAGCCCCTTGGGTTGTTGTGAGGATTAAAAAAAACCCCCATTATGTAGAGAAGTTCTTTTTTCACAAAAGTGTTCAATAAAAATTTGTAAAGCTGGTGGATAAATGCTAGAGAAATACGAATGCACATCTGATTGTTGTGCACATGGGCTTTCTTGCTGCAGAGACATTTCAAGGATTTCTCCTTTAGGCAGAGTCCTCTGACAACCAGCCTCACTCTAGAGCAGTGGTTCTCAACCTTGGCTGCACATTAGAAGCACCTGGGAATCTTTTTAAAATCCTGATTTCTGGGCTTCATCCGGCCCAGAAATGTGCAGCCAAGGTTGAGAACCACTGCTCTAGAGGAACTCAAAATCAACTGAAACTGCTTGGGCGTCAGAATCAATGTCCCTATTGGGAGTGGGAGTAGCAGCAACATCAGCAGTATACCTCCATGGAGGCAGGGGGCTAGAGAACTGGCTGGATAACAGATCACGCACTATTCTGGATTGTTTGAACTGTTAGTCAGTTCAACACTCCATGGGTAAAAATAGCAGGCTATTTTACTATTTACACTAACATAACCAGCTTCAGCATGTGTGTGGGGAATTTTGTTGGCTTGTCTATTTTTTTTCTTTTAAAGATATTTGGGCTTTCTCATCTCATGATGTTTATTTATATTTACACTGTTCAGTGTAAGGGATTGTTAATTATTTGTTGAGATTCACCAATTTACTTGAATATTTACTAGAGGCCTGGTGCACCAAAATTCGTGCACTCAGAGGGGGTCCCTCAGCCCAGCCTGCACCCTCTTGTAGTCCAGGAGCCCTCGGAGAATGTCCCGTGGGGAACAGGCCTAAGCCATCAGTCAGACATCATTAGTGCTGCCGCGGAAGCGGGAGAGGCTCCCACCACTGCCGCTGAGCTCGCCAGCCCTGAGCCTGGCTTCTGGCTGAGTGGCACAACCCCTGTGGGAGCGCACTGACCACCAGGTTGAACACACTTCACACCTGTGTTGAGCGGGATTGGGCTGAAACCAGCTCTCCAACATCCCCTGAGGGGTCCCAGATTGCAAGAGTGCATAGGCCAGGCTCCCACCAGTGTGCACGATTGGGGCTGGAGAGGGACGTGGGAGGTTGACCAGCCTGGAGAGACCAAGGGAGAGCTCCAGGGTGTTTCCGGCCCATCCCACTCAATCCCGATCAGCTGGACCCCAGTAGCAAGCTAACCTACCGGTCAGAGCATCTGCCCCCTGGTGGTCAGTGCACATGATAGCGAGTGGTTGAGCAGCCTTAGCATATCAAGCATAGTACACTTTGATTGGTTGACCAGACAACCAAAAACTTAGCATATTAGGCTTTTATTATATAGGATATACACATCTTATAAAGACAAATTACAACTTAAAAATATCTTTATTTTTGAAAGTATTACAAATGTCCCCTTTTGCTCCAATTGACCTCTCCTAGCCCAACCTCAAACCCCACCTCAGGCCTTCACTATACTATTGCCTGCGTCCATGGGTTATGCTTATATGCATACAAGTTCATTGGTTGATCTCTTCCCACCTACCCACTATCCCATGCCTACCATCTAAGGTTTGACAGTCTGTTTGATACTTCTATGACTCCAGATCATTTTTGGTTCATCAGTGTATGTTGTTCATTAGATTCCACATATGAAGTGAGATCATGTGATATATACCTTTCTCTTACTGACTTAGCATAATGCTCTCCAGGTACATCCATGCTGTTGAAAACAGTAAGAATTCTTTCTTTTTTACAGCAGTGTAGTATTCCATTGTGTAGATGTACCACAGCTTTTTAATCCACTCATCTGCTGATGAGCACTTAGGCTGTTTACAAATCTTTACTATTGTAAATTGTGCTGCTATGAACATAGAGGTACATACATTCTTTCCGATGGTGGTTCTGGTTTCTTGGGATATATTCCTAGAAGTGGGATCACTGGGTCAAATGGGAGTTCCATTTTTAATTTTTTTTAAAAATATATTTTATTGATTTTTTACAGAGAGGAAGGGAGAGAGATAGAGAGAGAAACATCAACCAGCCGCCTCCTGCACATCCCCCACCGGGGATGTGCCCACAACCCAGGTACATGCCCTTGACCGGAATCGAACCTGGGACCTTTCAGTCCGCAGGCCGACGCTCTATCCACTGAGCCAAACCGGTTTCGGCCATTTTTAATTTTTTAATGAAACTCCATACTGTTTTCCACAGTGGCTCCACCAGTCTGCATTCCCAACATCAGTACAAGATGGTTCCCTTTTGTCCACATCCTCATCAAAACTTGTCTGTTGAGTTTATGATAGCCACTCTGACAGGTGTGAGCTGGTTCCTCATTGTTGTTTTGATTTCCATCTCAGATGTTTAATGACTTAGAGCATTCTTTTATATGTCTCTTGGCCTTCTGTATATCCATGTTGGAGAAGTGTCTATTTAGGTCCTTTGCCCATTTTTTAATTGGATTATTTAGCTTCCTTTAGTTAAGATGTATGAGTTACCTATAAATTTTGGAAATTAAACCCTTATCAGATGGATCATTGGCAAATATGTTCTCCCATGCAGAGGGCTCTGTTGTTATTTTGTTGATGATTTCTTTTGCTATGCAGAAGATTTTTATTTTGATGTAGTCCCATTTGTTTATTTTCTCCTTAGTTCCCATTGTCTTAGAAAATGTGTCAGTAAACATATTGCTGAGAGAAATGTCTGAAATTTTCCTGCATATGGTTTCTTTTGAGATTTTTATGGTTTCACGTAAGACTTAAATTTATGACTTTTATACATTTTGAGTTTATTTTTGTGTATGGTGTAAGTTGCTGGTCTAGTTTCATTTGTTTACATGTTTCTGTTCAGTATCCCCAACACCATCTACTGAAGAGACTGTCTTGAGTACATTGTATACTCTTGTCTCCTTTGTCAAATATTAATCTACACTAATAAAAGACAAAGATGCTAATTGACCATACCTTTGCTACACCCAAGCCACGCCCACCAGCAAATCAGAGCAACTACATGTAAATTAACCCAACCAAGATGGTGGCCCGCAGCCATGGAGCTGGAGCAAGCAGGAGGCTGGGTTGCCCGGGCAATGGAGGAAGCCAAGCTTCCCGCCTGCCCTGAGCCAGCTGTGGTATCCACTCATGGCAACAAAGTTTCAATTATAGAAGACAAATAAATCCCAGATACCTGCTTCCAGCCAGCCTCCACTGGGAGCTTGGGTGACCAGGGGCCGTGGCCAGCCTGCAAACAGCCATCAGCCCCTCACTCAGGCTGGCCAGGCACCCCAGGAGGGACCTCCACCCTGAAGGAGCTGTGGCCAGTCTGCAAACAGCCATCAGCCTCTCACCCAGGCTGGCCAGGCACCCCAGGAGGACCCCCAACCTGAAGGGGCTGTGGCCAGCCTGCAAACAGCCATCAGTCCCTCACCCAGGCTGGCCAGGCACTCCTATATAATAAAAGGGCAATATGCAAACTGACCCTAACAGCAGAATGACTGGGAATGACTAAGCACTATGACACACACTGACCACCAGGGGGCAGATGCTCAATGAAGGAGCTGCCCCCTGGTGGTCAGTGTGCTCCCATAGGGGGAGCTCTGCTCAGCTACAAGCCAGGCTGACGGCTGCCAGTACAGTGGTGGTGGTGGGAGCCTCTCCCGCCTCCTCAGCAGCCCTAAGGATGTCCAACTGCACTTAGGCCTGCTCCCTGCTGGCAAGTGGACATCCCCCGAGGGCTCCTGCGCTGCCAGAGGGATGTCTTACTGCCAGCTTAGGCCCATTCCCCCAGGGAGGGGGCCTAAGCCAGCAGGTGGTCATCCCCCGAGGGGTCCCAGACTGCAAGAGGGCACAGGCCGGGCTGAGGGACCTTGCCGAGTGCACAAATTTTTGTGCACCTGGCCTCTAGTAGAACATAATTGCTTGGGTCCCTTTCTGGGTTTTCTGTCCTGTTCCATTGGTGTCTATGCCTGTCCTTGTGCCAGTACCAGGCAGTTTTAAGTACAATGGCTTTGTAGTATAATGCGATATCTGGAATTGTGACTACCCAAACTTTGTTCTTCTTTCTCAAGATTGCTGTAGCTATTCAGGGTCTTTTTTATTCCATATAAATTTATGGAGAGTGCTTTATAAGTCAGTGAAATATGCCATTGGTATTTTAATAGGGGTTGCATTCAATCTATAGATTGCTTTGTGTAGTATAGACATTTTAATGATGTTGATTCTACCAATCCATGAACAGGGAATGTTCTTCCACTTGTGTGTATTTTCTTCTATCCCTTTTTTGAATGTCTTATAATTTTCCAAGTACAGGTCTTTTACCTCCTTAGTTATGTTTATTTCTAAGTATCTTAGTATTTTTGTTACAATGGTAAATGAGTTTTTTTTTTTTTTTTTTTAGTTTCTCTTTCTGAGAGTTCATTATTAGTGTATAAAAATGCCATAGATTTCTGGCTGTTAATTTTATATCCTGCTACATTGCCAAATTCATTTGTTAAATCTAGTAGCTTTTTGATGGAGTCTTTAGGGTTTTCAATGTACAATATCATGTCCTTTGCAAATAATGAGAGTTTTACTTCCTCCTTTGCAATTTGGATAGCTTTTATTTCTTCTTCTTATCTGTTCGCTATTGCTAGCATTTCCAGTACTATGTCAAACAGGAGTGGTGAAAGTGAGCATCCCTGTCTTCTTCCTGTTCTTAGGGGAAATGGTTTTGGCTTTTTCCCATTGAATATGATGTTGGCTATAGGTTTGTCATATAAGGTTTTTATGATGTTGAGGTATGATCCCTCTATTCCCACTTTGCTGAGAGTTTTTATCAAAAAAGGATGTTGTATTTTGTAGAATGCTTTCTCTGCATCAATTGATATGATCATGTGATTTTTGTCTAGCAATCTGTTAATGTGCTGTGTCACGTTTATTGAATTGCAGTTATTGTATCAGTCTTGCATCCCTGGAATAAATCCTACTTGGTCATGGTGTATGTTCTTTTTAATGTATTGCTGGATCAGATTTGCTAAAATTTTGTTGAGGATTTTAGCATCTATGTTCATCAGGGATACTGGACTGGAATTCTTTTTCTATGTAGTGTCTTTATCTAGTTTTGGAATTAGGGTAATGCTGGCCTTATAGAAAGAGTTTAGAAGTGTCCCTTCCTCTTTAATTTTTTTGAATAATTTGTGAGGATAGATGTTAGCTCTTTGGATGTTTATTAAAACTCCCCTGTGAAGCCATCCAGACCAGGGCTTTAGTTTGCTGAAAGTTTTTTAAAAAAAATTATTATTATTACTACTTCAATTTCATCAGTAGTTATTGGCCTATTCAAGTTTTCTGATTCTTCCTGATTACGTTTTAGAAGATTGAATTTTTCTAGGAATATGTCCATATTGTGAAGGTGGTCTAATTTGTTGGAATATAATTTTAATATTATTTTTAAAGGATTCTTTGTATATCTGTGGGGTCAGTTGTTACTTCATCTCTTTCATCTCTGATTTTGTTTATTTGTGTCCTCTCTCCTTGTTTTTGGTGAGTCTGACTAGCGGTTCATCAATCTTGTTTATACTTTCAAAGAACCAGCTGTTGGTTTTATTGATATTTTGTATTGTCTTATTGGTCCATATGTCATTAATTTCTACTCTGATGTTATTATTCCCTTCCTTCTACCTTGGGTGTTTCTGGTTGCTCTCTCTCTATTTTTTTTTTAAGTTGCAAGGGTAGATAACATTACAAGTTTTTCTTGTTTTTTGAGGTAGGCCTGTAGTGCTTTGAACTTTCCTCTCAGGATTACTTTCACTATATCGCATAGATTTTAGATTGTTGTGTTTTCATTGTCATTTGTTTTCAGGATGTTTTTTATTTCTTTGTTGATCTCAGTGGTAACCCACTCATTGTTTAATATCATTCTCTCTAGCCTCCATGTGTTTGATTAGTTTTGAGAGTTTTTATTGTAGCTGATTTCTAATTTTATGCCATTGTGATTTGAGAAGATGCCTCATATGATTTCAATCTTCTTGAATTTGTAGAGATTTAGCTTCTTTCCTAACATGTGGTCTATATTTAAAAATGTCCCATGTGCACTTGAGATGAATTTCTATTCCATAACTTTGGTGAGAAATATTCTGAAGATGTCAGTTAGTTCCATCTGATTTAATGAGGTGTTTAGGATGGCTGTTTCTTTGTTGATTTTTTTTTGTGTAGAAGATTTATCCAGTTATGTCAATGGGGTATTAAATTCCACTATTATGATTGTATTGCTGTTGATCTCTCCCTTGATGTCTTCCAGAAGTTTTTTAATATATTTTGATGCTCCTGTATTGGGTTCATATATGTTTACCAGAGATATCCTCTTGTTGTATTGATCACTGTAGTATTATTTTGTGGCCTTCCTTATCTCTTGTTATGGCCTTCACTTTGAGGTCTCTTTTGTCAGATATAAGTATTGCTACCTCAGCTTTTTTTCATTTGCATTTGCCTGAAGAATCTTTTTTCCATACCTTCACTGTCAGTCTGTGTGAGTCCTTTGTTCTGAGATAGGTCTCTTGTAGATAGCATATATATGGGTCATGTTTTCTTATCTTCCAATAGTCTCTTTAGGATATCTTGTATTGCTGGTTTGGTGGTTATAAATTCCTTTAGCCTTTTTTTTTTTTTTTTTGTCTGCAAAGCTCCTGAATTCCCCTTCAATTTTGAATGATAGCCTTGCTAGATAGAGTGTTCTTGGATTCGGTCCCTTGCTTTTCATTACATTGCATACTTTGTGCCATTCCTTTCTGGCCTTGTGTATTTCTATTGAAAAAATCAGCTGAGAATCTAATGGGAGATCCCTTGTAGGTAACTTTCAGTCTCTCTCTGGCAGCCTTTAAGATTCTTTCTTTGTCCTTAACATTTGCCATTTTAATTATGATGTGTCTTAGTGTGGGTCTTTTTGGATTCCTCTTGTTTGGTACTCACTGTGCTTCCTGGACTTGTGTGACTTTTTTCTTCCCCAAGTCATGGAAGTTTTCTGTTATTATTTCTTCAAATAGGCTTTCTATTCCTTGCTCAGCTTCTTCTCCTCCTGGTACCCTATTATGCGGATGTTTTTTATTGCAGGGTGTTCTTTATTGCAGCTATGTAATTCTCCATTTCCTCTTGATTCTTATCCATGTTGGTGTATTTATCATTCAGCTGTTTATAATTCTCATTGACTTGCTTGTAATTCTCAGTCAGATGTTTGAGCATCTTTATAACCATTACTTTGAATTCTTTATCTGTCAAATTACTTGCTTCCATTTCATTTAGTTTATTTTCTGGTGATTCTACCTTTTCTCCCATTTGTGGGTTGTTTCTTTGTCTCCCCATTTTTGCTGTTCTTTTTTATTTATTTCTATGTCTTATATCAAATTGCTATACCACCCAGATTTTGGGGGGATGGTCCTACATAATAGATGTTTTATGGGACCCAGTGGTGTGTATCTCAGAACTCCTGAACTGGGTGTTCTAGGGAAGCCCCCTAGATGAGTTATTTGTGTTCTCCTAATGTAGTTTGGTCTTGAATGTTGTTGTCCCATTTGTGGATGGAGTCTCCTCATAGGTTATGTGACTATATGGCTCACCCCCAACCATGGGTGCAAGCTGTTGTGGATGTGCTTGGGTTCCTGGCTCTCATAATGCGGGTCATCTTTGAGGTACCACTGGTGTGTGACTCACTGCCGGTCCCAGAGCCTATGGCCAGGATAGTGTGCAACTCTGTGATTGACTGCAGGGTCCCATCTCCCACAGCTGGGTTGGTGCATGACTTACTATGGGTGTCTAAAAGCTCATAGCAGGGTCGCTTGAGGTCATGCTAGCATGCAGCTCACTGTGTGTGTCTGGGGTGGTGTCCAAGGCTAGTCTGAATGGTTGTGAGTCTGTGCTCCTAGCCAAAGCTTTTCCCTACATCAAGATGGCGTTGTTTCTGGTCAGAGCTGCACCTGCCCAGGGAGCGCTTGTAGAGGTAGCAAGGGCTCTTTGTCCAGGAGAGCCTGGTCCTCCAGCCCCCGAGACTCCTGCAATATTAAACTGTCCCTCCCTTTCTCTCTCACACAAAAACACACACACACCGCACTCTTTACACTCCCCTCTCACTCCCTTACTCACTCACACTCTCTCCCTACTACCCACCATGTTGTGTGCTCTACAACTTTTTAAAATTGTGATTAAACGATTTGTAAAGATTTGTACTTGCATTTATTCTGAAATCCATAAAGGTTTTAGATTACCTCTACTAAACTTATTTTTGATTTTTTCATATGTATAGACATTTTATCTCTTCAGTCCAATAATTGTACTTATGCATTTTTACATTTAAGATGTTTAGCTCAGTTTTATTTAATTTTGCAAAACTGGTAATAATTCACTCATTAAAACATCAATATTAAAGAGAAAGGGTCATATGCTTTTAAGAAAGGCAAGATTGATTAAGAAGAACTAATAAACAGAATACTTTTTTTCTAGAGTAAGTAGTGATCAGTAGGATGATGTAAATATAAATCCAGTGAGGGAGGAAGTTAACAGCTTTTTTTTCCCTAATAACAATTCTAGTTCTTGGAAATAGTAAACTTTTTTGGGTTGGTTCAGTGTAAAATTCCTATTCCATTTGTCCCTGAATCAGTTAAGATATTTAAGAGGCCACTGTTAAGATGCAACTATCGTTTGCATTGTAAAGTCTAAATTAATGCCTTAAGTGTTGAAGGTAGATAGAAGAAGACATCAGTGGGTTTGGATTGGAAATTATGAAGGATCTGAAGAGTTAGGCTGGTCTGTAATTCAAGTACTGCACTGTCCAATGCATAGCTCTAGCCAACATGGATATTTAAATTTAAATTAAGATATAATTAATTTAAAATCAGTTGTAGTAGCCACATTTTTCATGCTAATCGTCATATTTGGTTGGTAGATATCATGTAGCACAGTGCAGAAATGACCATGTCTATTACTTCAGAGAGTTCTATTGGATAGAACTGCTCTAGAGATGACATAAAGAGTCATAGAACCTAAAGTAGTGTGGATCAAGAGACTCTTCAAAATGAAAGGACAGTGAGACACAAGTATTATTAGCTAATCTAACAAAGGCCAAGGACTTGGTTGTTTATTCAAGAAGAGGCAGAGTAAGGGATCCTCCAGGTTGTTCAGGTGAGCAGATAGTATCCCAACAAACAACCTGCAAGTATTGCAAACTGTTCACCAGGTTTCTGAGGAATGGCAAGCCAAGCAATCAAAATACCTGGAGATTGACCTGGCATGGAAAAACATAGCCACTCTTTCCCTCCTCTGATGACCCTTACCCACCTTCCCACCCCCATCCATTGTAATTCCTTACATTATGATTCTGAAGCCACATTTGATACTTAACCTGGGGTAGGACTGTGGACCCAGAGACCAGGGCTGAGATAGATATGTGTTAGATTATTGTTTGGAAAATTCATTGATAAAGCTTTGAGTGAAACCCCAGGGAATCATGTAGAGAATGGGCTGGTTATAAGACTGGAATGCACAAATCTGTGACCCAGAGAGGTCCTTGACTTTGTCTACTTTATAACTTTATTTAGTTCTGACTCAAGTTAAAACTGGAAAAGGTTATATTAGCCCTTAGGACAATCAAATAATCTCTCTGATTAGACTGAACTTTTGGAAGCATTTTTTCCCCCATATTTATACTATGTCATTATTTCATTCACTCACACATTCATCCATTCATTAATCTAACAAATGTACACTGAACACCCATTATGTGGCAGAGGATATGACAGAAACAGGTAAAATTTATGCTTTAAAAGAGTTTATATTTTAGTGGAGGGAAACAGTCAATAAACTGGAAAAAAGGTAGAAGTTATAGTATATCAGATGGTAATAAATGTGGAGAAAAATAAAGCAGGACAGGAGTCTGGGAAAGTCGTGATTTTAATCAGTCATAGAAGGCACAGAGATTATGGAAGAACTTAATGAGCATGAAATATGGGCAAAGATGTAAAGCAGGCAGAGAGACAATCATGTAGAAATATGAGGGAAATGAGCTCTAACTTATTTGGGGAACAGCAATAAGCTGTTTGTCTTGAGCAAAGTGAGGAGAATAAACATGTCAGGCTATGAGTACAGATTATGCCTAATGTTAGTACACCAATAAGAACTTCCTCTTTTTCTTCAAATAATTTTGGAAGGAAGCTTTTGAAGGATTTTGGTCAGAGGGATTACATGACTAATTTACAGTTAAAAAGAATCACTTTGGATGTGATTTGGGAATATTATACAAGGAAATAAGAGCAGGGAGATCTAGTGAAAAAAATCAGAAGTGATGATAATGGCTTAGAATAGAATGGTAATAATAAATCAGAATTCCTCAAATATTTTGGTCTAGAAGCTGTAGAAATTCTGAATTCCCCCTTCCTGGACATGGCTTCAGCACCAGGGCTCCTCTGAGTGTGTGAGTGTACTGCCCTGGCAAACTGACCATGGGCTCTGTGAGCTGCTACTAGGAGCGCGCGAATCCAACCAAGGGCACAAGGCCCCAGCAGCAGAAATTCAGACTTCCCCCACTCCCAGCAGCCTACCCACAGATACCTCAGTCACGTGGCTTTAGTGCAAGGACCTCTCTGAGTGCACCGCCCTGGCAAACGGCTCTGGGGTACCTATGTGAGCCCCCACTGGGTGCAAGCAAATCCAACCAAGGACTCAAGACCCTGGAAGCAAAAACTGAGTCTTCCCACTCCACAGCTGCTGACCTCTGGACACCACAGTCATGCTTTCCTAGAGCACAGACCTTCTGAGCTCAAGGTCACAAAGGTGGCTCTTGGGTGCCTCTGTGAGCTGCCACTAGGTGAACTCATATCCAACCTAAGCCTCAAGGCCCTGGAAGTAGAAACTTGGATCTCCCCCTCCTCAGCTGCGGACCTCTGGTCACTGCAGTCGGAATGATCCAGCACACAAGCCCACTGAGCCTGCTGCCCAAGGAAGTGGCCCCTGGGTGCTTCTCTGATCCTCTGTAAGGCACAAATCTGACCACTGGCATCCAGTCCCCTTGGTAGTGCCACTCCAGCACAAGGGACCCCCTGAGCCCACTGCCCCAGAGTACAGCTCCTGGGCACCTCTGTAAGCAGCCATCGTGCATTCATATCCAACCAAGGGCACACATCCCGCGAAGCAGAAACTGAGACTTCTCCTTCCACAAGGCTGGTGGCACACCACAATCGCTCCGATCTACCATGTGGGCCCCAAGAGAACACACCCCTTGCAGATGGCTCCTGGGCCCCTCTGTGTGCTGCCATTGGGTGTGTGCCTCTCCAATGAAGGGAGAAAAGCTTATTACTAATCAAATTAAACATAAATGGATTAAATGCTCCAATCAAAAGACAGATGGTGGCTGAATAGATTAAAAAAAAAATGATCCATATATTTGCTGTCTTCAAGAGACCCACACAGGATTCACTCAGACTGATAGTGAAGGGGTGAAAAAAATATTTTCGGGCAAAGGAAAAGGATAAAAAAACTGGGGTTGCAATACTTATATCTTACAAAATAGACCTCAAAGTAAAGGCATAACAAGAGATAAGGAAGGCCACTAATAATACTAATGGGAGCAATACAAAAAGAGGTTATAACTCTGGTAAACATATATGCACCCAATACAGGAGCACCCAAATACATAAAACAACTTCTGGAAGATATCAAGGGAGAGATCGATAGCAATACAATCATAGTAGGAGACTTAAATACCCCACTGATACCACTGGATAAATCCTCTAAACAAAAAATCAGCAAAGAAACAGCAATCCTATCCTAAATGACTCACTAGATCAGATGGACTTAATTGATATCTTCAGAACATTTCACCCCAAAGCTACAGAATATACATTCTTCTCAAGTGCACATGGGACATTTTCAAAGATAGACCACATATTAGGACACAGGCAGAGTCTCTTCAAATTCAAGAAGATAGAAATCATCACAAGCATCTTCTCAGATCACAATAACATTAAACTAGAAATTAACTACAATAAAAACAATGGGGGAAAAGTCAAACAATTGGAGGCTCAATAGCATGCTATTAAACAATGGTTACCAAAGAGATCAAAGAAGAAATAAAAAGCATCCTGGAAATAAATGACAATGGAAACACAATAATCCAAAATCTATGGAACACAATGAAAGAAGTCTTGAGAGGGAAGTTCATAGCTCTACAGGCCTACCTCAATAAACAAGAAAAAATGGTAATAAATTTTCTAACCTTGCAACTTAAAGAATTAGAAAGAGGGCAACAAGAAAAGCCCATGGTACCCAGAAGGAAAGAGATAATAAAGATCAGAGCAGAAATAAACAACATCGAGACAAAAAAAAATCATTAATGAAACCAAGAGCTGGTTCCTTGAAATGATAAACAAGATTGATGAACCTCTAACCAGGCTCACCAAGAAACAAAGAGAGAGGACCCAAATAAACAAAATCAGAAATAAAAGAGGTGAAGTAACAACTGATCCCACAAATACACAAAGGATTGTAATAAATACTACAAACAAATCTACTCCAACAAACTGGGCAACCTTGACGAAGTGGACACATTCCTAGAAAAATACAAGCTTCCAAATCTCAATCAGGAAGAATCAAGAAACCTGAATAGGATGATAACTACTGATGAAATTGAAACAGTAATCAAAAAGCTTCCAGCTTCCCTAACTGGTTTGGCTCAGTGGATAGAGCGTCAGCCTTCGGGCTCAAGGGTCCCAGGTTCAATTCCGGTCAAGGGCATGTACCTTGGTTGCAGGCACATACCCAGTGGGGAGTGTGCAGGAGGCAGCTGATCAACATTTCCCTCTCATCGATGTTTCTGACGCTCTCTATCCCTCTCCCTTTCTCTCTGTAAAAAAATCAATAAAATATATTAAAAAAAAAAAAAAAAGATTCCAGCAAACAAAAGCCATGGACCAGATGGCTTCACAGGAAAGTTTTACTAAACATTCAAAGAAGAACTAAAACCAATCCTTCTCAGACTATTCCAAAAAATACAAGAGGAAAGCACACTTCCAAGCTCTTTCTATGAATTCAGCATTACCCTAATCCCAAAACCAGATAAAGACACCACAAAGAAAGAGAATTATAGGCCAATATCCCTGAATGAACATAGATGCTAAAATCCTCAACAAAATTCAAGCAAACTGCATCCAGCATTACCTTAGAAAGATCATACACCATGACCAAGTGGGACTTATTCCAGGGGTGTGAGGCTGGTACAATATCTACATAGCAATAAATGTGATACATCAAATAAACAAATTGAGAGTCAAAAGTCACATAATCATATCAATTGATGCAGAAAAGGCATTTGACAAAGCCCAACATCCTTTTCTGATAAAAAATGCTCAGCAAAGTAGGAACAGAAGGATCATACCTAAACATAATAAAAGCCTTCTATGACAAACCTATAGCCAACATTATAGTCAATGGGAAAAAATAAAAACCATTTCCCCTAAGAACAGGAACAAGACAGGGATGCCTGCTTTCTCACTCCTGTTCAACATAGTACTGGAAGTGCTACCCACAGTGATCAGACAAGAAGAAATAAATGGCATTGAAATTGGAAAAGAAGAAGTAAAATTGTCATTATTCTCAGATGACATGATACTGTACATAGAAAACCCTAAAGACTCCATCAAAAATTATTAGACTTAATCAATGAATTTGGCAATGTAGCAGGATACAAAATTAATGCCAAGAAATTTATGGCTTTTTTATATACCAATAGTGAACTAACAGAAAGAGGTATTAAAAAAAGCAATCCCATTTACCATTGCACAAAAAATTAAGATACCTAGGGATAAACTTAACTAAGGAGGTAAAAGACGTCTACTCAGAAAACTACAGGACATTGAAAAAAGAGATAGAGGAAGACATAAACAGATGGAAGAACATACCGTGTTCATGGATTGGTAGAATCAACATCATTAAAATGTCCATACTACCAGAAGCAATCTATAGATTCAATGCACTCAGCATTAAAATGCTAACAGCATATTTCACAGACCTACAATGAACTCTCCAAAAATTCACCTGGAATAAAAAATATCCCGAATACCTGCAGCAATCCTGAGAAAGAAGAACAAAGTAGGGGGGGGATCTCAATATCAGATATCAAGCAGTATTATAAAGCCACTGTTCTCAAAACTGCCTGGTATAGGCACAAGAACAGACATATAGATCAATGGAATAGAACAGAGAACCCAGAAATCGACCCAAACCACTATGCTCAATTGATATTTGACAAAGGAGGCAAGAACATACAATGAAGTCAAAACAGTCTCTTCAATAAATGGTGTTGGGTAAATTAGACAGATACATGCAAAAAAAAAAAATGAAACTAGATCACCAATTTACACCATACACAAAAATAAACTCAAAATTGATAAAGGACTTAAAAGTAAGACAGGAAACCATAAACAATATTAGAGGACACCCTAACCGGTTTGGCTCAGTGGATAGAGCATCGGCCTGTGGACTCAAGGGTCCCAGGTTCGATTCCAGTCAAGGGCATGTACCTTGGCTGCAGGGTACATCCCCAGTGGGGAGTGTGCAGGAGGCAGCTGATCGATGTTTCTCTCTCATCAATGTTTCTAACTCTCTATCCCTCTCCCTTCCTCTCTGTAAAAAAATCAATAAAATATATTTTAAAAAATTAGAGGAATTCACAGGCAACAAAATCTCAGACATATGCCGAAACAATATCCTCACTGATACAGGTCCTAGGGCAATGGAAACTAAAGAAGAAATTAACAAATGGGACTACATCAAAATGAAAAGCTTCTGCTCAGCAAAAGAAATCATCAACAAAACAACAACTGCATGAGAGGACATATTTGCCAATGTTATCTCTGATATGAGTTTAACCTTCAACATTTACAGGAAACTCATACAACTTACCAAAAGGAAGAAAAACAACCCAATCAAAAAATGGGCAATGGACCAAAATAGATACTTTTCTAAAGAAGACATAAGGAAGGCCAAGAGACATGTGAAAACATGCTCAAAGTCAGTAATAATACAAGAGATGCAAATCAAAAGGACAATGAGGTACCATGTCACACCTGTCAGAATGGCTATCATCAACAAACCAACAAAGACAAGTGCTGGCGAGAATGCGGAAAAAAAGCAACCCTCATGCACTGCTGGTGGGATTGCAGACTGGTCAGCCACTGTGGAGAACAGTATGGAGTTTCCTCAAAAAACTAAAAATGGAAATCCCATTTGACCCTGTGATACCACTTCTAGGAATATATCCCAAGAAACTTAAATCACCAATCAGAAATTATACATGCACCCCTATGTTCATAGCAGCACTATTTACCATAGCTAAGATTTGGAAACAGCCTAATACCCATCAGCAGATGAGTGGATAAAAAAACTGTGGTACATCTACACAATGCAATACTATGCTGCTGTAAAAAGGAAGGAACTCCTACCATTTGCAACAACTTGGATGGCGCTAGAGAGCATTATGCTAAGAGAAATAAGTCAGAAAAAGATAAATATCACATGATCTCACTCATTTGTGAATTATAATGAGCAACATAAACTGATGAACAAAAGCAGATCCAGAAACTGAGAAGCATGGATCACATGTTCAAACCTTAGAGGGAAGGTAGGGGTGGGTGGGGGTTAGGGGGAGAGATCAACCAAAGGACTTATGTGCATGCATACAAGTATGCCCAATGGACACAGACACCAGGGGGATGAAGGTATGAACGGGAGTGGGGTGGGGACCAATGGGGGGATAAAAACACATATGTAATACCTTAATCAATAAAAAGAGAAACATCAATGATGTGAATCATTGATTGGCTACCTTCTGCATGCCCCCCAAAATGGACTGAGCACAGAACCTGGGCATGTGCCCTGACCTGAAATTGAAACCATGACCTAATTTTACCAGTGGCACAAATTACTATGGATTTTTTTCCCTTGAAGTGACAGCGTCGGTTTTTTTTTATATTTCAAAAAAAATATCTGCCAAATAACCATTATGAATGATGATAGTTTGTATATTAGTTTTTATTCTAAGCAGAAATATTGTTCTAAGACCATACAAATGACCCACAGAGATCTGGCTGCCTGTTGCCATGAAAACAAAACTTGTGAGAGATGCTGTTATAGAGGAAACAGGTTTATTCCTGTACCAGTATCTTGAGAAGAAGGGGGACTTTACCCAGTCCTCAAACCCCATCTTAATATCTCAGTGCAGGCAGAGGTTTTTTATAAGGATAAAGAAGGAAAGCAGAACAAAGATTGGGAGTGGGAGGGGTGGGGGAGGGCATAGGGGGACAGGCTATGGATCCACTGTACCTCTCATGAGTAAAGGAAGGCTAGATGGAGGGGAATGCAGATGTGCTGCTTCTCCTGAGAAGGAGAACAGGAAATGGAGGGGAAGCAGAAGGGGGATGTGAATATTCTGCTTCTCAAGCTTCCGCTCCCCCTTTCAGTGTTATCTTTTTCCAATAAGAATTTATAGATTTTTGGTAGACACCTACAGGTCTTCTTGGAGGGCACCAAGCAGCCATTCTCCCCCAGAGCAGGCTACTCTAACTGTAAAAAAGCAAGATAAGAAGTGAAAATATAGGATTTTATTTACATGCTAGTGGCCCAGTGCACAAATTCGTGCACCTTGAAAGGAACTGCGGGCCATGAAGCTGTGGTAGGCACAGGGGTGGGTCTTGGCCCATCCTCCACGCCCCCACCCAGCTCCTTCCGTCATGGCCCCTGGTCCCCTGTCTGCTGGCAGCCCCAGTCCCGCCGCCACCGCTCCCATGCGCTGACGGCGCCGGCCCTACTCACACCCCCTGACAACATTGGGGCCAGCACCAGCAGTGGGTGTGAGGGGCAGCTGCTGCCCTGATCACCCCTCAGGAGCAGGGGGAGGTGGACAAGGCCTCAGGGGCAGTCAGGGCCAACAGCCGCCACTTGCACATGCTGATGGCGCTGAGTGATAAGGGCCAGCACCAGGCACCAGCAGCGGGTGCGAGCAGTGGTTCCTGCACTGGCAGCCGGTGTGACCGCCGGCAGGACTGCGGCACACGGAAGCAAAGAATTTTCAGTAACCACCAGAGGCTCATCCCTATGACAGCGACCAGCACCTGGCATCCCTGCTCACCTGCTCCACCATTCCTTGCGGCCAACACCTCCATGTTCCACACATGCCCCTGGTGGTCAGTGCACAACATAGTAACCAATTGTTCCACCGTTCGGTCTATTTGCATATTAGCCTTTTATTATATAGGATTCTAGGAAAACAGAGAGTTGGCTGTAGCCTTGAGAGAAAACAAAATACACAACCTTTATTGCTTAATTGAAATGTTAAGTTATGGTTACAGTTCCATGAAAAAAAAGTGATTAGTTGAACTTGTGACACAAAATATTGTGCAAGTAATATTTCAGCATGTAACAAAGTGCTTATTGCCCTACCTAGTTTGGCTCAGTGGATAGAGCATTGGACTGCAGACTGAAGGGTCCCAGGTTAGATTCCAGTCAAGGGCATATGCCTGGGTTGCGGGCTCGATCCCCAGTTGGGGGCATGCAGGAGGCAGCCGATCAATGATTCTCTCTCATCATTGATGTTTCTATCTCTCTCTCCCTCTCCCTTCCTCTCTGAAATCAATAAAAATATATTTTAAAAAAACACAAAAAACAAAGTGCTTATGTATATTTCTATTTTATCACCTAGAGTATTATAAACATGTGTACTCAGGGGTTTATATTTAATAAAATTAAAACTTAAATTAAAAATTAGTAGTTTCACTAAGGAGATTCTTAAGTAAAACTGGCTCCCTCTCCTTTACTTTCCCTCCCACTGTGAGTGTGTAGCAGTGATAAATAAAAGATCACTAGTACAATTTTCTGCCATTGCTTTGATTTGTGCTAAAATATGAACAGTTTTGTCCACAATTGCTTTTGTGTCACTGCAAGCATCAATTCAGTGAAAAAGTCAAATAATAATGAATATAATGAAATTTTCTTCATTGAAGTGATAAGCTCACTTTATTTTACTGTCCCCTTAGTGAACATCTGTGAATACCCTGTAAGGTTCTTGGGGATTCCCAGGATTCCATGGGCCACAATTTGAGAACCACTGCAGTCATAGGTGAGCTATTGTCTGCTATCCTATATAATAAAAGGATAATATGCAAAGAGACTGAATGGCAGAACAACCAAACACACACTCAAAGTGTAATGTGCTAATGATATGCTAAGGCTGCTCAACTGCTCACTATGACGTGCATTGACCACCAGGGGCAGACAGTCAATTGGTTGACCAGTCACTATGAAGTGCACTGACCACCAGGGGGCAGATGCTCCAAGCAGTAGGTTAGCTTGCTGCTGGGGTCTCGCCAATCCGGACTGAGCGAGATGGTCTGGACACGCCCTGGAGCCCTCCCGTGGTCCCTCCCCAGCCTGATTGTGCACTGGTGGGGTCCCTCAGCCTGACCTGTGCCCTCTCCCAAGCAATCTGGGACCCCTCAGGGGATGTCAGAGAGCCGGTTTGAGCCCGATCCCGCAGGCCACTCCCCTTGGGTGGGCGCCAGACCCAGGACTCATGCTGGTTAGCGCTGCTGCGGCAGCACAAGCCTTTCCTGATTGGGACTGATTGGGCACGAGCCTGTGGCAGGCACAGTGGGGCCAGTATGAGCGGGAGCCACAGGTAGGAGCTGCAGCCAGCGCTGGACTGTGGGCTTTGGCCCAATCCCTGCAGGCCACCCAGAGGGGCCCCACCCGTGCATGAATTCATGCCCTGGGCCTCTAGTTGAATATATTTTGAATGATGTTTTAGATACAGGATATAATAAAAAAAAAATAGAGGAGGCAAGAATGACTTCAAGGTTGATGACCAAAATAACTGCTGTTACCATTTGCTGAGATGGGAAAGACTGGGAAGAAAGCAGGTGATAGGGTGGGGTTAGGGGAACAGGGGTGGGAGGGTTATGTTATGTAGAGAGGATTAGGTGTTAGGCATTGAAATTTCTTTCTTGGAAAACCTTGTGCTCGGTTTTTATTTTACATTTTTGTTCCATATGTTTAAAGTAGGAGAGGATTTAAGACTTATTCTGTTTTTTAAGCTTCTGAAGTATTTCTGATAATTAAAATGAAAGTAGCAATCTTTTCTAAGTTTGGGACTCCTTGCTTAGGACTCTAGAGAGTAGTGGTTCTTGATGTTAGTATTTTGTGTCAAAGAGCCCTTTGAAAATTTGACAACAGATGTGGCTCCTTAGTGTACTGCAGTGCAATTCTGATATTAACTACCCAGTGTTAGTGTGTCAGATTTCACAGGTAAGAGCACCATCCCCTATAAGGCTGTCCTCACTTCAGATGCCCATTGCAAGTTTAGGGTCCCTAGACCACCTGTACTTCTCACCAATTGGCCACAAATTCAAGGATTTTGATAATTTATTAGAAAAAAATCATAGAATTCAGAAAAATGTTATACTTACAACTATTGTTTTATCAGAAAGGATACAAATGTGTACCAGTCAAATGAAGATACTCATAGGGTGAGATCTAAGAGAATTTCAAACACAGAATTCCTATTGACTTCTCTCCATGGAGTCAGAATGCATCAACTCCTGCACATTGACGTATCTAAGTGTTTAACAACCAGGAGTCTCACCTAAGTCTTGATGTCCAGAGTTTATTTGTTTGGTGTTTTATTATACTAGTATGGGCATGGTTAATAGAATCATTTGTCACATGGTTGAACTCTATCTCTAGCCTTCCTGCCCTCCCCAGAGGTTGGACTAGCTCAAAATCCCAACCTTCCATTCACATGGATTTTTTTCTGGTCACCAGCCTCTGTCTAGAGTCATATCCTTAGTATACTCAGGTATAATCTGAAAGGTTCATGAAAAATAAAGAGATTCCTATTACTTGGAAATTTCTGAGTTTTATACACTGTGCCAGAATCCCAGGACAAAGATCAGACACAAATTATTTATTATACAACAACCCTCTTCACAGGAACATCCCACATTTTACTTAAAATGCCCAGGGTTAATGGATACCTGACAAATCCCACTGTAAAAACTTCTGGCTGTGGACTCAAAGACAGCTTTTTCAAATGCACAATTCATTTTTCAGGGCAATACCTAATTCAGTCTTCAACTTAGAGGTGCATAAAAAGATTTCCAAGCTTTATGTCCAAAGAGAGCATTCAGAAAGTCATAGGAATGCTTTTACTAATCCAACCAAGGATAATATCACACACACACACACACACACACACACACACACACACACACACACACACCAGAAACAACAAAAAAATAGAAAAAAGCTAGTTTTTACGCGGTAGTCTGTAAGTTAATAAAAACACTAATTTAAAGGACAAAATGTTGGGGGGAGCATAGGTTTTTAGGAATTCTTATTGATTTAAATTTTAAGGATTACAAAATTTCCCTCACCTATACTTAAAATCAGGATTTTTAAGTGGGATTCACAATAACACTGAGTTTGCTTTAACAACCCCATGTAAGCAGACCCTCCAGCACAGTTTATCAGGCTTCCTTCACATGAAGCATTCAGTGTATTTTTGCTGATTTATTGCAGAAGAAATTTTTGGTAAATGAGGTGAAGACCATTCTTTTCACTGGCCTATAACTGGTGACTGGTCATGTTCATTAGACAAGGGTTTGGATCTGATTTGAGAGGACCTTTTCTTTAGGCAATTTGTGCTTGAGGTCATGAGTAGCTCATGGATTCCTTAAGCTTATGGGTCTTGTGGGTATTTTTTAATAAGCTATGGTTTTAACTTAGCTGGCTCAGCCAAATTTCAGGCAAGTTAATTGCTTTCTTTCTAACTTACATTCCATTAATTTTCATAAACTCCTATGAGTTAGGCATTTTTAATACTTTGTTATGTTTATATATTACATCTTGGAAAACAGACTCACTAGATTTGTGATGTGAAGTAGAGAATGAAGGCTATTATCCTAGTCAGATAATTAATGTAAAGCTGTTTTAATTTTTCTTCAATTACACAGAGAATGAGCTTACTTCTCTATATTACTCTCTGTCAAGAATGGCTTCATTCTGTCTGGAAGTGTAAGATAAATTCTTTAAAAATGTAAGGAGAAAATCTCACAGATACTACTCTACTGAGGTGAGAATGCTAAGGTTCAATTAAAGGGAAGCACTTGTGTAATCATATCATGGAATAAATGCTTTGTTGAGCTTATGTGAATCTTATAGTAGAAAGTTTTATGAAAGTGAACATAGCTTTCAATAACTGCTGTATCAATCAGTATTTTAAAGAACTTAAATAGAGAGTGCTTTGAAGGAAATTTATCATCTTAAAAGAAATAATGTCATTTATACATGATTATTATTTTCTCCTTTTCAGAAAGATAGTGTGTGTGTGTGTGTGTGTGTGTGTGTGTGTGTGTGTGTGTGTGTGTAAAAACCCAGTCACTTTCAGTGATGGTAACTTCCATCTCTCTTGCCTTTCAGCCCAAGACTCTGAATCACTTTGATGTGGAACTCACCGTTAGGTTTCATAAATCTTAGTTATGTGGTGTGTGTTTTTGTAGAAACTCTATATTGGCTATGATTTTTAGAGGGTATTGACAAATTTCCATCATGACCAGCTTATTTTATGAGAACAACTAGAGGCCCGGTGCACAAAAATTTGTGCACTCGGGAGGGGGCGTCCCTCAGCCTGGCCTGTGCGCTCTTGCAGTCTGGGACCCCTCGGGGGATGTCCACCTGCTGGCTTAGGCCCACTCCCACTTAGGATTGGGCCTAAGCTGGCAGTCAGACATACCTCTGGCAGATCAGGAACCCTTGGGGTTTGTCCACTTGCCAGCGGGGAGCAGGCCTAAGCTGCAGACGGACATCCTTAGCACTGCTGAGGAGGCAGGAGAGGCTCCCACCACCACTGCTGTACTGGCAGCCATCAGCCTGGCTTGTGGCTGAGCAGAGCTCCCCCTGTGGGAGCACACTGACCACCAGTGGGCAGCTCCTGCATTGAGCATCAGCCCCCTGGTGGTCAGTGTGTGTTACAGTGACCAGTCATTCCCAGTCGTTCTGCTGTTAGGGTCAGTTTGCATATTACCCTTTTATTATATAGGATAGAGGCCTGGTGCATGGGTTGGGGCCGGCTGGTTTGCCCTGAAGGGTGTCCCAGATCAGGGTGGGGGTCCCTCTAGGCTGCCTGGCTAGCCTGGGTAAGGGGCTGATGGGTGTTTGCAGGATGGTCACACCCCGTTCAGGTTGGGGGTCCCCACTGGGTGCCTGGCCAGTCTGGGTGAGGGGCTGATGGCTGTTTGCAGGCCAGTCAAGCCCCCCCAGGTGGGGACCCTCACCCCATGGAGGTTTGGTCAGCCTAGGTGAGGGGCTGATGGCTGTTTGCATGCTGGCCACACCCCCTTTAGGGTGGGGGGGGGGGTCCCCACTAGGGTGCCTGGCCAGTCTGAGTGAGGGGCTGAGGGCCGTTTTCAGGCTGGCCAAGCCCCCGGTGATGGAATCCCAGCCTCTCCTTTTTTTCTTTTTTTTTTAATTCTGGGATTTATTTACCTTCTATAATTGAAACTTTGCAGCCTTGAGAGGAGCTCAGAGCAGGCCAGGGCGGGCAGGAGAGAACCTTGGCTTCCTCCATTGCCAGGGGCAACCCAGCATCCTGCTCACTCCAGCTCCATGGCCACGGCCAGCTGAAAGCAAGTATCTGGGGTTTATTTATCTTCTATAATTGAAACTTTGTTGCTTTGAGTGGAGCTCAGAGCTGGCCGCAGCAGGCGCAAGCTTGGCTTCCTCTATCACTGGGGCAACCAAGCCTCCTGCAACCAAGCTTCTTGCTTGCTCCAGTTCCCTGGCTGCCGGCTGCCATCTTGGTTGGGTTAATTTGCATATAGTCGCTCTGATTGGCTGGTGGGTGTTGCTTAAGGCATAGCTAAGGTATGGTCAATTTGCACATTTGTCTTTTATTATTGTAGATAAGTTTACATGCCAATGCATGAGTGGATTCACATTTATTCAATAAGCCATGCAATGCACATCTTTTGTCATTTTCACTGACAAGCAATGATTTAGACTTTTTTTCTTTTCTTTTAAAAAATGTTTTGCTTGCTTATTCTAATGACTTTGCTGACTCTCTTGGCATTCTGTGATTAATTGAAGATTGCAATAGTAGAACAGTTAGTTCTGTGAGCTCATGAGCCTGTAGTGTTGGGCAGCTTGCTATCCTGCCAGAATGGAGGGATTAAAAAGTACTAATTGGCAGATACAAAATAGTCATGGGTATGTAAAGCATAGTATAGGAAATATAGTCAATAATATTGTAATAACTATATATGATGCCAGATAGGTACTAGACTTACCAGGAGGTCCATTTTGTAAATTATATAAGTGTCTAACCACTATGCTGTACACCTGAAACTGATACAAAATAATGTTACATTTCAACTATAATTTAAAGTTTTTAAAAAGAAAAAAAAATGACAGAAATGGGAATGTTACTTTAGGAATGTCTTTTCCCTTTCATGATCCAATTAAGTGCAATTCTAGGAAGAATAGAGATATGGAAGAGTTATTTAAGATATATATATTTAGTAACTTATAGCCATTTGTTTTTCTTGAGCAAAAAGAACTACTTTGTTAAAAATTATTCAGGGGCTCACCTCCCTCTTGGGGTTTATAATAGTATCCCTTATCTATAGGGGACAAGAGGGTGCATGCCTGAAACTGCGGGTAACTCCCAACCCTACATATACTTTTTTTTCCTATACATATATATCTTTACACTTAAAGAAAGTACTTTATGGTTTATCATATCCAAATTGACAGCATTTTTACTCTTGCAAATTGGGGCCATTTTAAGTAAAATAGGGTTACTTGAATACAAACATTAAGATATTGAGACATCCAACTTTTAACCAAGACAGCTACTAAGTGACTAATGGGAGAGTAGTGATGAGTCAAGATTGAGGGGACAGAGCAAGACAACATGAGATTCCATCATGCTACTCAGAATGGCACACAATTTAAAACTTAAGAATTGCTTATTTCTATAATTTTTCACTTAATATTTTTCATACCTTGGTTGACCACGGGTAACAGAAATTGCAGAAAGTGAAACTACGGATTATTGGGGGACTACTGTACTTAGATTTTATCATAACTAAATTCTAAGCTTTTGAGGACATGGATAAAACATATTTTTAACTCTCATAATGCTTTAAACTTAGATATTATTTATTAGGTACTTAAAGATTATTAACTAATGAAATAGGTGACTCTTGAAGACAAGGCTTTGGATCAAATTAAATGAATGTCTAATCCTGAGAGCTTAGTTATCAAATAGATTAAAAATTTTTTGGCAAGAAATTCTGCTCGATATTTTAAAATCACATTGTTTGCTCTAATCACCCCTGAATTAAATACTTTCCCTAAAATCTTGGACATGCAAGGGAATCTAGTGTACAGATTTTTTTCAATACCCACAAGTTTGAAAATGTATTTTGAGGACTCATTTTATTAAACACAATAATAAAATCAGATGCAACTTTAATTTTTAAAAAATCAAGCAGAGATATTATTTAAATATTTTTATTTTAAAAATAGAATTTGAGGTCAAGTAGTATTCCATTGTGTATTTGTACCACAGCTTTTTTTATCCATTTATCTATTGACAAGTGCTTGGGTTGTTTTTATATATTTTATTTATTATTTTGATGCAAAAATATGTTTATTGTATATCATAATAGTCACATAAAAATATAATGAAAATATCATTAAATCCACAAAGTATAAGGAATGGAATAAATGTAATAATGATTCAGGATTCATGAAAAGATTATAAAATTTTGAGAAAAATTTAAGGTTAATGAAAAAAAAGAGGCAGTTTATTTCTTGATAAGAAGACTTGATGATGTAAATATGTTAAATTTCTCCTACTTAAATCTTCAACATGGTTTCAATAATATTGCAATGGCAAATGGTTTCCAAGGACACCAGGGAATTTGGGCCGGTGATGGAAATGATCAATGTCTTGATTATAGTGGACTGAATACATTTATCAAAATTCATCAAACTGTATACTTAAAAAGGGTATATCTTAAGTGTATACCTGAAGAAATAAGAAACACTAATTCAAAAATACATATGCACTTTTATGTTCATTGTAGCATTATTTACAGTAGCCAAGATGAGGAAGCAACCAAAATATCCATCAATAGACAATTGTATAAAGATGTGGTACATATACACAATGGAATATTACTCAGCCATAAAAAAGAATGAAATCTTGCCATTTGCGACAACATGGATGGACCTAGAGGGAATTATGCCAAGTGAAATAAGTCAGACAGAAAGCCAAGTACCATATGCTTTCACTTATATATGGAATCTAAAAATCAAAATAAATAAACAAAACAAACAAATTCATAGATACAGAGAACATTTTGATGGTTGCCAGACAGGAGGATGTTTGAGGGGATAGGTAAAAGGGGAAAGGAATTTAGATGTACAAATTGCCAGTGGTACAAACAGTCACATGGATGCAAAGTACAACACAGGGAATGTAGTCAATGATCTACACTAATAAAAGAGAAACATGGTAATTGGCGTACGACCGCTGCCCTTTTCATTGGCTAATCAGCGAGATATGCAAATTAACTGTCAGCCAAGATGGCGGCTGGCAGCCAGGCAGCTTGAAACTAACATGAGGCTTGCTTGCTTCAGTGACGGAGGAAACCAACATTCCCCTGCTGCCTTGCAGGCCTCTGAGCCTGCAGTTTCAAACATTGTAATAGATACTGGGGGACTTCAGCCAGCAGATTCGCAACATTGTAAGCAAAGGCCAGAAACCTACTTTCAGCAGAGGCCTAAGAGCTGGAGCCAAGCCTCAAGCTAAAGCTGGCCCAGAACAAAAAAAGAAAAAAAAGAAAAAAGGAGCAGTTGGGAACTTCAGTCACCCCCAGCCTGAAAACTGCCCTCAGCCCCTCCCCCAGACTGGCCAGGCACCCCAGTGGGGACCCCTACCCTGAAGGGTGTGTGACCAGCTGCAAATAGCCATCACCCCCTCACCCAGGCTGGCCAGGCATCCCCGTGGGGACCCCCACCCTGATCCAGGACACCCTTCAGGGCAAACCAGCCAGCCCCCACCCGTGCACCAGGCTTCTATCCTATATAGTAAAAGGGTAATATGCCTCCCGGCACCGGGATCAGCGTGACAGGGGGCAGCGCCCAAACCCCCTGATCACCTTGCGGCTCTGTGTGTGACAGGGGGTGGGGCAACAACCTCCCTATCCATCCTGCTCTGTTCTTGACAGGGGAAGGCGCCCCAACCCCCTGAGCAGCCCTGCTCTGTGCCTGATAGGGGGGAGCTCCCCAACCCGCGCCCCCCACGGGCCCTGCTCTGTGTGTGACAGGTAGAGCCATAACCTCCCCATCGGCCCTGCCATGAGTGTAAGAGTGGCGGCGCCACAACCCCCTGATCGGCCCTGCTCTGTGGGTGATAGAGGGTGGTGCCCCAACCCCCTGATGGGCCCTGCTCTGTGTGTGACAGGGGGCGGTGCCCCAACTCCCCTATCGGCCCTACTCTGTGTGTGACAGGGGGCAGCGCCCCAACACCCTGATTGGCCCTGCTCTGTGCATGCCAGGGGGTGGTGCCGCAACCTCCCCATCGACCCTGCCTTGAGTGTGACAGGGGATGGTGCCCCAACCCCCCAATTGGCCCTACCCTGATTGTGACTGAGGGTGGCATCACAACCTCCCAATCGCCCTGCTCTGTGCATGATGGGGCGGCGCCCCAACTCCCCAATCGGCCCTGCTCTGAGCCCAACCAGGGGCTGCACCTAGGTATTGGGCCTGCTCTCTGCCACCCGGAGCAGGCCTAAGCCAGCAGGTCGTCATCTCCTGAGGGGTCCCACACTGTGAGAGGGCACAGGCCGGGCTGAGGGACCCCTCCCCTCCTCCCTGAGTGCACAAATTTTTGTGCACCGGGCCTCTAGTACTGTAATAACTATGTAAGGTGTCAGATCTGTGTTAGACTTATTGGGGTGATCACTTTGTAAGCTATATAAATGTCCAGTCACTATGTCATACATCTGAAACTAATGTGATATTGTATGTCAACTGTAATTTTCATTTTACTTTTCTTTTAAATTTTTAAAAAAATTATCTTTATTGTTGAAAGTATTACAGATGTTCCTTTTTTCTCCAATGACCCCGCCAATTTGACCCTGCCCCTCCACTCAGGCCTTCACACACACACACACACACACACACACACACACACACACACACACACATACACACACACACAAGAAGAAGAAGAAGAAAAGAAAGAAAAAGGAGCTTTCTGTATAATATGCAAGACTTGAGCATGTAAAAAATTCCATGGGAATCTCTTGGCCAAGACTGATAATCGAGTAAAAGAAAAATTAAACTATTTTTAACTTAATAATAAAATTAAAAATTTGGAGGGCTTTTTAATTCTTTTATAAAGAAAGAAAAAAAAATCTTGACTTATGTAATTTTACTCTTCTCCCCAAATATTCTATGTCTGATCCAATGTCTGGGTCACACTCAAAGCAATGAATTGGCTGAAAATAAAATTCCTGTTAAAATATTTCTTTAACTTACAATGGCATTTTTTGGAGCTCAACAAAAAGATTCTAAAATGAATCTATTGAGAATGAGAGTATGGAGAAATGGACCTGCCGGGAGCCGGTCCATGCTTGCTGTTTCAAGGGACCTGGCATATATGGCATACTGTTCTTAATATGTTTGCTCACCTTCTTGGCACTATGTGTTTTAACCAAGGTCTCTGAGAAAGGTTGTTTCCCCAGGTAGGGATTTTCCCCTGAAGTTAGGGAGGGAATAAAACCTCTTAACTAAGTGCCAGGCGGGTAATTAATCACTTTAACTACGAACAATCATGCTTAAGCTACATAATCTTTACTCCCTGGAATGGAGATAAGAAACGCCCTAACCTTTGTAATAGAAATTGACAGGATTAAAATCAACTGGTATAAATACAGATGTAACAAGACAGCAAGACACAGAACTTAGAAGACAGAACCAAGAGGCACAGAACCTAGACCAGAACCTACACAGAACCTAGAGACAGAACATGGCAAAAGATCCTGGACAGAAACTGGCCTCAGAACCTAGAGATAGAACCTAGCGAGAGAACATGGCAAAAGATCCTGGACTGAACCTGACTACAGAAATTGGCAAGAGAACCTGACTAGAACCTGGTGACTGAACCTGGCTGGAGAACCTGGGCAGAACCTCTCTGGAGATCCAGACCAGAACTTGGCTGGAGATCCTGGCTGGAGATCCTGCCTAGGCTGCTGACCAACTGAACACTGTCTCCGTGTCCTTCCTTCTTCGCCGACTCCGTCTACGCCTTTGGGAACCCCTGGACCTGCTGGGGTTGGACCCCAGCATCTGGCGCCCGAACAGGGACCCTTAGGTATGCCCCCCATTCCCCTAGGTAAGCCCCACTCTTGGGACGGATAGGATTCCACCATAGGAAGAGGGTGGATAGTCTTCACCGACTCCGTCCACAACTTTGGGAACTCCTGAAACAGGATTCCCTTAGGTAAGTTCCCCCCCTCCATTGATAACCCCCACACTCGGGACGGATAGGACTCCACCAGGGTGCTATAGACCCCCCTATAGAGGATAAGTAGGGTAAGAAGGTGGATAGTACAGAACTTAGATTGAGAAGATGTGCCATACTGAGTCCAAAGAAAGAAGACTCTGTATTGATCTTTAGATTAAGAAGATGTGCCATACTGAGTCTAAAGAAATAAGACTCTGTATTGACCTTTTAACACATATGCTTGCTAGCAGAGGAATTAAGGTTACTCCCAGTCAGACAGAACGTTTTATACAAGAAGCATGTCCATGCTTTTCTGAGGAAGGAAAGGTAAATGTAAAGGCATGGGAGGAGGTAGGCCCAAGGAGCCTTATCCTTAACCCCACTGCAGCCTTTCCACCCTGGGAAAGTGCAGGATTGGCAAGCTCTCCCTGGGGTGATAGATCAGGACTCAGGTAATAGCGGAAAGCGCCAATCCTACTCTTAAAATGGATACAAGAGAGCATTTGGGGTTTTTATTTTTAATGCCTGCTTTTAAAAAATAAAAAGGGGGAATTTGCCGGGAGCCGGTCCATGCTTGCTGTTTCAAGGGACCTGGCATATATGGCATACTGTTCTTAATATGTTTGCTCACCTTCTTGGCACTATGTGTTTTAACCAAGGTCTCTGAGAAAGGTTGTTTCCCCAGGTAGGGATTTTCCCCTGAAGTTAGGGAGGGAATAAAACCCCTTAACTAAGTGCCAGGCGGGTAATTAATCACTTTAACTACGAACAATCATGCTTAAGCTACATAATCTTTACTTCCTGGAATGGAGATAAGAAACGCCCTAACCTTTGGAATAGAGATTGATAGGATTGGAATCAACTGGTATAAATACAGATGTAACAAGACAGACGTTAGAAGACAGAACCTACACAGAACCTAGAGACAGAAGAACTTCGCTGGAGAGAACATGGCAAAAGATCCTGGACAGAAACTGGCAACAGAACCTAGAGACAGAACCTAGCGAGAGAACATGGCAAAAGATCCTGGACTGAACCTGACTATAGAACATGGCAAGAGAACCTGACTAGAACCTGGTGACTGAACCTGGCTGGAGAACCTGGACAGAACCTGGCTGGAGATCCTAACCAGAACTTCGCTGGAGATCCAGACCAGAACTTCGCTGGAGATCCAGACCAGAACTTGGCTGGAGATCCTGGCTAGAGATCCTGGCTAGGCTGCTGATCAACTGAACGCTATCTCCGTGTCATTCCTTCTTTGCCGACTCCGTCTACACCTTTGGGGACTCCTGGACCTGCTGGGGTTGGACCCCAGCATGGACCCTCACACAGAACTGGTAGAATATAAAGTGTGGCTGCCTTTTTGGATAGCAATTGGTCCATATAGAGCAGTGGTTCTCAACCTTCCTAATGCCGTGACCCTTTAATACAGTTCCTCATTTTGTGGTGACCCCCAACCATAAAATTATTTTTGTTGCTACGTCATAACTGTAATTTTGTTACTGTTATGAATCGTAATGTAAATATCTGATATGCAGGATGTATTTTCATTGTTACAAATTGAACATAATTAAAGCATAGTGATTAATCACAAAAACAATGTGTAATTATATATTGTGAAATATTTATTTCTAATTACAAATAAATGAAATTTTGTCTTGAAGCATGGTGTAGCATGGTAACAGTCTTAATATAACAACAGTAAACTACATTGCTACATTTTGAGACAGTATGCATAAAAAGCCAACATCAGTGCGAAGGTTGAGATTTCTTCTTTCTCACCAGATCAGAAATTCTCGGGGCAGTCTTTGCAAGAGCACAACGAATATTATCTTCCACAATAAGTCTACTTCTGTATTTAGACTTGATAAACAACAAGCTGGAAAACCCTGTTTCACAAAAATATGTTGTTGGAAATGGAAGAAGAAGGCGTAACACAGTCTCAGACAGAACAGGATATGACTGCAAACACTTGATCCAGAATTCTGTAACTGGCATTGTAGAGACATCAGTTCTCACTGCATCATTGTTAATAAGTTCAATGAACTCCTCTTGTGCTGTCTCAGGAACATCTTCAACTTTGACTGTGAATGGGCTTCTGGTGAGTGCAAATGGGGTGTCAGGTAGATTTGGAAAGTAAGATGAACTTTCGTCTGCAAGCATGTGCAAGTGTTCTTTCACAGAAATTATCATCGTAATCCTTTTGTCTGGTTCAATGTCATTTTCCTCAAAGAAAGCAGATAAGGTAGGCAACATGTAAATTTTATTTTCATCCAGTTTTTTTTTGCCGAAGCTGAAGTTTCATTTGGAATGATCATATCTTTTCAGACAAATTGAGGCATGTTGCATTTGGTCCTTGCAGTGATAAATTTAACTCATTCAAGATGACAAAGATGTCAACCAAGTAAGCTATTTTCTGCAGTTCACTTTTATCGCCGAAAAGTGCTTCGAACTGCTGTCTTGCTTTCTGAATAATAAACGTTTTGAGTTCATCACGAAGCTCAAAAACACGTTTTAAAATGTTTCCTCTTGGCAACCATCTCACTTCAGTGTGAAATAGCAAGAGCATTGTTCAGTGCATCCAAATCTGTTGCACAGTTGTGAAAACAGTCGACTATTTAAAGTGCTCGCCTTTACAAAATTGACACAACTTATGACGCTTTTCATCACTTCTTGTAACTCTTGTGGCAGTGTCTTCATTGCTAATATTTGCTGATGAATCATACAGTGAGTTATGATAACTTTTGGTGACTCATTCAGTACCTAACATTTAATCGACATCCTAGCATAGCTGGAGCACCATCTGTGCAAACACCACAAACCTTTTCCCAAGAAATCTTATGTTCTTTCAGAAATGAACCAACTGTGTCAAATACATCACATGCAGTAGTTGTTGTTTCAAGAGGTTTGCAAAAAAGAAACCCATCTTTAAAGTCACCATCATTAATATACCTCATGTAAACCAGTAACTGTGAACAGTTTGCAATGTCTGTAGATTCATCAAGCTGGATACTAAATATTGGAAGTTGAGCAGATTTAATTTCCTGGATTACCTGATCAAGAATATCAGCAGACATGTCATCTATTCTTCTGTGGACAGTGTCGTTAGAGAAGGAAATTGCACTCAATTTTGTAACAAATTCGTCTCCTATCATAACTCGAACAATATCTTTGGCCGCTGGCAACAGTAAATCCTCAGCAATGGTGTGAGGTTTCATAGCTCTGGTGATTCTGAGTGCCACCAAATATGAAGCTTCAATGATTGCTACATTTTGTTTGTAGTACTTGCCACCAGTGTCAAGTCTGGCTTTCTTGAGTCCATCAGCTTTGCTTCTAAAATAGTTGGTATCCTTTCCGGCAAAGCTCGGATGCTTGCTATCAAAATGGTGTTTTAGTTTGTTCGGCTTCATAGATTCGGCTGATAGAACTTTACAACAAATAACACATTGCAGTTTCTCAATTCCTGCTGTAATCGTTGAGGTAAAACCATACTGTAAAAAATCCTCACTATATTTTCTTTTCTTAATGTTCTTCTCTACACGATCCATTGTCATGGGATGGTTTGCTAATGAAAATAATATATAACAATGGCTTTAATAATACAAAAGATGATACATGGCATAGTTCAGTCAATACAGTTCATTAAAGTTTCCTATGATTTACCATTCTCTGTGTTGTTGTTTTTTACATACCTGTTACTATCACAAGGGGGCAGTATTCACATCAATCACAGCTGAATATAAAAAGACCGATCACCATCCAGATTAAGTTCCCATGGTACAGATTTTTTTTTTTTTGCAGTAGTTGATGATTTTACATTTACCCAGTAATTATAATTCATGAAGTGTCGTTTTACCTCCAATACTGCTGCTTTCAACACAGTAGCTGCTTTTAACAGAGTTTCTGCTTTCAACACAGCAGCTGCTTTCTACACAGTAGCTGCTCTGTGACTGGTCCGCATAAGTACATTATGGCTCCAACCCTATCACATACACCTGTATTTGTATGGGGTGTATGTTATGGGGTTGGCACGATGATATTATCACGCCGGGTACTTGTATGTGGGCATATCTGCATGTCGGTGGACCCGCCTGGAGACGGATAGAGGACTGGTGTCTTGGTTCCTAAGACCATTGAAAATATGTGTTTTCTGATGGTCTTAGGCGACCCCTGTGAAAGGGTCATTCGACCCCCAAAGGGGTCACGACCCACAGGTTGAGAACCACTGATATAGAGCAAGTTCACTCTTCTACCTTTCTGCATTTATCCATGGAGAGACCTGTGGGTCATGTCCCATCTACTCCTCCAGCCTGTCTCTATGGTAAGGCTGTTTTTAAGTTATTAGTCCTTTCTCCTTATTTAGTTAATTTATCAAGAGTTGATTCTAAGCTGGGCTAGATGCTGCCAGGTGCCCAGAGCTTTCTTTTTGCATTCTCTGCAGGTCTGATTTCCATGGCTTCTGTGGACTAGTTGTCCTGTGGATGTGACTCTCAGGTGAGAATTCTGGCCACATCCGTGGCTGGTTGGACTCTCAGGTAATAGAGGTTACCGGTTCCTCCCACAGGCCTGAAGGACACAGTCTGAGAGCTCAGACCATGGCAGGGAGGCTGGGGAGGAACAGAGAGGAGGCAGCACTGAGTTTGTTTTAAAAAACATACATTTTATTATATTTCACTCACATGAATCATGGTATATTGACAGAAATCTTTGCCTAATCTAAAGTAAAAGATATTTTTCTCCTTTTTTTCTAAAAGTTTATAGGTTAATATCTTACTTTTAGTTCTGTGCTCCATTTTAAGTTAATTTTTGTAAGTGGTGTATACTAGTATAATATGATGTTTAGATTGAACTTCATGTTTTTGTGTATGGATTTCCAATACTACTTCTTTTTTGAAGACTATCATTTCTCCATTGAATTGCAATTGCTCCTCTATCAGAAATCAGCAGTCCATTTCTATGTATGGGTCTATTTATGAACTCTCTGTTCTGTTCACTGATTTATTGTCTATATTTATACCAAGACCATACTGTGTTAATTACTTTAGCTTTAATAATATGTCTTAAAATAAGGTAAGCCTTAGTCTTCCAACTTGGTTCTTTTTTTTCAAAGTTGGTTTGGTTGTTTTAGGTCCTATCTATTTCTTTATGAATTTTAGAATGATCTCATAAATTTCAACAAAAAATTCTGCTTAGACTTTGATTAAGGTTATATTAAATGTTCAGATCATTTTATAGTAGAATTAACCTGTTAGAAGTATTGAGACTATTAATGGGAATTTAAAATGGCACATCCACTCTTAAAAACAGTATGATGATTCCTCAAAAACATTAAAAAAAGAATTATCATATGATCCAGTAATTCCACTTCTGGGTATATACATTAAAAAAAATGAAAGCAGGGTCTCAAAGAAATATTTTTTTACACACTTGTTCATAGATTCACAATAGGTAAAATGTGAACCAACACAAATGCCCATTAATGAATAAATGGATAAGCAAATGTGGTATCTACACTAATAAAGGACAAAGATGCTAATTGACCATTCCTTTGCTAAGCCCCAAGCCATGCCCACCAGCAAATCAGAGCAACTATATGCAAATTAACCCAACCAAGATGGCGGCCAGCAGCCAAAGAGCTGGAGCAAGCAGGAGGCTTGGTTGCCGGGAGATGGAGGAAGCCAAGTTTCCCACCTGCCCTGAGCAGGCTGTGGCCTCCACTCATGGCAACAAAGTTTCAATTATAGAAGACAACTAAATTCCAGAAACCTGCTTCCAGCCAGCCTCCATTGGGAGCTTGGGTGGCTGGGGGCCGTGGCCAGTCTGCAAACAGCCATCAGCCCCTCACCCAGGCTGCCCACACCCTCATGGGGTGAGGGTCCCTGCTGGGGGGCTTAGCCAGCCTGAAAAGAGCCCTCAGCCCCTCACCCAGACTGGCTAGCCACCCGATCAGGACCCCCCTCCACCCTGAAGGGGGTGTGGCCAGCCTGAAAACAGCCCTCAGCCCCTCACCCAGGCTGGCCACGCACCCCAGTAGGGATCCCCACACTGAAGGTGCTGTGGCCAGCCTGCAAACAGCCATCAGCCCCTCACCCAGGCTGGCCAGGCACTCCTATATAATGAAAAGGTAATGTGCAAATTGACCCTAACAGCAGAACGACTGGGAATGACTGGTCACTATGACACACACTGACCACCAGGGGGCTGATGCTCAATGCAGGAGCTGCCCACTGGTGGTCAGTGTGCTCCCACAGGGGGAGCTCTGCTCTGCCACAAGCTAGGCTGACGGCTGCCAGTACAGTGGTGGTGGTGGGAGCCTCTCCCACATCCTCAGCAGCACTAAGGATGTCTGACTGCATCTAGGCCTGCTCCCTGCTGGCAAGTGGACATCCCCCGAGGTCTCCCAGGCTGCCAGAGGGATGTCTGACTGCCAGCTTAGGCCCAATCACCCAGGGAGCAGACCTAAGCCAGCAGGTGGTCATCCCCTGAGCGGTGCCAGACTGCAAGAGGGCACAGGCCGGGCTGAGGGACCCCCCCCCCCCGCCACCGAGTGCACAAATTTTTGTGCACCCGGCCTCTAGTATACATATAATGAAACATTATGTAATTACTAGAGGCCCGGTGCATGAAATTCATACATGGTGGGGGAGGTCCCTTCAGCCCAGCCTGCACCCTCTCCAATTCAAGACCCCTTGGGGGATGTCAACTGCTGGTTTAGGCCTCATCCTGGGAATTGGACCTAAAACAGCAGTTGGACATCCCTCCTCACAATCCTGGACCACTGGGTCCTAATCACTCACCTGCCTGCCTGCCTGGTTGCCCTCAACTGCCCCCACCCCCGATGGCCTGATCACCCACAACTGCTGCCCCCTTTGGCCTAGTCGCCCCTCACTGCCCCCCCTGCAGCCTAATCGCCCCCAAATGCCCACCCTGCCATCCTGGTCACCCCTAACTGACCCCTCCACTGGCCTGGTCACCTCTTACTGTCCCCACTGTCAGCCTGGTCACCCCAACTGCCCCCCACACCAGCCTGATTGCCCCTCACTGCCTCTGCGTGCCAGCCTGATCATCCCTAACTGCCCCCCTTGCTGGCCTGGTCACCTCTAACTGCCGGGGGCCGGTCCATCCTTGCTGTTTCAAGGGACCTGGCATATATGGCATGCGGTTCTTAATATGTTTGCTCACCTTCTTGGCGCTGTGTTTTGACCAGGGTCACCTCTCTGAGAAGGGTTGAATCCCCAGGTGGGGATTTTCCCCTGAAGTTAGGGAGGGAATAAAACCTCCCTAACTTAACTAAGTGCCAGGCGAATAATTAATCATTTTAACTACGAACAATCATGCTTAAGCTACATAATCTTTGCTCCCTGGAATGGAGATAGGAAGCGCCCTAACCTTTGGAATGGAGATTGATAGGATTGGAATCAACTGGTATAAATACAGATGCAACAAGACAACAAGAGACAGAATTCAGAAGACAGAACTTAGAACACAGAACTTAGAAGTCAGAACTTAGAAGTCAGAACTCAGAAGACAGAACCTACACAGAACCTACAGACAGAAGAACTTCCCTGGAGAGAGCATGGCAAAAGATCCTGGACTAAACCTGACTACAGAAATTGGCAAGAGAACCTGACTAGAACCTGGTGACTGAACCTGGCTGGAGAGCCTGGACGGAGCCTGGCTGGAGAGCCTAGCGAGGGAACATGGCCACAGAACTTCCCTGGAGATCCAAAGCAGAACCTCTCTGGAGATCGAGACCAGAACTTGCCTGGAGATCCTGGCTAGGCTGCTGATCAACTGAACACTGTCTCCGTGTCATTCCTTCTTCGCCGACTCCGTCCACACCTTTGGGGACCCCTGGACCTGCTGGGGTTGGACCCTGGCATCTGGCGCCCGAACAGGGACCTGAACCTGGCTGGAGATCTCAGACAGAACCTGGCTGGAGAACCTAGCGAGGGAACATGGCCACAGAACCTGGCTGGAGATCCGAAGCAGAACCTCTCTGGAGATCGAGACCAGAACTTGGCTGGAGGCATCTGGCGCCCGAACAGGGACCCCTAGGTAAGCCCCCCTCTCGGGATGGATAGGACTCCACCGTAGGAAGAGGGTGGATAGTCTTTGCCGACTCCATCCACACCTTTGGGAACCCCTGGAACAGGATTCCCCTAGGTGAGCCCTCCCCATTGAGAACCCCCACACTCGGGACGGATAGGACTCCGCCAGGGTGCTAAAGACCCCCCTATAGAGGATAAGTAGGGTAAGAAGGTGGATAGTACAGAACTTAGATTGAGAAGATGTGCCATACTGAGTCCAAAGAAAGAAGACTCTGTATTGATTCTTAGTTTGAGAAGATGTGCCATACTGAGTCCAAAGAAAGAAGACTTTGTATTGATCTTTAGATTAAGAAGATGTGCCATACTGAGTCTAAAGAAAAAAGACTCCGTATTGATCTTTTAACACATATGCTTGCTAGCAGAGGAGTTAAGGTTACTCCCAGTCAGATGGAACATTTTATACAAGAAATACGTCCATGCTTTTCTGAGGAAGGAAAGGTGCCGGAAAGGTAAATGTAGAGGCATGGGAGAAGGTAGGCCCAAGGAGCCTTATCCTTAACCCCACTGCAGCCTTTCCACCCCGGGAAAGTGCAGGATTGGCAAGTTCTCCCTGGGGTGATAGATCAGGACTCAGGTAATAGCGGAAAGCGCCAATCCTACTCTTAAAATGGATACAAGAGAGCATTTCAGGTTTTTCTTTTTAATGCCTGCTTTTAAAAAATAAAAAAGGGGGAATTTGCCGGGAGCCGGTCCATGCTTGCTGTTTCAAGGGACCTGGCATATATGGCATACTGTTCTTAATATGTTTGCTCACCTTCTTGGCACTATGTGTTTTAACCAAGGTCACCTCTGAGAAAGGTTGTTTCCCCAGGTAGGGATTTTCCCCTGAAGTTAGGGAGGGAATAAAACCCCTTAACTAAGTGCCAGGCGGGTAATTAATCACTTTAACTACAAACAATCATGCTTAAGCTGCATAATCTTTACTCCCTGGAATGGAGATAAGAAACGCCCTAACCTTTGTAATAGAGATTGATAGGATTGAATCAACTGGTATAAATACAGATGTAACAAGACAGAACTTCAGAGACAGAACTTAGAACACAGAACTTAGAACATGGAACTTAGAACACAGAACTTAGAACACAGAACTTAGGAGACAGAACCTAGGCACAGAACCTACACAGAACGTTCTCTAGAGACGGAAGAACTTTGCTGGAGAGAACATGGCAAAAGATCCTGGACAGAAACTGGCTACAGAACTTGGTTGGAGAACCTAGCCAGAACCTGGCTGAAGAAACTGGCTATGGAATCTGGTGACCGAACCTGGCTGGGGAACCTGGGGAACCTGGCTGGAGAACCTAGCAAGAGAACATGGACACAGAACCTGGCTGGAGATCCTAACCAGTACTTCGCTGGAGATCCTGAGCAGAACCTCTCTGGAGATCCAGACCAGAACTTGGCTGGAGATCCTGGCTGTAGATCCTGGCTAGGCTGCTGATCAACTGAACACTGTCTCCGTGTCATTCTTTCTTCGCCGACTCCGTCCACACCTTTGGGGACCCCTGGACCTGCTGGGTTTGGACCCCGGCATCTAACTGCCCCTCTGCTGGCCTGGTCGCCCCCAACTCCCCTCCCCACCCCCTGCCAGCCTGGTTGCCCCATGCAGCCTGCTGTTCAGTCGTTTGGTCAGCCCTCACTAACCCCTCTGCTGGTTTGGTCGTAGGCAGCCATCTTGTGAGGGTTAATTTGCATATCACCTCTTTATTATATAGTATAGAAATTAACATAAACTACAACATCGATGACATTTAAGTACATTATGTTAAGAGAAATAAATTGATCACAAAAAGACAAATACTCTGTGATTCCACTTATATCAGGTACTTAGAGTCATCAAAATCATGGAGGAAGAAAGTAGAATGGTGGCAGCCTGGGGCTGGGGAGAGGTTAGAAATGGGGAGTTAGTGTTTGATAGGTACAGAGTTTCTATTTTGCAAGATAAAAAGGGTTCTGGAAATGAATAGTGGTAATCATTGCATAACATTTTGATGTATTTAATACCATTGAACTGTACACTTAAAAATGGTTAAATTTTATGAAATACATATTTTGCTACCATAACTTTTTGGAATAAAAAGAGAAATGTTTAGATTATTTATTTGTTCTTGAGTGAGCTTTGGTAGTCTGTGTTTTTCACAGACTATCCATGTTATTTAAGCTGTTGAATTTATAATATTTCCTTATTTTCCTTTTAAGATCTGTGAAATCTGTAGTGATGTCATCTCCTTTATTCTTGTATATGGTAATTTATATCTTTTCACTATCTTAATCAGTCTGCCTAGAGGTTTATGAATTTTATTTATTTTTAAAAAACAGATTTTATTCATATTTTTTTTTCTGTGTTTTTTTTTTATTATTATTTCTACCCTGATTTTTATTATTGTCATTCTTCTGCTCACTTTTGGCTTCATTTTCTCTTTTACTACTCTAGTTTCTTAAGGTGGAAATTGAGGTCATTGATTTGAATTCTTTCTATATATTTTTTGTAACAGAAATATGCATTTTATTGGTGAGTCATTAGCTCATTCAGACAAGTAGCACACTGATTAACACATATGGGAATAAAAAAACTTAAGGGGACAGTTTAGTCTAGATCAGTGATGGCGATCCTATGACATGTGTGTCAGAGGTGACACGCGAACTCATTTTTTTGGTTGATTTTTCTTTGTTAAATGGCATTTAAATATATAAAATAAATATCAAAAATATAAGTCTTTGTTTTACTATGGTTGCAAATATCAAAATATTTCTATATGTGACACGGCACCAGAGTTATGTTAGGGTTCTTCAAAATGCTGACATGCCGAGCTCAAAAGGTTCGCCATCACTAGTCTAGACACTATGTTTGACCTCTACCAATTCAGAATTGAGTTAGAAGCACCTTTACCCAAAATCAAATTGAATTATTGCTACATGATGTCCTTTTCAGGAACATTTCCAGTTTTTCTTCATTGGAATATTGCTGGGGTCCAACCCCAGCAGGTCCAGGGGTCCCCAAAGGGGTGGACGGAGTCGGCGAAGAAGGAAGGGCACGGAGACAGCGTTCAGTTGATCAGCAGCCTAGCCAGGATCTCTAGCCCGGATCTCCAGCCAAGTTCTGGTCTGGATCTCCAGAGAGGTTCTGCTTCGGATCTCCAGCCAGGTTCTGTGGCCATGTTCCCTCGCTAGGTTCTCCAGCCAGGTTCTGTCCAGGCTCTCCAGTCAGGTTCAGTGTCCAGGTTCCAGTCAGGTTCTCCTGCCAATCTCTGTAGTCAGGTTCAGTCCAGGATCCCTTGCCATGTTCTCCCGCTAGGCTCTGTCTCTAGGCTCCGAGGCCAGTCCCTGTCCAGGATCCTCCGGCATGCTCTCTCCAGCGAAGTTCTTCTGTCTCTAGAGAACGTTCTGTGTAGGTTCTGTGCCTAGGCTCTGTCTCTCTTGGTCCTGTCTTCCAAGCCCTGTGTTCTAAGTTCTGAGTTCTGCTGTCTTCTGAATTCTGTCTCATTAGTTCTGTGTTCTCAGTTCTGTCTTATTGATTCTGTTCTAAGTTCTGTGTGTTTCTGTCTTGTTACAACTGTATTTATACCAGTTGATTCAATCCTATCAATCTCTATTACAAAGGTTAGGGTGTTTCTTATCTCCATTCCAGGGAGAAAAGATTATGTAGTTTAAGCATGATTGTTTGTAGTTAAAGTGATTAATTACCCGCCTGGCACTTAGTTGAGGGGTTTTATTCCCTCCCTAACTTCAGGGGAAAATCCCTACCTGGGGATTCAACCTTTCTCGGAGAGGTGACTTTGGTTAAAACACAGCGCCAAGAAGGTGAGCAAACATATTAAGAACCGTATGCCATATATGCCAGGTCCCTTGAAACAGCAAGGATGGACCGGCTCCCGGCAGAATATAAGGCTCATATGTTTGCTAAAACACCTCTATAAGTCTATATGATGCCAAATATTTGGATGGAAAGCTATTTGATATGATGTGAACGAAATATCTGGATAAATAACGAAGATTTTTCCTTTTCTTTTGGAGTTTTAAGTACTCATAAAAAAATCTGAAGCACATGATTTCCTATTTAGAGGTCCTTGCTCTCCACAGAGGCCTTGAATATTGATCCTGGCTCTAGGCCATGGACCAGCCTTCCTGGCCAGTGCTCTTAAAGGATCTGGAGCAGTATTTTTTTCTCTTCCTTGTTCTTCTTTTATTTTGTATTCATTTAAATTCTTTACTGTTGAAGGTATTACATACGTTTCCTTTTTCCCCAACTGACCTCTCCCCACTGCTCCTGCTCCCCAAGTATATGGCCTCACCATTCTACTGTCTGTGTTCATTGGTTATGCTTATAGGCATTCATAAGTCCTTTGGTTCATCTCTTACCCCCACCCTCCCCTGCCTTCTCTCTGTGGTGTGATAGTCTGTTCCATGCTTCTATGTTTCTGGATCTATTTTAGTTCATTGGCTTATGTTGTTCGTTATATTCCACAAATGAGTGAGATTATGTGATATTTATCTTTCTCCTGACTTATTTCACTGAGCATAATGCTCTCCGGGTCCATCCATGTTGCTGCAAATGGCAAGAGTTCTTCCTTTTTTACAGCAGTAGAGTATTCCATTGTGTAGATGTACCACAGTTTTTTAATCCACTCATCTTCTGATGGGCACTTAGGCTGTTTCCAAATCTTAGCTATTGTAAATTGTGCTGCTATGAACACAGGGATGTATACATCCTTTGTGATTGGTATATCTGTTTTCTTGGGATATATTCCTAGAAGTGGAATTACTGGGTCAAATGGAAGTTCAACTTTTAATTTTTTGAGGAAACTCTATTCTTTTTGCACAGTGGCAGCACCAGTCTGCATCCCACCAGAAGTGCAAGAGGGTTCCTTTTTCTTGGAATCCTCGCCAGCACTTGTTGTTTGTTGATTTGTTGATGATAGCCATTCTGACAGATATGGGATGGTACTTCATTGTTGTTTTGATTTGCATCTCTAGGATGATTAGTGACTTGAATATGTTTTCATATGTTTCTTGGCCTTCTGTATGTCCTCTTTCAAAAGTATCTATTTAGGTCCTATGCCCATTTTTTTTATTGGATTGTTTATCTTCCTTTTGTGAAGTTGTATGAGTTCCCTGTAAATGTTGGAGTTTAAACCCTTATCAGAGGTAACATTGGGAAATATGTTCTCCCATTCAGTGGGAGAAGCTTTTAATTTTAACACCATTTTATTGCAGTATGATTTGTTTATTTCTTTTTAGTTTCCATTGCCCTAGGAGCTGTATTGGTAAAGATATTGCTATGAAATATGTTTGCTATTTTGCTGCCTATGGCTTCCTCTAAGATTTTTATGGTTTTCCATCTTACATTTAAATCCTTTATCCATTTTTTTCTTTTTTTAAAATTTCTTTATTGGTTAAGGTATTACAAATGTGTCCTCATTTCCCATTAACCCCAAACCTCCCCGCCCCCCAACCCCCACTCATGCTCTCATCCCCCTGTTGTCGGTGTCCATTGGTTTGGCTTATATGCATGCATACAAGTCCTTTGGTTGATCTCTCCCCCTACCCCCTCCCTCCCCTACTTTCCCTCTGGGGATTGATAGTCTGATCGCTGTTTCTCTGTCTTTGGATCTGTCCCTGTTCATCAGTCTATGTTGTTCTCTATATCCACAAATGAGTGAGATCATTTGGTAGTTGTCTTTCTCTGACTGGCTTATTTCACTTAGCATAATGCTCTCCAGTTCCATCCATGCTGTTGCAAATGGCAATAATTCCTTCTTTATTCCTTTATCCATTTTGAGTTTATTTTTGTGTATGGTATAATTTGGTGGTCTAGTTTCATTTTTTGGCATGTATCTGTCCAATTTTCCCAACACCATTTATTGAAGAGACTGTCTTGACTCCATTGTATGTTCTTGCCTCTTTCGTCAATTATTAACTGAGCATAATGGCTTGGGTTGATTTCTGGGTTCTCTGTTGTTATCCATTGGTCTGTATGTCTATTCTTGTGCCAGTACCATGTAGTTTTGAGATCAGTGGCTTTGTAATATAGCTTGATATCTGGTGTTGTGATCCCTCCAACATTGTTCTTCTTTCTCAAGATTGCTGCAGGTATTTGAGGTCTGTTTTTATTCCAGATAAATTTTTGGAGAGTTTGTTCTAGATCTGTGAAATATGCTGTTGGTATTTTAATGGAGATTGCATTGAATCTATAGATTGCTTTAGGTAGTATGGACATTTTAATGATATTGAATCTACCAATCCATGGACACAGTATATTCCTCCATTTGTTTATGTCTTCCTCTAGCTCTTTTCTCAGTATCCTGTAATTTTCTGAGTACAGGTCCTTTACCCCATTTGATTAAATTTATTCCTTGGTATTTTAATTTTTTTGGTGCAATGGTAAAAAGGATTATTTTTTTTTTAGTTTCTCTTCTGTTAGTTCATTATTGGTGTGTAAAAAAACCCATAGATTTCTGGATGTTAATTTTGCATCCTGCTCCATTGCCAAATTCATTTATTAAGTCTAGTAGATTTTTGATAGAGTCTTTAGGGTTTTCAATGTACAATATCATGTCATCTGTGAATAATTACAATTTTACTTCTTCTTTTCCAATTTGGATGGCTTTTATTTCTTCTTCTTGTCTGATCACTATGGCTAACACTTCCAGTACTATATCGAACAGGAGTGGTGAAAGTGGGCATCTCTGTCTTGTTCCTATTCTTAGGTGAAATCATTTTAGTTTTTGCCCATTGAGTACAATGTTGGCTGTAGGTTTGTCATAGAAGGCTTTTATTATGCTGAGGTATGATCTCTCCATTCTCACTTTGCTGAGAATTTTTATCAGAAAAGGGTGTTCAATTTTGTCAAATGTCTTTTCTGTATCAATTGATATGATTATGTGATTTTTATCTCTCACTTTGTTTATGTGATGTATCATGTTTATTGATTTTCAGATATTGTACCAGCCTTGCATCCCTGGAATAAATCCCACTTGGTCATGTTGTATGATCTTTCTAATGTAATACTGGATCTGATTTGCTAGAATTTTGTTGAGGATTTTAGCATCTATGTTCATCACTGATATTGGCCTGTTATTCTCTTTCTTCATAGTGCCTTTATCTACTTTTGGGATTAGAGTAAACCTAGCTTCAGAGAAAGAGCTTAGAAGTGTGCCTTCCTTTTGAATTTTTTGATATAGTCTGAGAAGAATAGGTTTTAGTTTTGTTTTCTTTTTGAATGTTTTGTAAAACTACTCTCTGAAGCCATTTGGTCCAGGGCTTTTGCTTGCTGGAGGTTTTATATTTTTTTTATTACTATTTAAATTTTATCAGTAGTTATCAAAATATTAAGGTTTCTGATTCTTCCTGATTGAGTTTTGGAAGATTGTATTTTTCTAGGACTACGTCAGTTTCATTGAGGTTGTCCAGTTTATTGGAGTAGAGTTGTTCATAATATTTTTTTACAATCCTTTGTATGTCTATTGGGTTGCTTGTTACTTCATCTCTTTTATTTCTGATTTTGATTATTTGGGTCCTCTCTCTTTGTTTCTTGGTGAGCCTAGTGAAAGGTTCATCAATCTTGTTAATCTTTTCAAATAACCAGCTTTTGGTTTAATTGATCTTTTGTATTTTTTTTCTCTATGTCATTTATTTCTGCTATGATCTTTATTAAATCCTTCCTTCTGCTCACTCTGGGATTTTCTTGATGAGCTCTTTCTAATTCTTTAAGTTGTATAATTAGATAATTTATTACCTTTTTTTTTTAATATGTAGGCCTGTGAGCTATGTACTTCCTTTTCATTGTGTCCCATTGATCGTGGATTGTTGTATTTTCATTTTCATTTGTTTTCAGGATGCTTTTTAATTCCTCTTTGGTCTTTTTGGTAACCAAATTATTGCTTAATTGAATGCTATTTAGTTTCCAAGTGTTTGATTTTTTTCATTGTTTTTATTGTAGTTGACTTATAATTTTATGCCATTGTGATCTGAGAAGATACTTGATGTGATTTCTATCTTCTTGAATTTGAAAAGACTTTGCCTGTGTCCTAATATGTGGCCTATCTTTGAAAATGTCCCATGATCAATTGAGAATAATGTATGTTCTGTGTCTTTGGGGTGAAATGTTATGAAGATGTCAATTAAGTCCATCTGATCTTGTGAGTTATTTAGAATTTCTGTTTCTTTGCTGTTCTAGAGGATTCATCCAGTGATGTAAGTAGGGTATTAAAGTCCTCTGCTATGATTGTATTTTTGTTAGTCTCTCCTTTTATATCTTCCTAAAGGTTTGTGTATTTGGGTGTTCCTGTATTGGTGTATATACATTTACCAGAGGTATATTCTCTTGTATCAATCCCTTTAGTATTATGAAGTGGCCTTACTTATCTCTTATTACAGCCTTCACTTTGAGGTCTCTTTTGTCAGATATAAGTATTGCTACCACAGCTTTTTTTTCATTTTTATTTGCCTGAAAATTTTTTTTCATCTCTTCACTATCAGTCTGTGTGAGTCCCTTGTTCTGAGATTGGTCTCTTATAGACAGCTTATATATGGGTCATGTTTTCTTATCCACTGAGCCACTCTATGTCTTTTGATTGGAGCATTCATTCCATTTACATTTAAGTTTATTGATAGGTACTTATTTGTCACCATTTTTATTCTTTATGCTTGTGTTTCTTCTTCCCTTTCTATTTCTGCTTTTTACAACATTTCATTTAGCATTTATTTCATTCTGGCTTTGTAGTGATAATATCCCTTAGCCTTTTTTTTTTTGTCTGGGAAGCTCCTGATTTCCCCTTCAATTTTGAATGGTAGCCTTGCTGGATAGAGTATTCTTGGATTTGGCCCCTTGCTTTGCATCACTTTGTATGTTTCCTTTCATTCTCTTCTGGTCTGATGTGTTTCTGTTGAGAAATCATTTGATAATATAATGTGAGATTCTTTGTAGGTAACTCTCTGTCTCTGTCTCAGAGTTTTTAAGATTCTCTCTTTGTGGTTAATGTTTGCCATTGTAATTACGACGTATCTTAATGGGGGTCTTTTTGGGTTCATCTTGTTTGTGACTCTCTTTGCTTGTGTGACTTCTTCTTCCCCAAATCAGGGAAGTTTTCTGTCATTATTTCTTCAAATAGGCATCCCTATTATATGTATATTACTTTGTTTCATGTTGTCCCACATTTCCCTTAGGCTCTCCTCCTGCTTTCTAATTTTTTTCTCCAATTGCTATTCAGATTGGGCATATTTCTCTGCTCTATCTTCTAGCTCACTAATTTAGTCCTCTGATTCTCTTAAGTCTATTGTTGAAACCTTCCATTGTGTGTTTTATTGTAGCTATATCATTCTTAATTTCCTCTTGATTCTTACATAAGTTGTTGATTTTCTCATTCATCCAGTTTATGAACTATATGAACATCACTCTGAATTCTTTTTCTGACATACTGCATGCCTCCTTTTCATTTAATATTTTTTCTGGTTATTTCCCCTTTTCTTTCCTTTAGGGGTTGTTTCTTTGTTTCCCCATTTTTGCTATCTGTAAAGGATCCGTGAATCAATATCCTGAAGCAGAGGGCTTGGCAGGAGGGTCATGTTCCCCCAAATCACCAGAGAACCCAGGCATTGGGATGCATGACACCTGTGGCCATGGCGGAGGGTCAGCATGAGTGTTGTGTGCCCTGAGATTCATGGGAGAGCCCAGGTGCCAGGATTCATGGGGCCTAGGCCAAAGCTGTGGGTCAGAAGGGGAGGGGAACACACTCCAGAACTTGAGCCTGTTGCTGGGGAGGTTGGAGTCCTGGTGCCCGTAGGTCTGCAGCTGTGGTGGTAGGTCTTTGGCCTGAGTGGCTGCAAGGTTCTGGGTGGTGTCTAGGCCAGTCTGGGTGGTGGCTACTAGTCACAGAACCTCTCCCCTTCAAGATGGCATGGTTTCTGTGCCAGTGCAGGCTGGGCTGCCTGGGTGTGCTTGCAATGGTAGCGGGGGTTTCCCATCTATGATAACCTGGTTTTCCAGCCATGGAAAATCCTGCAGGATCTCTCTCTCTCTCTCTCTCTCTCTCACACACACACACACACATACCACTCATCCACACAATTTCTTTTTGCTCACTCACACTCTCTTCTTCACTGCCCTCCTGCTGGCCACCATCTTGACTCTATCCAGTATTTAATATTTTATGTGTCATATAATTGATACTCAATAAATGACCACCATTATTACTGAAACTATATCTATGACTACCATCCTCTTAATATTGCTGGAACATAGAGAATTGATAGCTAGCCATGGGAGATGAAAGTGAAAGTGTAGGCAAAATCCAGACCAGGGAGCTCATATGCAATGAGAAAGAGCTTCAGCTTGATCTCATGGCATCTGGTGAATTAGTTGTCAAAGGATTTTAGCAGAGAATTAATATTTTTGAAATTGGAAGCACAGAGCCCCACTCCTGATGCCCATATATAGAGGTGACTGGGAGAAAGTGGAGAAGAGTGAGTAGTGCTGAAATATATTACATGTCATAAGAATCAGTTTATAGTAAAAAATTTGCTAAAAATAATGTACAAAATTGGTAGTTACAGGTTGAGCATGTAGTAGAAAAAACATAAAAACCCACCAAACACATACATAGAAAGATAAGTAGGTAGAATTTCAATGCTTACTCATATTCAATATGAGATTCACAATTATGCCAAGATCTCTTTCCAATGGAATTAGACCAACCAGTTTTTCCTGTCATATTTCTGCCTCCTCTTACACCCTACTCATATATATTCAATATAGACACATATCTATCTATATCTATATCTATATCTATATCTATATCTATATCTATATCTATCTATATCTATAAAGCCTAAGCGACTGTTTGACCAGTAGCTATGACACACACTGACCACCAGGGGGCAGACAATCAATGCACAGGCATGGAAACATGAAACAGACTGGTGAATCTCAGAGGGAAGGGCACAGGGGGCGGGCAGGAAGAGATTAATCAAAGATCTTATATGCATACTAGAGGCCTGGTGCACAGATTCATGCACCAGTGGGGTCCCTTGGCCTGGCCTTTGGGGATCTGGCTGAATCCGTGCACCAGGCCTCTGACATCCCTTGACGGGTTCCTCATTGCGAGAGGGTGCAGGCCAGGCTGAGGGATCCCACAGATTCGTGCACCGGTCCTCTAGTATTCGGTATAAAAAGATATATTGTACAATGCTTTATTGAATGTTTGGCCACTTTTATTGTAAAGTAACACTCAGTAAGAAATTCTAGATTCACACTGATGTAATTGACTGGCCAATCACTCTTTTGGGAATATGACCTTATATTAATCATTGTAAGTACTAGGAAACCAGATAAGCTTATTCTTGTTTCATAGCTTCAGTCAAAACAAGGAAGAGGAAACAGTATTATTATATGGTTTTAGCTTTCCTCATTTTCTGGATGCTGCCGCTGTGCCCTCATTGTATTTTATAGCCAGAAAAAAAGTCACCCTTCAGCAGTTACTATAATTTTAAAATTTATAACTATGTCCAGGATAATTCAGATGTAAGCCAATTAGAAATAAAAATAGTGGAGGTAGGCCAATCGTTGGAGTGATTTTGTAGCTGCAGAAAACATTTTCTTTTTTTTAAATGCAAAGCTGTAAAATCTGTATAAATTCCAATTTATAAACTATGAAACTCTAATTTTTCCACTTCTCTATTCACTTTGAGTAAATGATTTCACATATGTGGAATGTCAAAAGACAACAATATGGTCCAAGGAAGTGTAAGAGATTGATTTTGACTACATGAAAGTCTTTTTCAAAATTTTTTTTTTACTATTTATTTATTTTTAAAATCCTCACCTGAGCATATTTTTCCATTGATTTTTAGAGAGAGTGGAAGAGAAAGGAAAAGACAGAGAGAAAGATCGATGTGAGAGAAATACATTGATTGGTTGCCTCCTTCATGAACTCTGACCAGGGCCCAGGCTAGGGAGGAACCTGAAACCTTGGTCCATGCCCTTGACCAGAATCAAACCTGGGACCCTTTGGCCCATAGGTTGATGCTCTCTCCACTGAGCAAAACTGGCTAGGGCTACACGAAAGTCTTTAAAGTGATGGCAAAAATTTTTTCAGGTAAATTAGGACCAAAGGAATTCTATATTGCTTGGTACAGAAAGATCCTAATCTTGATTTAGTATTTTCTCTACTGTTTAAGTGAATTTCAATATTTCATTTCATTATGTATATTATGTATATCCTCAATAGTTTTAAAATGAACCCTCTTTCCTTAAATCTTTTATCTGTATTCTTAAAATAAGGTCTCACTTAGAAATACTGAGAAAGCTATTTAAATAGTCCTGCTGAAGCCATTATTTACAGGGGGAAAAATCCCTTAACCTAAATAATTCAGACAAGAGTAATTGTTTTGCTTGAATATTCTGGCTAATTCTATCAAATTTCCTTTTTAATTTTCCTGGGTAGAATAAACTCTAGATGCCAAAAACTGCTTTGTATTATATAGAGAGCATGACCTGAAGTTTTTTTGTGATAAATCCAATGGTGATTCATACTGAGTAGTTACTACTTATGCACCAGGAGCTCCCCTGATTGAAACCTACACACATATATCCTGTTAAATAACAGATTTTACTAGAATACCTCATAATGGCAATCCTTTCACTTTCTACAAGATGGTAAAATCAAACACAATAAAACACTAGTGCTTTTCAAGTAATATTTTATACCACCACCTAATCTTTTACCATAAGTCACAGATCTTGATGCAATGAACAGGAAGGGTGAGAGACCCCAGGTAGTCATTTGCACTCACACCATTAGTGGAGTTAGGCTGAGAACAGCCACTTTTAAAAATTAATTGAACTTATTAGGATCACATGGGTTCACAAAACCATACACAACTCAAACATCATCTGCACACTGCATCTTGCACCCATGACCCAAGCAAAGTCTCTTTTTGTCCCCATTTTACCCACCTTTGCCCAATTCCATCTAGCCCCCAAACCCTTTCCCTCTGGCTGTCACCACACTGTTGTCTGTATGCAACTATCATCACTCCTCCTAAGCATTCCTGATTTCATGCTGTATCTTACTATGTGAAAGGGTCTATCGCAAAGGAAGAATCATTAGTTATATGTAAAGCCTATAGCTGTTGAATATTTACTGATGGAGAATATTTTTATTATAATTGGATTGTTTGCTTATCAGATCATTTTTTACCAGGTTGCTTCTGCTCTTTCTCGTGCTTTGATTTCTTTGTTCTTTCACACTCATTAATTTATTCAATAAGGATATATTCCAGTGGCTCCATAACTTGGAAGACCCAGACTGTGTTAGTGGAATTCAAGACTATATGGACTTTGTTTATTTTTCCCAGCTTATAAAAAAAAGTAATAACTGAGTTGGAAACAATTAAGTTTACATCATGTATTGAACTGTAAAAACTTCACACAAACACAATTTAAACAAGTATACATATAGCAAACTATGGTTTCTATGAATAATTTGATTCTATGTGTAGTTTGGATGTCAATTGCAATTCTTTCTCACTGGAACTCAAGTAATTGGACAACTAGAAAGATATGGTCTAAGAAAACTTTTGGGAAAAATTCTACTAACTTTCTAGTCTGTGAAAATCCATGGTAATTCGCAAATACAGATAAAATTGTCCTTAGCATCTCTCAAATGTTTGTATCCTTTCCTCTTTTTAGAATGAATACCTCCAGTGTCTTCAGCTGTTTAACAGAACAACTATTTTTAAGGAAAGAGGTGTTATCAGTTGTATTAGTTATTCTTACTTTGATGTGAATTTTGATCTGTGTATACCTCTACTAGAACTATTTGCATTTTAACAGGAGTTTCACAATAAAAGACCATAGTTTGTTAAAGAAAATTCAAGATTAAATGATCATATGTGGAAGACATTATAAAGATGTGGGTTCATTCCCAATAATAGTAAATGACTTGACACAGGCATAAGATTAGCACTCACTGATTGATTAATTGATATAATAAACTTAATTCCCTTCTGTATGAAATGGAGCCAAGCCTTGGGATAAAACAACTGTTAGTATAGTCTTTAAAGCAGTTTTTGATGAGAATTATTCAATAAAAGTATTTCTGAATCTGTACAGAAAATATGATTTGTCACAGATCTAAAAATAGTGGCAGAGATGTGTTACCAAAATGACTTCAAGGAAGGAATGATTGATTGTAATTAGAAAACAAACCACATACTAAGCACTCAATCATCAGAAATCTTATAGAAAACAAAATCTCTATTAGCATATTATTACACATGGTACCCACACACCTGTATTCCATTAACTCACTCCTTTGTCTTCTAAATATTAACTGGAGTAATAAAAAATACACAAGTTTAAACAAGAGACAATGGGAAATTATTGCACTTTAGGAGTCCTGACTTCTCATCAAATGCTCCTGCACAAAATCAGGTTTTTTTGTAACAGCAGTTCTAACTTCATTCAACTGTACAAAACTCTCCCATGTGCTACCTCATATATTAAGGAACCCTGTGGCTTATTAGTTTATATACTTGTGGAAACCCTAATCAGAATATTCTGGATATTCAAGGCCAATTTGCCATACACAGGTACAAAAGCAAGGACACAACAGTTTTTACTGTATGCACTGCACAGGCATACCTTTCTATAACCCAAATAGTAATATCACTATTTGGCAAGAAGTCTCTTTTGTCTAAGTTGGTATAAATGGTTTACTGACCAGCCGGTACACGGCTGCTTTGTGGGGCCCATTTGAAGAACTATTTTATCTGATGGTTCCTTATTACCAATGGCTACTTGGTCTGCAATAAAGTCTCTCTTCTATGCCAGGATTTCTCATGTCTTCTCCATCTACTACCCGATGTCCAAGGACCTGTGTTCCACAATCCTCAATTCCATGTATAGTGCCTAGAATTTAGGTTCCCATTTAGTTTTATTGAAGGTTGAATAAGAGTATGACTTTTGAAAAGAGTTAAACAAAATAAGTATGAATAGCTACAGAGATAATTAATATGAGGAAAAGAGAGAAGGTAGGATATGAATGAAATAAATTCATAAAATAAAATAAAGTTCTACCTACCTTAAAATCTAATATATCCCCATCATTTTCTGAAGTCCTTGAGGTGGAAAATCTCAAAGTGCTCAAATAAATTGGTATCTTAGGGTGAAATCTGGGTAAGTAATGTTCATAAGTAATTAGATTTTCAATAATCAGATTATTCTCTTTTTTTCTTATACACACACTTTATTAATTTCTCTCAAGCAAACAATCAAGTACGAAGTATGCATTTTAGACTTCCAATTTGCTCAGGATGGCACTGCCACTGTAGGATGCATTTCCAGAAATAGAAAATAGTTTTTATTCTGAGATGCCCACACTATTTGGAAAAAATAGGGACAGCACAAGTAAAAGGAAACCAGAGAAAGAGCATGTACAATGGAGAAGGGCATACTTTTGGATATTACTTTCTCTTATCAACAGCTTTTCTGGAAAGTAAGGTCCCTGGCAATATTAATCTAACTTGAAGTGTTAAAAATCAGTAGGGCAATAGAGTTGTGGGATCAGAAGCAATGCTAACTTTACTTGCCACTTCCGCTATCAAATTTCAACTGCCCATAAGACACTGGAGGGTAGGGGAGGCCAGGGGATTGTCAAAGGTGGGGGGAAAAAGAAGGACACATATGTAATACCCTTTGTAATACTTTTAGCAATAAAAAAAATTTCAACTGCCCAGTGAAGTTTCATATCCTTTATCATTATAGTATTTTGTACACATTCTTATTTCAGGTTCAAAATAAGATATTGGCACCCCCCCACCCCCACCACACACACACACACTACTTGACTTTATCACATTAAGAATTCACACACACCCAAAGACAACTACCAAATATTAGGGTCATTGAGACACAATGTGACAAATGGATGTTATAGTTTATGTTAAGTTACCATCCATCTCACTTATAGGATTTTCTGAATTTCCTTTCGCTTGGGTCCTTTATCTTTTTTTCTTTGCTTGTTCATATTAGTTCACAGCAAACTTTTATTTTCCAAATATTAATATTTCAAATGTAAATCATTTTATAACAGATCAAATCTTCTAATAATTTGCTATGAAGCAAGATTTTTATATCTTGATATGGATGTATATACCTTTTCCTGAGATTTTTATTTATCTCAGTAGTAGGAATACCAAAGTATTAAGTAAGCAAACACATACCTGAAACACTGTGCCAGATACCTGAATCACCACTGAAGTTGGGCACTAAATATTGTAACAAATAGCTAATGGTTAAAAAAAAAAAGATCCCTTCGTTTGGATGCATAGTCTTCAGCATTATAAAGCCTCAACAATTAAATTGATGATTTGAGCTCTCAAACACATTTCCTGTGACATGCAGGAGGTCCCTGACAGGAAGGACCTGACTGAAGAAAAATTGCCTATTTGAGGCTGTGGAAAATGATTTCAATTGTCAGGGTTGTATCTGATTCTGAAGCCTTAGAATTCAAGCTGAGGAACTTATAGATTTGATGGGGCTACAAAAAGGAGACCCCACAGGCTATAAGTAACATAATAGAAGCCATGTAAAAGGAAGACCAGAGTGGCAGATGGAACAGTGGCTAGAAATCGAGTATCAAGCACTATTAATAACCAACTTAGTCCTTTGATTTCACAATGATTTATTTTTGATACCACCACCCTTGTTATCTAAAACAAAACACTATAACTTCATACACAATCTGTGAGCTCCAAATTAACAAGCACAAATGTTCTACAAAGGTGATGTGCTATAATTAGCCTTCATGCTTGTCAGCAGGCTGTTTCAGTGAGTATCTGACATTCGATGAAAGAATAACTATGTTTTGTTATATGCCTAATATGATTATATTTCTGATACAGATTATGAAGCTATGAAAACATGCCTTTCTAATTAGCCATGTTGAGGTTTAATATTTTGACTAAATGGTCAATTAGGAACAAAAATCACAAGAAAATACCAAAAGTAAGTTTCCTGCAAATAAGATCTGATGAGTGTAGTGTCTGGAATACAGTAAATATCCTCCAAGATGCTTGTTGAATGTTGGAAAAATGTCAACTATCTGGGTATATTTGTGGAAAATATAAAGAGTTGTTTCATTATTTTTTAAAACAAATATTCTTCTTCTCCTTCATTTCTTAAGGAGTACCCCATATAGACCTCATAGTTTGGTTTGAAAGAGAATGACCTCCGTTTTAGAATGTAATTGTACAATTCCTGGAGAAGCTGGATGATGGTCTTTGAAAATTTAGGAGCAAGAGTTTATAGTTTAATTGTCACAACTGGAAATGACCATCCTTATTATATGTATGATGATTATCTAAACTGTTATAGCATCTTGAGAAGCAATGAACCAAAAAGTACATTAAATTTCATCAAATTAAAGGTGTTCATGGCCGAAACCGGTTTGGCTCAGTGGATAGAGCGTCGACCTGTGGACTGAAAGGTCCCAGGTTCGATTCCGGTCAAGGGCATGTACCTGGGTTGCGGGCACATGCCCAGTGGGAGATGTGCAGGAGGCAACTGATCAATGTTTCTCTCTCATTGATGTTTCTAACTTTCAATCTCTCTCCCTTCCTCTCTGTGAAAAATCAATAAAATATATTTATAAAAAAAAAGGTGTTCATGATTATAAGATCCACTATTATCTACACTAATAAAAGACAAAGATGCTAATTGACCATACCTTTGCTACACCCAAGCCACTCCCACCAGCCAATCAGAGTGACTATATGCAAATTAACCCAACCAAGATGGCGGCCGGCAGCCACGGAGCTAGAGCAAGCAGGAGCCTTGGTTGCCCCGGCAATGGAGAAAGCCAAGCTTTCCGCCTGCTCTGGCCAGCTGTGGCCTCTGCAAAAGGCAACAAAGTTTCAATTATAGAAGTTAAATATATCCCAGATACCTGCTTCCAGCCAGCTTCCACTGGGAGCTTGGGTGGCTGGGGGTTGTGGCCAGCTTGCAAACAGCCATCAGCCCCTCACCCAGGATGGCCAGGCACCCCAGCAGGACTCCCACCCTGATCCGGGACACCCTTCAGGGCAAACCAGCTGGCCCCCACCTATGCACCAGGCTTCTATCCTATATAATAAAAGGGTAATATGCAAATTGACCCTAACAGCAGAGCGACTGGGAATGACTGGTCACTATGACACACACTGACCACCAGGGGGCAGATGCTCAATGCAGGAGATGCCCTCTGGTGGTTAGGGCCCTCTCATATGGGAGGAGCTCTGCTCAGCCACAAGCCAGGCTGATGGCTGCCAGTACAGCGGTGGTGGTGGGAGCCTCTCCAGCCTCCTCAGCAGTGCTAAGGATGTCCGACTGCTCCCCGCTGGCAAGTGGACATCCCCCGAGGGCTCCCGGGATGCCAGTGGGATGTCTGACTGCCAGCTTAGACCCAAACCCCAGGGGAGCGGGCCTAAACCAGCATGTGGTCATTCCCTGAGGGGTCCCAGACTGCGAGAGTGCACAGGCCAGGCTGAGGTTCCCTCCCAAGTGCATAAATTTTTGTGCACCAGGCCTCTAGTATTATATACTATTACAAAAGATAAACACTTCAAATCAAATCATGGAACAATATTTCTGTCTAATTTTTATTTTACACAAATATATTGAAGAACTCTTTCAGACTTTTTATTATAATTAAAAATAATACATCACTCTGTAAAGGAAAATATAAATAAAATGGATTGGTTAAAGTATCCCTAAAATTTCCCATCCATGGTCTGACTCCTCTAAATGACTTTTGATTCTGATCCAGCAATGCCTGTGTTTTTATGTATAGTGTCATTGTTTATACCATCAGGAGCCTCCATTATACAATGTTTCTTTAAAAATGCTCCACTATATTCTCTGGGATTTTCTTCCAATCTACTAATAAGTTTGATTTTAGCACTTTTTTCTTCTCATTGGAGTTGTTTAGACATGTGTCTTAAAAACACCAAGGACTAACTCACTTGGCTACATAGTGCTTCTGGGCATCTCTGATGAAATTAACCACCAATCTTCTATCTGCTCAACTGTCTGTTTGCATCTTTTTTAAGGGAAAGTAATTTTATTTTTTTGGGAGATGTCTTATTCTTAGACTAGAGGCCTGCTGCATGAGATTCATGCACTCGGAGTTGGGGATGGTGGTGGTGGTCCCTCAGCCTGCCTGCTCCCTCTTGCAGTCCAGGAGCCCTCAGGGGATGTCCGGCTGATGCAGAGGCAGGAGATGCTCTTGCCACTGCCACTGCGCTGGCCAGCCATGAGCCTGGTTCTGGCTGAATGGCGCTCCCTTGTGGGACGCACTGACCACCAGGGGGCATCTCCTGCATTGAGCATCTGCCCCCTGGTGGTCAGTGAACATCATAGTGACTGGTCATTCCACCATTTGGTTGATTTGCATATTAGCCTTTATTATATAGGATTTTTGTTGTTTACAATTTAATGTGGAGTCAAACTTTTGGCCATGTGCTATTTTGCATAGTATTGTAGTGATAAATCACTTTTTGTTACCCAAACCCATGATTTTGATTTCTTGATTTCATAGTGTTAATAAATCCAATGTCATGTTTTTCTTAATTAAATCACTCGGAATTTTAGTAGTTTCTGTTCAAAGGCAGAAGGGATCATCTGACAATATTCTATTTGATGCCTTACTTCTAGTCCTGCCGGATGCATGAAGCATTCAGATGAGCCGGTCATGTTTGAAATTTCCTTCATCCATTATGATGGTTTGGGCAATTTCTCCTGCCTTTATATATGTTTCTTATGTGTGATTGTTAGTTACTTTCCACATATGTCAGTAGCAAAATATCATTGATTTATTTATTTCGTTCTTACTAAGCACTTAGTTGTTTTTGCCAGAAAATATAAATTCCAGCCATTCTTCTAATAACAAAATTTTGCTTAACTAAAATCAAATTTATGACTCATTTCTTGTTTCTTCCCTTTTCTTCATACACAGTAGTTTTTAATATCAATGATGAATCACTGTATAATTTTCCTGATGACATTTTAAATGGTAATTCAACTCCGTATGTTTATATAGAATTGATACATGAAGTTGAGGTGAAGACTCTTCTTGTGGGTTCTTCCCTACAAAGTTTGAAGAATGAACTCTCTGACTAAAAAGCTTCTTTAGTAAAAATGTGGAAATTTATTGGAAGCATATACAAACTCCCCCTGGGGAGGAGTCCCCAAACAGGAAGAGCCTGCTCTCTCTCTCTCTCTAAAGTGGGAAAAAAAATCTAAATCTGTTCTTTGGTTGTATATCCTGCAGCTCTTTGTCTCTTCATGACCCTTTCTAACTGGACCCTTCCTTAATTTATGAGCCCTGTGCTCTCCTAATTGGTCATTCTTCTACAGAATATTCATTTCAAAGTACAAAGCCACCTGGTACCCCCCTCGTCCTCTCCCCCTTATCTTACAACATTCTTCTATCCTCTGTGAATGTATGCCTTCCTCTTGTAACATTTCTTTATCCTCTGTGAAAGTATGTCTTCTTCTTGTAACATTTCTCTATCCTCAATGAAAGTAAGGTAAGCATTCTGGGGTCTTGGAACTATCTCCTTCCCTTCACATATGCATTCTTCTCCCATGGAAGCCATTTTCCCAAAAACTGCCTGTCCTGTCTCTAAAATTGCTTTCAGAATCACAACTTAAATGACAACAGTATTAACAATTCTGACCAAGTTTGTACATGCACAGCTACATTACAACTAACCAACAGTTATCATATGACACAGTCAGTGTAAGTCTTACTGACTTACTAAGGAGCCTCCTGGGGAAAAATAAAACTTGAACCACATCTAGGATAAACAGATTGATGGTATAAGGATGAGAAATGGGGAATGAGGATGAATGTTGAGCAGAAATCACTTTGCAGAACGATATGGCAAAGTCCCTGTAGAAGGGCTCCCCTGTAAGCAGACTCAGACTCAAGTAGCAAGACACATGGGTTAGCAGAGAAGACCTAACAGATCTGTTGTGGGGGGTCCCTCTACCTTACCTAAATATAGCATAGAGGAGAGGAGGGTTCTCATTCATTTGCATGGCAGGCGTGGTAACAAAAATAGAGAGCACCTATGGCCATGGCAGGGAGTGGGGTGCAGATGCTTGCAGAGAAAAATGCTGTTTAGCATGGGCATCTTAACTCAGGAAAAAAGAAGTTACTGGCTGCCTGAATTATCAAGGGTGTAAGGTACCACTTTAGGGACTGTCCAAACAAGTATTTATGCAGCAATTCTTGTATGAAAGATACTGAGTTTTTAATAGTACTGATATTCCTGTAGGATAAATTTCTACATGGGTCTATCAAGGATATAAATATAGTGTAGCCTCTTATGTAGTCCTGGAATGGTAATACTGAAGAAGAGTTGGTTTACTCCTTTCAGTATTAAATCTCTGAAATTTGCAAAGACACAGCACAGAAATGGATTTTTCCTTCTTTTCTCCTCCTAAATGGATTTTGCAATTAAATCCTGCATTTGTCTTTTTTCAGCATTGTATGGTTTAAGGTGTACAACATAGTGATGTGACTTACACACATTGTGAAATGATTAGCGCAATAAGTTTAGTTAACAACTATTATTTCATATAGATATTGACAAAAAAGAAAAAAATGTTTTCCTTGAAATGAGCATTCTTAAGACTTACTTTCTTACCAACTTTTAAATATACGTACAGCAGTGTTGAATATATTCATTATGTTGTGTATTACATTCATAGTAATTATTCATTTTATAACTGCAAGTTTTATCCACCTTCATCCAGCTCTCTCTCCCATACCCCCCAACTTCTAATCTCTTTAGTTATTAGTGTTTTTTTTTAAGGTTCCACACATATCCTTAATTTCATATATCTATTGGCTATTTGTATGGCTTCTTGGGAGAGGTGTATTTTCAAGTCCTCTGCCCCATTTTTGATTGGATTGTTGATTTGTTTGGTGTTAAGTTTTATGAGTTCTTTATATATTTTGAAAATTAAACCTTTGTCAGAGCTACTCTTTACAAATATCATCTGTTTGGCTGCCTGTTTGTTTTGTTGTCTGTTTCTTTTGCTGTGCAAAAGCTCTTCAGTTTGATATAGTCCCATTCATTTATTTTTACCTTTACCTCCCTTGTCTTTGAGATGCCATCTTACACCTATTAGAGTGGCCATAATCAACAAGACAAGCAATAACAAGTGTTAGAGAGGTTGTGGAAGAAGCTCCCACTGCTGGTGTGAATGTAGACTGGTACAACCACTATGGAAATCAGTCCGGCAATTCCTCAAAAAATTAAGAATAAAGCTACCATATAACCCAACAACCCTACTCCTGGGTATATACCCAAAAAACTAGAAATCATTTATATGCAAAGATATATGCACCCCTATGTTCACTGCAACATTATTCACGGTGGCCAAGACATGGAAACAGCCAAAGTGCCCTGTGATAGAGGACTGGTTAAAGAAGATGTGCTACATATACACAATGGAGTACTACTGATCCATAAGAAAGGATGAAATAGCATCATTTACAACAGCATGGATGGACCTTGAGAACATTATGTTAAGTGAAATAAGTTAGACAGAAAAAGCTAAGAACCATACAATTTCACTCATATGTGGGATATAAAACTGAAACTTATGAACACAAACAGATGTGTGGTTAAAGAAGGGGGGTCCTAATATGAGGTGACAGGAGAAGACTTGAGTTTGGGTGATGGGCACATGGTGCTATATACAGATTTTGTCTTTCAGCATTTCATATAATACTATGGTTTGGTGGTGATGAACTCCTTTAGCTTTTCCTTATCTGTGAAGCTCTTTATCTGACCTTCAATTCTGAATGATAGCTTTGCTGGATAAAGTAATCTTGGTTGTAGGTTCTTGGCATTCATCACTTTGAATATTTCTTGCCACTCCCTTCTGGCCTGCATAGTTTCTGTTGAAAAATCAGCTGACAGTCGTATGGGTATTCCCTTGTAGGTAACTGACTTTCTTTCTCTTACTGCTTTTAAGATTCTCTCTTTGTCTTTTGCTCTTGGCATTTTAATTATGATGTGTCTTGGTGTGGTCCTCTTTGGGTTCCTTTTGTTTGGGGTTCTCTGTGCTTCCTGGACTTGTAAATCTATTTCTTTCATCAGGTAGGGGAAGTTTTCTGTCATTATTTCTTCAAATAGGTTTTCAATATCTTGCTCTCTCTTCTTCTGGTACCCCTATAATTCACGTGTTGGTACGCTTGAAGCTGTCCCAGAGGCTCCTTACACTGTCTTCGTATTTTTGGATTCTTTTTTCATTTTGCTTTTCCGGTTGGGTGTTTTTTGCTTCTTCATATTTCAAATCGTTGGCTTGATTCTTGCAATCCTCTAGTCTGCTGTTGGGAGTCTGTATAATATTCTTTATTTCAGTCACTGTATGCTTAACTTCTAGATGGTCCTTTATCACAACCTCGAGGGTCTCATTAGATTTCTTGTAGATCTCATTAAAGTTTATCGGCAGTTTCTAGAAAATTCTTGAAAAACCTTAAAAGTGTGGTTTTGAACTCTATATCTAATAGTTTGCTTTCCTCCATTTCTGAACAACAAATACACATCTATCAACAAGTGAATCTGAAAAACCAAGTGAATAATCTGATGAACAGAATGAAATGGTGATTATAATAGAATCAGGGGCATAGAAAGGGAATGGACTGGCTATTCTTGGGGGGGGGTAGGGGTGAGGGGGAAGCAGGAAGAGACTGGACAAAAATCATGCACCTATGGATGAGGACAGTGGATGGGGAGTGAGAGAGGTGGGTGGGGTGGGAACTGGGTGGAGGGGAGTTATGGGGGGAAAAATAGGAACAAATATAATAATCTGAACAATAAATATTTAATTAATATAAAAAAGATTTTTTAACTTAGAAAGCTACACATGAAATCTACATGTTTATATTGACCAATGTCACCCCAATAAAATGTAATTTAAAAAAAGATTCCACACATGAGTGAGATCATAGAGTATTTTTTCCAACTTATTTTACTTAGCATAATAGTCTCATTGTCCATAAATGTTGTCACAAAGGGCAGTATTTCCTTGTTTTTATAGCTGAATAACATTCCATTGTATAGATATAGCACGGCTTTATCTTTTCATTTCTCTGGATATATAAGTTGTTTTCATGTCTTGACTATTATAAGTAATGCTGCTATCAACATGGGGGTTCAGAAAGCTCTTTGACTAGGTGTTTTCATTTGTTTTAAATATATTCCTAGAAGTGCAATTTCTTGATCACATGGTAGTTCTTTTTTAATTTTTGAGGAACTTCCATACTGTTTTTGATAGTGGCTGTATCAAATACAATTCAAGTAGCATTGCACCAGAATTCTCTTTTCCCCACATCCATGCCAACACTTGTTATTTCTTGTTATTTTGCTAATAGCTATTCTAAGAGTTCTGAGATGATGATGTCTCATTATAGTTTTGATTTTTATTTCCTTTATGCTTAGTGATATTGAGCACCTTTTCATGTATCTGTAAGCCATTCATATATCTTATTTGGAAAAAAAAAAGTCTATTCTAAATTCTGCATTTGGATGCTGCCTTGATATGTAGAGGAGTTAGCCATGAGTGTATGGAGAACTGATAAGAAATCTTCAGACCCCAAATTATCTCTCCCACTGATATGTTGCTAATTCTTAAAAGTTCTCCATCAAAGATTCATTACCACCATTATTTCTTTTATTATCAAATGATTCTGAAAGAGGTTAACACAATAATGCTAGCCATTGGAACTCAGTCAATTACACCATAGTGTGGATTATCTCCTTAGATGATTATCCTCAGGGGTGGAGAGATGAGAAGATCTGAGGGTACATATTGCCTTATTTAAGATAAGAGAACAAAAGAACATATGAATAAGAGGTTTTATAAAAACTGAAATAAAATTTAGTTTTAAACTTTGTGTAATAAAGAGACCCCAAAATACAGTGGCTCAAGAAATAATTTATTTCTCTTTCATATAAGATTCCAAAGTGATTGCCCTGATTTATGGGCCATTTGGTTTCAGGAAGACTTATTCAGAAACCAAGTTCCTTTCTTCATGTAATTCCTTGGTCATTACATATAATGACCTGTCCTTTTCAAAACCCAGTCCAATTTGTAAGTACCAGACATTTTAATTTAAAATTAAATAGCTACATGTGGCTAATGGTACCATATTGAACAGCACATAGCTGGGTAATATTAAATTGTACACTTAACAGGACAGGTTTACATATGCACCCCTCCCCATTCCAGTGTTTTTCACAGGGCCTCGACCTTGAGAGAAATTATTTAATCATTTTATCATTCTCTTAGAGATAGACTCAGGCATAGTAACAAGACCTCAATTTGGTGGGGGACAAAGATCTTTTAGTAGAGTGTGATAAATAGTACTTGACCTTCTTCCAGCTAAGTTCTTCTGGCAGCATGAATCCTGATGTGAAAGAGGTTTGGATTATTATTTTTTTGATTCCCAACCTTTATTCTTTGCAGTTTTCTGAAAATACCCATAAGGTAATCTTGTTAAATTAGTGCCTTCATTATTCTAGTCTTAATGACATGGCAAATCAAGATTCTTCTTTGTGTTTTAATCTGTTATAATCATTTGTGCTTTACCTTAAAATAACTTACATAAAGAAGAAATTTCTTTTAAAAAAAATATTTCATTGATTTTTTTACAGAGAGGAAGGGAGAAGGATAGAGAGCTAGAAACATCGATGAGCGAGAAACATCGATCAGCTGCCTCCTGCACACCCCCTACTATGGATGTGCTCACAACCAAGGTAAATGCCCTGGACCGGAATCAAACCTGGGATCCTTCAGTCTGCAGGCCGAAGATCTATCCACTGAGCAAAACTGGTTGGGGAGGAAGAAATTCCTTTAACCACTTTTTATTTTCAGGAAACCTGTGCAGTCCCTTAAAGAAGTAACTAACATTAATTAGCACTAGTTTGCTAAGATCATAATGAGATATAAATTTGTAGTCAAAATTAACCTCCTATTGATACCATTGTAATAACCTGCTTATTAAAGAACAGGAAAGGAGTAAAGGAAGACAAGATAATATAGTCATGACAATTATACAGCTTGGCCAGAAAGCTGTAATTAACATTGGCCAAGTCTGTTTCCCATAGATCACTGGGGGAAGGGACTAGATCAGTGATGGCGAAACTATGACACGCGTGTCAGAGGTGACACGCGAACTCATTTTTTTGGTTGATTTTTCTTTGTTAAATGGCATTTAAATTTATAAAATAAATATCAAAAATATGTCTTTGTTTTACTATGGTTGCAAATATCAAAAAAATTCTATATGTGACATGGCACCAGAGTTAAGTTAGGGTTTTTCAAAATGCTGACATGCACAGCTCAAAAGGTTCGCCATCACTGGACTAGATAATAGATGCATGCCCAGTGAGGTCTGGGTGACATGGGAAGGTGCTTACCTGGGAACAATCAGTGGCAAGAAAAGACATGGCCACTGCAAGGACATGAAATATAAATATTTAAATTCCTGGAAAGAGTGCTCTCTCTTGGTTTGCTTTCTCTTGCTGCTTGAGCCTGACTTCTGTTGCAGAGGGAGTGCTCCACTGCATTCCCTCAAGTGGCCTACAGTCATGTGGGACCCACACAATAGACTGATGGGCTGAACCTAGCCTGATGGTCTGCAGGACTCAACTCCACCATGGAACGGAAGCTCTGGACACAGGCCCTGCTTTTACCTCTGCCTTGCCCTCAGCTGTAACTCTTTCAGGACTGGGTTAAGGGACATGGGACTTTACAACCTGAGAAATGTGATTCCATGCCAATAAAACCATTCACTTTCCTAGGGGAGTCTTATAAAATTCTTTTTCTGAAAATATCACAAGAGCCACCCCACTGGCACTAATGTCAGGGAAATTGGACCCACTGATTGCTCTAGCAACACTATGATAACAGTGGTTTACCATATGTAGAATACACCATGGACAGTTTAAATAAGTAATTTATGGGACATCAGAGGAATGGTGGCATAAAGGCAAATCTTTTCCTCACTCCCTGACATTTTAACAAGTTAACCATCTATAATTCAACAAAGAAATAACTGATCAACACAGACACACACCTGAGAGACTTGCACATTGAAACACCTAAAAGAGGGCAACCTTGAATAAATGGGGAGATGAGAAGGGAGGAAAACATAGATGGCCCGCAGATGCAGCAATGCAGCCAGGAGCTTCTGGCTCAGCCAGGAGATGAGAGAAAGCTGGCAGTAGCAGGCACTTCCATCAGCTGGGAGGAACAGAGAAGTGTGGGAACCAGACCAGCAGGATGAGCAGCAAGCAACACAAACATTTCCTGAGCCAGCCGATGCATGATACCTGATGGGGTTCTGCTGTGCAGCTCTCCACAGTCAGGCCAGCTGGTGGTGTTTCAGACATAGAAATAGAATCACAGAGCCTTGCAGCCACTTGGACTCTGAAAACTCATTTCCCATTGTCCTTGGAGTTGGGTCTAGGAGTATATTATCTGTAAAGCAAAAACTTTTGCAGTAGAACCTCTGTTTCCCTCTATGATGGATCACCAGGAGGGGTGCTTAGGGTGGGATCTCATGGAGGTCATGGGTCACCATTACAATGAGGGCAAAACAAACAGCAGCCCAAGCAGCATGGCTGTACTGTCTTTAGAAGCCATGGAGGTCATGTCTGGGAGATCACAGAGGTAAAATATCTTGTGATTCAATGCGATCTAATGAATAATGGTGGAAAGACTGCTTCAATGATAAATGCAAAATATGTGATATAGATGACAGATATTTGAAGTTTTCAGTTTTGAAAATATTCAATGAGATGTGAGAAAATACTGACAGGCAATTCAGTGCACTCAGAAAACAAATCAATGAACAAACTGAGCACTTTACCAGGGATATTGAAACTTAAAAAAAAGAACCAATTTAAAATACTGGAATTGAAGCAGGAAATTAAGGAAATTAAGAGTGAACTACTGAGAGTAGAAAACATAGCCAACGAGCCCTAGCTGGTTTGGCTCAGTGGATATATCATTGGCCTGCAGACCAAATGGTCTAAGGTTAGATTCCAGTCAAGGGCACATACCTCAGTTGCAGGCTTCTCCCTGGCCTGGGCCCTGGTTGGGGCTCAAGCAGGAGGCAACCAATTGATATGCTTCTCTCAGATCAATATTTCTCTCTGTCTTTCCCTCTCTCTTCCACTCTTTCTAAAAATCAATGGGAAAATATCCTCAGGTGAGGATTAAAAAAAACCCAAAACAATGAAAAACAAATAAACAAACAAAAGAAAACAGAGCCAACAACATAAAAGAAAGAACTAATAATATCAAGGATAGGAATTGAGAAATGACAAAGAGGGAAGAGGAGAGAAATCTGAGAATAAAGAAAAATGAATGAACTCTAGGATACCTACCTGACTTTATCAGAAAAAAACAAACAATCCAATATTAGAATTATAGGCATTGCAAAGGAGGAAAAGAGGAATTAGGGAATTGAGAGTCCATTAAAACAAATAGTGGATGCAAAATTCCAAAATCTATAGAAAGAACTATATCCTCAAATACAAGAATCAAACAGAACACCTAGTTACCTCAATCCAAAGAGGCTCTCTCTAAGGCACTTGATATTGAAGCTGTCAAAAATTAAAGACAAAGAAAAAATTCTCAAAGCAGCCAGGGGAAAGAAGGAAGTGACCTATAAAAGAAAACCCATCAGAATTTCATCCAACTTCTCAGCAGAAATTCTACAAACCAGAAGAGAGTGGAGCCAAATGTTCAAACATCTGAAAGAGAGATATTACCAGCCACAAATAATATATCCAGCAAAATTAACCTTTAAATACAAAGGAGAAATAAAGATATTCCCAGACATATAAAAGCTGAGGGATTTTACCACCAGAAAACCTGAAACAAAGAACATAAGGGCATAACACTATGAGTAAAATCACCAAAAAACATGCAGCATAAACAGAGATAATTTGTGACAAGAAAAATTTAAAAGGTGAGGTGGGAGAGGTCTGAACTGGCAGAGGAGGGTGAAGATCAGATGCACTCAAAAGAAAATAAAAAACTATGGTATATATGCAACTTCATTTTTAATACACCTAATGGTATCCACACACAAAAATCCCCAAACCAGGAGATATAGCTAAAAAAAAAAAAAAAAAAAAAAAAAAAAAAAAAAAAAAAACAGAGGAAAGATTTATGGAATACCATTAAACAAAAGACATAAAAATAAAGGAAAAGAACCAAGGGAGGCACAGAGCTGCCAGAAAACAAAAGATAAAATGACTGTAGAAAATCCTCATACATTGATAATTAGCATAAGTGTAAATGGTTTGAATTCACCAATAAAGAGGCACAGAGTAGCCAGTGGAACAAAAAACAAAACCCAATCATATGCTGCCTACAAGAGACACATCTAAGCTGCAAAGACAAAGGTAGATTAAAAATAAAAGGGTGAAAAATGTTTCTCCAAGGAAATAACATCCACAGAGAAGCAGGTGTAGACATACTTATATCTGACAAAATAGATTTCAAGAAACAAAGATAACAAGGGACAAAGATGGACACTTTATAATGATAAAGGGAACTCAACATCAAGAAAATAACACTTCTTAATATATATGCACCCAACCATGGATCACTGAAATATATAAAACAACTACTCATGGAACTAAAGGGATAGCAAACACAATCATAGTTGGGGATCTTAATATTCTATTGACAGCTCAGAGCAGGTCAACCAAAGAGAAAATCAATAAAGAAATATAGGCCTTAAATGACACACTAATGACTAGATCAAATGGACATAATTGGCATTTACAGAACCTTTCATCCCTGAATATCAGATATTACATTCTTCTCCAGTACACATGAAACATTCTCAAGGATAGACCATATGTTGGGTCATAAGACTAGCATCACAAATTCAAGAAGATTGAATTATACCAAGCATATTCTCTGACCACAATGCCTTGAAATTACAAATCAACTGCAAAAAGGAAGTATAAAGGTTAAACAACATACTACTAAAAAATGACTGGGCCAAAGAAGAAATAAAAGATAAGATCAAAAGTATATAGAGACAAATGAGAATGATAATATGACATGTCAAAACCTCTGGGATGCAGCAAAATCAGTAAAAAGAGGGAAGTTTATATCATTACAGGCCTATCTCAAGAAAAAAGGAAACAAATTTCAAGTAAGCAACCTAACATCACAGCTTAAAATACTAGAAAAAGAAAAAAAAGCAACCTGAAGTCAGCAGAAGAAAGTAAATAATAAAAATTAGAGCAGAATTGAATGAAATAGAGAACAAAAGGTTATACCAAAAAAAATCAATAAAACAAACCTGGTCTTTGAAAAGATTAATAAATTGACAAACCTCTGGCTAGACTAAATAAGGAAAAAAGGGAAAAGACCAATATAAACAAAATCAGAAGCCAGAGAGAAGTCACCACAGCCATGACAGATATACAAAGAATCACTAAAAATTATGAAAGACTATATGCCACCAAATTCAATAACCTTGAAGATATGGATAAACTCCTAGAAATATATATGTCTTCCTAGACTACATCATGAAGAATTGGAAAATCTAAATAGACCAATCAGTAGTGAGGAAATTGAAAGAACCATGAAAAAATCTTCCAGAGAAGTAAAAATTCGGAACCTGATGGCTTCACCAGTGAATTCTACCAAACATTCAAAGAAGATTTACAACCTATCCTTCTCAAACTCCTCCAAAAAGTTGAAGAAGAGGCAATACTTCCTAATACATTCTACAAGACCAATATAACACTAGTACCAAAACCTGGCAAAGATTACACACACACACACACACACACACACACCCCTACAGACCTATATCTTGGATGAACAAAGATGCAAAAATCCTAAACAAAATACTAGCAAATTGAATACAACAGTGCATCCAAAAAATTAATACATCACGATCAAGTGGGATTCATTCCAGGGGCACAAGGATGGTTCAACATATGCAAATCAATGTAATATACCACATTAACAAAAGAAAGGATAAAAATATGATCTTATCAATAGATGCAGAAAAAGCATTTGATAAGATACAACATCCATTTATGATTAAAACACTCAATAAAATAGGAATAGGAGCAAAGTATTTCAACATAATAAAGGCCAATTATGATAAACCCTCAGCTAATATCATACCCAATAGTAAAAAACTTTAAGCTTTTCCTTTAAGATCAGGAACAACACAAGGATATCCACTTTCACACTCTTACTCAACATAGTGCTGGAAGTCCTAGCCAGAACAATAAAGCAAGAGAAAGAAATACACGGTATCCAAATAGGGAAGGAAGAAGTCAAACCATCACTTTTTCTAGATGACATGATTTTTCTATATATAGAAAATTCTAAGACTCCACCAAAATAACTATTGGAAACAATAAACAAATACAGTCAAGCTGCAGGATAAATAATCAATTGCCTTCCTGTATACTAACAACAAAACTTTAGAAAAAGAAATGAAGAAACAACAACAACCAATTCCTTTTGCAATTGCAACCAAAAGAATAAAATACCTAGAAATAACCTTAACAAAAAGTGTGAAAGACCTATATACTGAAAATCACAAAGCATTATTCAAAGAGATTGAAAAAGACACAGCAAAGTGAAAAAATATTTCGTAGTTACAATGGCCATATTACCAAAAACAACATGTAGATATAATGCAATCCATATCAAAATTCCAAAGTCATTTTTTAAAGAAATAGAGCAAGAAATCATTGGGTTTGTATGGAACCACCTAGGACCCTGAAAAGCCAAGGGAATCCTGAGAAAAAAGAACGAAGCTGGAGGTATCATGCCACCTGACTTCAAATTGTACTACTGAGCTATGGTAATCAAAACACTATGGTATTGGCAGAGAAACAGGCACACAGATTAATAGGACAGAATAGAGAGCCTACCTATAAAACCACATATACGGACAGATATTTTTTGACAAAGGAGCCAGAAACACACAATGGAGTAATGATAGTCTCTTTAATAAATGGTGCTGGGAAAACTGGAAAGCCACATGCAAATGAATGAAACAGGATTGCAGTTTGTCCCCAGGTATAAGAGTTTAATTCAAAATGGGTAAAAACCTAAATATAAGACCAAAAACATTAAGTTACATAGGAAATAATATAGGTACAAAACTTATAGACCTTGGTCATAGAGTAGAGAACATTTTATAAACTTGACCCCAAAGGCAAAGGAAGTAAAGGCAAAACTAAATGAATGGGACTATATCAAATTAAAAAGCTTCTGCACAGCAAAAGAAATGGACAACAAAACAAAGAGGCAGCCAACCAGATGGGAGATGATATTGCAAACAGTAGCTCTGACAAAGAGTTAATTTCCAAAATACATAAAGAACTCATAAAACTCAACATCAAACAAACAACTGAATAAAAAAGTGGGCAGAAGACCTAAAGATACACCTCTCACAAGAAGACATATGAACAGCCAATAGATATATGAGAAGATGTTCAACCTCATTGGCAATTAGGGAAATGCAAATCAAAACTAAAATGAGATACCACCTCACACCTGTTAGGGTGGCCATTATCAACAAGACAAGCTCTAACAAGTGTTTGAGAGCTTGTAGAAAAAAGGGAACCCTCATTCACTGTTGGTGGGAATGTATACTGGTACAACTCTATGGATAGCAAAAATACCTAGGAATAAAATTAACAAAGGTCATTTCTCAAACAGTTAAGAATAGAGTTACCATATTAACCAGCAATTCTTTTCCATGGTATATACTTTAAAAAATTGAAATCATGTATTTGCAAGGACATATGCACCACAGTGTTCATTGAAGCATTATTCCCAGTGGCCAAGACTTGGAAACAACCAAAGTGTTTTGCAGTAAAGGACTGGATAAAGAAGAAGTGGCACATATATACAATGGAATACATATCAGCCATAAGAAAGGATGAAATAGCGCCATTTGCAACAAAATGGATGGACCTTGAGGATATTATATTAAGAGAAATAGTAAGAAAAAGCTAAGAATCATATTATTTCACTCATATCCTATATAATAAAGAGGTATATGCAAATTGACCATCACACCCTCGCACAACATGGCGGCCCGCAAGATGGCCACCACAAGATGGCCAGCAGGGGAGGGCAGTTGGGGGTGATCAGGCTGGCAGGGGAGCAGTTAGGTGATGATCAGGCCGGCAGGGAAGTGGTTAGGGGGTGATCAGTGGCAGGCAGAAGTGGTTAGGGGCAATCAGGCAGTCAAGCAGGCAAGCAGTTGGGAGCCAGCAGTACCGGATTGTGAGAGGGATGTCCGACTGCCGGTTTAGGCCCAATCCATGGGGCCTTTAGTGTGGGATATAAAACTGAAACTCATGATCACAAACAGCAGTGTGATGATTGCCAGAGGGAATAGGGTGGGGGGAATTGAGTCCTAACATAAGGTGAGAGGAGGAAATTTGACTTTGTGTGGTGGGTACACAGTGCAATATACAGATCTTCTAACAAAGAAACGCACACCTGAAACCTAGATGTTCATGTTGACCAAAGTCACCCCAATTAATTTAATAAGTAATTATATTTGACAAGTCCATTATAAAAATGAGTAAGTACCCAAATTCAGTTACTTACATAATACATTTCTTGTTAATAGAATTATAATTCTTTTGGTGTGGCACTAAACCTAGTTAAAAAATCTAAATTTCTTAGATTCTGTTGCAGATGAAGGGACTTGCTAATGAGACATGCTTAATGAGATTTAAGTGGAAGTCCATTTTGAGGGAATTTGAACACAGTTTCTTAAAGGGATGGCAAACCCACCTGGCATCTGCCCTTTGGCTTTCTCTTGTTCCTCTCCTTCTTGCCTTAAATGCTGTAGAAAGAACTAGAGCTTGTCCATGACAAGGCTATGTTACCCAGAGTTCTCAGCCTATATTATTTGAACTTCACCACTGGCCAATGTTAGGGGTTGCCGATCTCATGATTTTTTTGTTTTTAAATGAGAAATAAAAGCAACCTTATATTATTTCAGTCAACCATTATTTGAGTTTCTGTGAAGGAAGCTCAAACAATAAAAATATCTTAGTTTAGCCTTGTTGATGCATCTGCGTGACTGTGTGTATAAGCTGTTTTAAAAGTGGAATGGGAAGAAGCTTTTTGTGGTGAGAGGCCAAAGTAAGGGGTCCATCCCCCTCCTCCACCAAGGAGTGGTCTCCTGGCATTAGGCCCTCTAACATTATTGATACACCATGGCCAGTGGTTTCCCAGGTGTGCTGCGTGGTTGGCACGCCAGGATTTAGACATTTTATTTTATTTTATTTTATTTTATTTTATTTTATTTTATTTTATTGTTTAAAGTATTACATGTCTCCTTTTTCTCTGATTAACCCCCTACCCCCTTCCCAGTCCACTCTAACACCCAAGGGCAAGCCCCCACCACCCAAGTATCTGTGTCCATTGGTTATGCTAATATGCATGCATACAAATCCTTTGGTTGATTTCTAAACCCCCTCCTCCCCTGCCTCTGGTCTCTGGATTTATTTTTGTTCATCAGTTTATGTTGACCATTATATCCCACAAATGAGTGAGATCATGTGATATTTATCTTTCTCTTACTGTCTTATTCACTTAGCATAATGCTCTGCAGTTCCATCCATGCTGTTGCAAATGGCAAAAGTTCCTTCTTTTTTATAGCAGTGTAGTATTCCATTGTGTAGATGTACCACAGTTTTTTAATCCACTCCTCTGTAGATGAGCACTTAGGCTCTTTCCAAATCTTAGCTATTGTAAATTGTGCTGCTATGAACATAAGGGTGCATATATCCTTTCTGATTGGTGTTTCTGGTTTCTTTTGGTATAGTCCTAGGAATAGGATTACTGGATCAAATGGGAGTTCCATTTTAACTTATTGAGGAAACTCCATACTGTTCTCCACAGTGGCTACACCAGTCTACATTCCCACCAGCAGTGCACAAGGGTTCCTTTTTATCCACATCCTTGCCAGCATTTATACTTTGTTGATTTGTTGATAACAGCTATTCTGACAGATGTCAGATGGTGCCTCATTTTTCTCAAAACTACCTGGTACTAGCATAAGAACAGACATATAGACCAATGGAACAGAACAGAGAAACCAAAAATAGACCCAAGCCATTATGCTCAATTAATATTTGACAAAGGAAGCAAGAGCATACAGTGGAGTCAAGATAGTCTCTTCAATAAATAGTGCTGGTATATTTGGTCAGATACATGCAAAATAAATGAAATTAGATCACTCATTTGCACCATGCACAGAAAAAACTCAAAATGGTTAAAGGATTTATATGTACTATAAGATGGGAAACAATAAAAATCTTAGAAGACTCCATGGGCAGCAAAATATCAGACATATGTTGTAGCAATACTTTATAGATGCAGCTCCTAGGACAATGGAAGCTAAGGAGAAAATAAAAAAAAAATGAGTCTACATCAAAATAAAAAGCTTCTACACAGCAAAAGAAACCATCAACAAAACAACAAGAAAACCCACTGCATGGGAGAACATATTTGCCAATGTTATTTCAAATAAGGGTTTAATCTACAAAATTTACAGGGAACTCATACAACTTAACAAAAGGAAGATAAACAATCCAATCAAAGAATGGGCAAAGGACCTAAATGGACACTTTTTGAAAGAGGACATACAGAAGGCCAAGAGACATAAGAAAACATGCTCAAAGTCACTAATCATCTGAGAGATGAAAATCAAAATAATAGTGAGGCAGACTTCTTATTGAACATCTGAGTTAATTCCATTATTAAGAAACAAATGCATTTCTTCAACTTTTAAAATTTTTGGCAGAACACATTAGTTGTAACAAGTGTGCTACACTAATGTGAGATACAAATAATAAGGGAAACAGAGTAAATATTTTTTGGTATATGACAGGTAAACTTTTTATTATGTACTAAAAGCATGGTGCACGAAATTCGTGCATGGGGGTTGTCCCCATGAGCCAAGCCTGCACGCTCTCCAATCCAGGACCTGTTAGGGGTTGTCCGGCTACCAGTTGAGGCCTCATCCTGGCGATTGGGCCTAAATTGACAGTCCGACATCCCTCTCATAATTCAGGACCACTGGCTCCTAACTGCTCACCTGCCTGTCTGCCTGATCACCCCAAACTGCCTCCCTTGCCAGTCTGATCACCCCTTACCACCTCTGCCTGCCAATCTGATTGCCCCTAACTGCCCTACCCTGCCAGCCTGATTACCCCTAACTGCTTCTGCCTGCAAGCCTAATCATCCCCTAACCACTCCCCTGCCAGCCTGATTGATGCCTAACTGCTCCCCTGTCTGCCTGATAGCCCCCAACTGCCCTCCCCTGCTGGCCCGGTCATCCCTAAGCACCCTCTCCTGCCAGCCTGGACCCCCCAACTTCCCTCCCTCCCCTGCAGGCCCAGTCTCCCCCAACTGCTCTCTCCTGCTAGCCTGATCTCCCACAACTATCCTCCTGTGCTGCTCTGATCACCCCCAACAGCCTTCCCCTGTGGGTCTGACCACCCCTAATTGCACTCCCCTGTCAGCTCAGTCACCCCTAACTGCCCACCCCTGCTGGCCTGGTTGCCCCCAACTGCCATCCCCTGCCAGCCCGGTCACCCCTAACTGTGCTCCCCTGCCAGCCTAGTCTCCCCCAACAGCCTTCCCCTGTGGGTCCAATCGCCCCTAACTGCCCTCCTCTGCAGACCTGGTCCTCTCCAACTGCTCTCCCTCCCCTGCAGGCCCAGTCACCCCAACTTCCCTCCCCTACTAGCCTGGTTACCACTAACTGCTCTCTCCTACTGGCCTGATCACACACAACTGCCCTCTGTCCTGGCCCGGTTGCCCCCAACAACTCTCCCCTGCTGGTCCGATCACCCCTAACTGCCCTACCTTGCCAGCCTGGTCCCCTCCAACTGTCTTCCCCTGCCAGCCTGGTCACCACTGCCTTCCCTCCCCTGCAGGCCAGGTTTCCCCCAACTGCCCTTCCCTGCTTGCCTGAATGCCCCCACCTGCCCTCCCCTGCAGGCCTGGTGCCCCCCAACTGCCCTCCCCTCAGGCCTGGTCATCCCTAACTGCCTTCCCTTGCTGGCCATTTTGTGGCAGCCATCTTGTGACCACATGGGTGCAGTCATCTTGTGGCCTCATGGGGGCGGCCATCTTGTGCAAGGGTGTGATGGTCAATTTGCATATTACCTCTTTATCATATAGGATATATATATGAAATTTTATCTTCTCATTTGAGTGTTATCTTGCTTCAAAAATTTTTTTTATCTTCCAGAATGTTGAAGATTGTATTTTTTTTACCTACTAAGCAATGTTTACTGGTACTATTGGTACTAGAATCCAGTGTTTCTAATGAGAATTATAGTTTCAATCAAATTCTTATTCCTTTGAAGAAATTTGTTTTATCACCTTTCTAGAATATTTTAAGTTCTTGTTTTATTCTTGGTACTCTAAAATAATCATGGGGATAGGTCTAGATAATTTTTTTCTCCATCTTTCCTGCACTTTCCATCTGAAGATGCTTAGTTTTTCCCTTAACTTTAAGCCTAGTTTTTGCCTATCACTTCAGGACCATCCAGTACTTTAGGTCTGAGAAAAAAGTAGGCCAACATATATTGCCAAAAGAAGTTGCCAAAGATTTGCATTTACCTTGTGGTCATAAGAGCATTTTTAGGATGGTATAAAAGAGAATGTCAGTAGGAAGGAAAGGAGCCTTTTTAGAGTTTGGCAGTGCCAAGACTTGGGGGATAAGTGTTTGCCTGAGAGTCATGAAAATAGGGCCCTAGGTTTTTTCCTACTTAATAAAGTCTAGAATGAATTCCACTTTCTTCATCTACAAAATGGTGATGTGGAACCTTGATGGCCTTGAAGGGCCTGCAGAGATGAAAAGTTCTGCTCAATGTTTCACTACAGGGTTATACCATCCCTATTACAGAGAGTTTGTTTGGGAATGTGAGAGGTGGTTTTGAGTTGTCAAGATGACTGTAGGTTACCTTTGGCATTTAGTATGCAGAAGCCAGGGATGACAAACATCTTAGAGTAAATGGGAAGGCCTTGTAAAAGAAAGAATTGTCTAGAAAAAATACCAATAGTGTCCCACGAGACCCAAGAACAGCCAGTCATGAGGTGATTTATTCTGCTTCCTGAGTCTCCTACCTTGGTGCTTCCTGGTGGGTATGGGAACATGAGGACAAAGCACTGTAACATTTGTTGCAGATGAATCCTGCTGCTGCTTTGTCTCACAAATTGCTTAAATTGAGCACTCCATCTCCTTGACTTGACTGTGGTCTTTCTCTAACCATCAATAACTATGCCACATTAAATGTTTGCATGTTTTTATGTCATTTTCCCCCAGCTATCTAGATATGTTCACTTCATTATATCCACTTTTTCAAACAAAAAACCATGGAGCACAGATGTCATTCTCCATGACTAAAATGGAGAGGATGAGGTATAAGAGGCTAGCTCTTAACACGTGGAGTCTGGGGAATATTAACGATGGTTTTGATTAAGGAGGGCGCTAAGTAGAACAATGTCTTTGTCATAATGATTTTACATTTGCTCAACATACCTGAGGAACAAAACTTTTGATTTGGTAAAGCAAAGCCCAAAGATAAAGAGCTACTAATTGGGTCTCACCTTTGTTGCATTCTCATTAGCTTTGTAACTTGTATTGACTTAATGTAATTTGAAGATTCACCATTTCATCTTAAAATATGTGTTTTGTCTGTTGGAAAGTAGCTACTGGGTTGGATCTAATCCTCCATAGAGATAGATTTTAATGGAAACAGGCAATTCCAAGGGAAATCTAAATTTTTAGAAATAAACTTCCAGCTTGGCCGGTGTATCTTAGGGATTGAGTGTCCTAACAAGGGGGTCATGACTTGATTTCCAGTCAGGGCACAGGCCTGGGTTGTGGGCTCAATCCCCAGTAGGGGGCATGCAGAAGGGGGGAGCTGATAAATGATTCTCTCTCATCATTGATGATTCTATCTCCCTCTTATTTACCTCTCTTATTTCCTTTCTGAAATCAATAAAAAATATTTTTTAAAAAATAAATAAACTTCCACAGTTCTCTAGGACAATCTAAGATTTGAAGGAGTAAAGGCAGAACCTAATGGTCACGCCACTTGCTCTTCTGTTTAAAGCCCACCTGCAGCTGTCCTGGCCTCTGTATGTTCTGTAACCCTGGGCTTAAGACACACAGCTTCTAGGGATCTAGGTCTATAATTATTTTCTCTAAATTCTTTCCCCTCTACCCACTTTTAGCTTAGTTACACTTAATTGACACATCTTTCCAGTTGAGTTTCATCTCCAAAAGTTTGGTCAATTCTGTTTTTCAATCTAAATGGTTCTTTCTTTTTTCTACTTAGGTAACTTTCACTGGTCATTCAACACCATGTTTAGGAATCACCTTCTCAGGAAGTCTTCGTTTTGTTTTTAGACTTATGTATTCTATTATAACTTTTCTCCAGATGTGGGTTCAGAGAATGACCCCAGGAATATTTGCTAAAAGTACCAATTGCTGACCTGTATCCTGTCAGGGCCAGCCTGACAGGGTTGAGCCAGGCTGAGGCAGGGAGGTGGGAATTGAGAAAAGAAAGAAAGACAGAAAAGTGGGGTTGGGAGGACCCCAGTTCTCTCGATGAACTGAAGCAACTTTATTAGCCACACAATACTATTTATACATAACACACTGAATAGAAGGTCTGTCAAGAGTAATGTATTCTTTGTTCCTCTTAATCTCTAAGGGAGGGACACAGCAGAAGGACAAGTTCTCAGTACAGCATGTCTCAGTAAATAGTTACAGACTTCTTGGTAAGCTATGAAAGGCTGTTCTCATTCTACAAATGTTGCTCTCATTCTACTGATAATCGCCATCCAAACAAGTCTGGGAAAACTGTGTGGGTAAGGGTCCCAGCCTTGCTAGCCCCTACAGTTGCAAGGACCTTGCCAGCTTACATCTGGCCCCCAACAGATCCCCCTTCTTTGTTTTTTAGCACAAAAATATAACTGCTTTAAATTCATTGCATGTTAAGCAATTTTACTATGGAATGAAAATTTTGGTTAATACTTTTTGAATAATTACCTATATTAATTAGTAAAATTCAATAAATCTGAAAGCTTGATTACTATGTTACTGTTAGATTTAATACTCCAAACAACAATATTAGTTTACACTGTAAATATTAATGAAAAGGACTATTTTGCATCCCTGAGAAGGCCCCGAGCATTCCTGGTGTTAAGCTGGATTTAGATATAGGGTAACTGCTGTTAGCCAAGTCTCTGTTTTCTGGGTATTGATCTTGGCTGGGCTAAGTCTCTTTCTTTTATCTGGGTCCCGATCTGAGCTGGGCATGGGAATTGAGAAGCAGCCATGGGGACAGGAGACCTCCCTCAGAAGGGTCGAGTGTTCAAGCCCCTGCATAGTTGGAGGGGGGGTGAGGATCTGTGCCCCACCTCTGTTGACCCCCAAGGTCTCCCCTGAGGCCCCCTGCGACTGTGCCTGTCTTAGGTTGCCCCTCCCTGAGGGGTCTTACCCGTCATTGACTAATCAGCCATCCTCCGGGGCCAAGCAGGGTGATGTGAGGTTTAGTTCTGTCTCCTTGATAGCGTATGCCCCTGTGGCCTCCATGCCCAGCAACTGCCTTTGGATCCACTTGCCTGCTGGCGGGGTCCCGGCATTGATCTTGTGGAACCCATATTTCTTCTCCAAAGAGGGCCCAGCTTATGCCATTGGGCAAGAGGCAGATCCATGGTACCAGCCACCATGAGGCTTTAACCTCAGTATGAACACAGAGCTTAGGTTACAGCTATGGACAATTGGAAGAGGGACCCCCTTGGCAAAAAGGGCAAGAGAGGTCAATATAGAATGCTTAAGTGCCTTCCCAGGGAGGAAAATGTGCTTTCTAAGACCAGTATGAAACTATAGTTTTTACCTGAAATAATTGTTACTATACTTCATATTACTGTGCCCCAGGTGGTTGTGAACTCAAACCCAATGTTACATAGTACCATCAGATATCTTGGGGGTGACACAAATCCAATCAAATTCAGCATGACTAGAAACAAAGTCTCAACAGTTTATTGTGCTCCTTGGTGAACGACCATGGCCTCGGCCTCCATTGTCAGCTTCTTCAACTGTCCTCAAGTTGGTGGAGATGTCCTCCGAGTCGTCCGCGATCTCCGTGGCGGTGGTGGCGGCACGGGTGCTAGTGGACTGACTCGTAGCCTCTTGAATGTTGGAGTGAGTTCTTATTCCACTTCGTCCTCCATCTTGACCTTGAAAGGGCCGGACATAGAGGCTGGGGATCCAACGGGGCTCAGAGTCCCCTTCAGGAAATACACAAACGGACCCCCGAGCCCATATCAGAACAGGGTAGGGGCCGTGCCATTGTCCTGTAAGTAAGTCTTTCCACTGTACCCAAGGGTGGGATCTGGGCAGTGAGGACCACTGTTGCTCCGCAGCGGTTTTACCCTGAGCATCACCATTTAAAAAATTAAGGGAATAAAGAGCTCTGTTAAGTAAGTTAGCAGGGGTATCTACATACCCCCCTTTTTTTATTTTTTCAATTTGCCTTTTTAAAGTCTGATGAGCTCGCTCAACTATTTCCTGCCCTTGAGGATTGTATGGGATGTTTGTTTTATGCTGAATTCGAAAAGTAGCTCAAAACTTTTGGAATGCTGTATTTGTGTAGGCTGAACCATTGTCAGTTTTAATGGTATGGGGGATGCCTAGGAAAGTAAAAGCTTGTAAACAGTGAGCAGTAACATGTTTAGCGGCTTTTTCTGTATGAGGGGATGCAAAAATAAAACCAGAAAAAGTGTCAACAGAAATATGAACATAAGCTTGTTTTTCGAAAGATGGAATATGGGTTATGTCCATCTGCCATAGTTGGCCCGGTTTGTAGCCTTGCGGATTGACTCCTTCTGTGGGAGGAATGAATGTGGTTAGAGGGCATTGAGGGCAGAGTTTAACAATTTGTCGAGCCTGTTCCTTTGTGATTTGAAACTGCTGACGTAGGCCAGTGGCGTTTTGATGATGAAGAGAATATGAGACTTTGGCTGTATCTAGAGGAGATAATGTTAGATAAGCAGTTTTAGTAAGTTGATCAGCATAAGTATTTCCTGCAGAGAGAGTTTCAGGTAAACCTGTATGAGTTTGTATATGGCCAAAGAAACAAGGGTGAGAACATTTCCTGAGCAAAGCTTGAATTTGTAGTAAGGGAATAATTATTATAGATTGGTCAGTGTTATGTAAATTAGCAGTTTCTAAGTGAATTATAATATTTACAATATAACGAGAGTCTGAGTAAAGGTTAAAAGATTGAGTAGAAAGTTTGCATAACGCTTGATGTATTGCTTTAAGCTCCATGCATTGTGCTGAAGTGTAGTTAGTTTGAAAAACAAAAGGTTGATTATTGATAACTAGGGCAGCTGTGCCATTACTGGAACCATCAGTAAATACCAGAACTGTATGAGAAATTGGTTGAGTCTTGACTACCTTGGGGAAAATGAAGGAATGTTCTGTAAAAAATTGTATGAGTTTATTATATGGGTCATGAGAGTTTACTATACTGTGATAGCCCAGGAATGAGAGAGGCCATTTATCATCCATATGAAACAGCCATTGCCTTTGTTGAGCCTTATAGGGTACCACGATGGTATGGGGCTCTTGACCAAAAAGTTCCAGAGATCTGAGACGTCCTGTAAAGATAAGATCTGCCATTGCTTCTGAGTAAGGATAAACTACCTTTTTCAGGGAGGAGTGTAGATGAATCCATTCCAAGGGTCCCTGTTGCCATAAGAGGCCAGTAGGATATACTGGTGTGGCAAATATTAAATATAGCCATGGCTGTGAGTAATCAATTTTTTGTACAAACTGTTTCTTTAAGGCAGCTTTTATATGGCAGATAGCTTTGCGAGCTGCAGGAGTAAGCTGACGAGGGGAGAGCTGGTCGCTATCCCCACGAAGAATATCAAATAAAGGTTTAAGGACATTAGTAGTTATACCTAAAGTTGGCCTAATCCAGTTAACATCCCCTAAAAATTTTTGAAAATCATATAAAGTCTTTAGTTTGTCCTAGTTGAATTTTTTGAGGACGAATTTTTCTTCCTTCTATGATTTGTCCAAGATATAGGTAAGGGTTTTGTTTTTGAACTTTTTCAGGTGCAATAATTAATTCAGATTTAAGAAGAGTTTGTTGTAAATCATCATACACCCGTTCTAATTGACATTCCGTATAGTGAGCTAAAATGATGTTATCCATATAGTGTATGATATAAGCCTGTGGATGTTTCTCTTGAACTCCCCGAATTGCCTAACAAACTTTTGACACAGGGTAGGGCTATTAGCCATTCCCTGAGGCAATACCTTCCAATGATAGCGGCGCATGGGTTCCTGAAAATTAGTAGATGGGACACTGAATGCAAATAGTTTGCAATCAGAGGGATCTAGAAGAATAGTGAAAAAACAATCCTTTAAATCTAGTATTAATAGCTTCATTTCATTAGGGATTGCTATAGAGGAAGGGAGACCAGGTTGTAAAGGTTCCATAATTTTTATAGTTTTGTTTATTGTCCTTAAATCCTGTAAAAGGCACCAATTTCCTGATTTCTTTTTTATGATAAAAATAGGAGTATTCCAAGGACTGGTAGGTTTTTTTTTATATGCCCCAGCTGGAGTTGTTTCTGTAGCAACTTATGAGCAGCTTGTATTTTTTTTTTTTTTTTGGAAAGCGGCCACTGTTCTACCCATACAGGGTCATCTGACTTCCAAGATATCTTGTCAGCTGTGTGGATAACAGGAGAAACAATGATCCCCCTTAAAAATTTCCCTGAGCTGGGGTGGTAATAAGGGCAACATCCAGGGCAGATAAAATGTCTCATTCCCATAAATTCACAGGGATCCCTGGAAAGACATGTGGTTGAAATAACCCAGCGTGACCTTCATCGTCTTGCCATTTTAATAATTGTGAGCTCTGTAAAAGAGAGTTGGTTTGACCTATTCCTTGAAGTTGTGTCATAGCTTTTCTATAGGGCCACTGTTTAGGCCAGTGAGCTAAGCTTATGACAGAAATATCTGCTTTTGTATCTAAAATTTCTGTAAATTTTTTCCCTTGTACAAGTAAAGTTCTTTCAGGCCTAGTATGAGGAATAGCTTGTACCCAGTATGCCTTGTCTGAGGAGCCAAACACCCGGCTCCCTGAGATTCTGTGGAAAGTAGATTGCCTATGGCAGGCAGAGGGAGCAAAATCAATTGAGCAATTTTTATGTTTGAGGTGATGGTGATGATATTTCTGGGGGCAGAGACCATAATTTTAATTTCTTCCTTATAATCTGCATTAATTACTTCTGGAAAAATTTGTAACCCTTTCATAGTTAAGCTGCTTCTACCTAGTAAAAGGCCAAACATCCCTTTAGGAGTAGGTCCATAAACTCCTGTAGGGATGGCTTGTGGTCCCAATTCTGGAGTTAATACATATCGCCCTATGGATCCAAGGTCCAGCCCGGCACTTCCGGGGGTTGCTCTGAATAGCTCTTGTATTTGTTTTGCTTCCTGGGGCAGTCTGGCAGCTGCTGCTGCTCAGCCAGCTGACCTTGAGACGGCACAGGGACAGGAGGGTAAATAGGCAATGCCCCTATTATTTGTCGGGGCTGGGCTGTCCCCTTTTGGTAGTTTCCTGACTGGTGTCGAGGCAAAGAATTTTCCTGGACATCTATCTTAGATTTATACTTATTTGCCCAATGTTTTTCTTTTTTACATTTAGGGCATAGTCCAGGTTGTTTGGGATCTCTGCCATTTCCTTTATTAACCCTTTTATTAGAAGGACACTGTTTTGCCATGTGTCCTGTTTCTCCACAAGTGTAACATTAGTATGTTTGACTTTTCCCTGTGCTAAATTGTTGCTGAAGAATTCCTTCAATGGTGGTTCCCTTTAATGCAGCCACAATGGCAACTCCTTGTATATATGAGGGACCAATATCTGCACAAATGCGGATATAATCTGAGAGAGTCCCCTGTCTTTGATAGGGCCACAGTGCACCTTGGCCGGAAGTGTTGGCATTTGCATATGCCAACTGTTTAACTATCAACATGCCAGCCTCTCCATCCACCACTACTCGGCCAACAGCCTGTAATAGCCGAGAGACAAAATTCTGATACTTTTCATATGGCCCTTGAATAATTTTTGAGAGCTTCTTTGTTTTCTGACCAGAAGTGGGTAACTTTTTCCAGGCTCTGATCCCAGCTCCATTAATCTGTCCATAAGCTTCCTGGGGGTATTGAATTTGATTGTGGGTATCAGCATAGACTTCTTCATCTACCAGCATTTCATGAGAAATATTAATCTGGGCAGCTTGATTACGAGAAGCTTGTTCCTTAGCCTTTTCATCATATTCTGATTTCCACAAGAGATAATCCTTTCCTGATAAACAAGCCTTGGCAATAGCTCTCCAATCATTAGGTGGGAGAGCCTCTGAGGCTATAGTTTCCAAGATAGTTAAAGTATAAGGGGAAGTAGGCCCATACTGAGCACAGGCTGTTTTTAACTCTTTTAAAGTTTTAAAAGGAAGCGGGTCATAAGCACGCTCACACTGTCCCGTGTGAGGATTCACCCGTTCCATAACAGGGAAGGCGTGAATGCCCAATTCCTCACCACATTTTCCTGCATTCTGCAAGGCCATCTGGAGAGGGGAAAGTGGAACTGGTGCTGCATAAGGCAGCGGAGAGTGGCGGGAACGGCCCCTGAGGTTTCTCTTTTTCTTGCCAAGAAGCTTTAATGTTTTTAAAAAGCATTCCAACACATTCTCTATATTACTGCCCTCTTCAGTTCCAGCAGAAAAATATTTTTCCTCCTCTTTTGCCTGAACAATACCTGTATTATCATCATGACAAAGAGCAGCAGCTTCTTCAAATCCTCCTCATCTTGAGGAGTTAAATTGCCTTTAAAAGTTACATTATTTCTTTTTAATATACTGTCTTTTTAGACCCCTGTTTTGTGCTATTACATTGCTTCTTCTTTTTCTTTTTTGGCTTAAGAGACGGTTGATTATGGTCATGGCTGGGATCCAAACAATCCCGTATTAAATTCCATAAGGAATATGCATCAACCGGGGTCTTCCTTGGCCCAAGGGCTTTATAATGATCACGCATTTGTTCTCCAACTTTCTGCCACGTTTCTAAGTTAACGGTTCCTTCCTCAGGAAACCAAGGGCAGACCTCCTGAATGAATTTTAAAAAATTTTCTACTTGCTTGTCATTAACCTTAGTTCCTTTACTATTGAGCATAGACTTTAACATTTGCCCATAAAGGGTATTTTCTCTAGATTCTAATTGCCCCATGCTTTACTTCTGATTATCAAAAAATTGCTCTTTCCTTATCTTAACGAGTGCACTCTTTATCCGGAGGAGATCCTCACATCGTCTCTCCAAGCCCGACGGAGTTTCTCACCGTCTTTTTCCCAGTTCCTCAGTCCCTGTTCGGGCGCCAGATCTGTCAGGGCCAGCCTGACAGGGTTGAGCCAGGCTGAGGCAGGGAGGTGGGAATTGAGAAAAGAAAGAAAGACAGAAAAGCGGGGTTGGGAGGACCCCAGTTCTCTCGATGAACTGAAGCAACTTTATTAGCCACACAATACTATTTATACATAACACACTGAATAGAAGGTCTGTCAAGAGGAATGTATTCTTTGTTCCTCTTAATCTCTAAGGGAGGGACACAGCAGAAGGACAAGTTCTCAGTACAGCATATCTCAGTAAATAGTTACAAACCTCTTGGTAGGCTATGAAAGGCTGTTCTCATTCTACAAATGTTGCTCTCATTCTACTGATAATCGCCATCCAAACAAGTCTGGAAAAACTGTGTGGGTAAGGGTCCCAGCCTTGTTAGCCCCTACAGGTGCAAGGACCTTGCCAGCTTACATCTGGCCCCCAACAGTATCCAGGACTTACTGAATCAAGCTCTAGGACAGGACCAAGGAGTCCACATTTTAAAATAAACTACTTAGAACATGGTAGAGAGATTTTGAATGTACTTCTGTGTCTTTTATATTAAATGATAAAAATTTTGAGTGGAGTCAGGGTATATTATTTGTATTTGAATCCATAGTACCTAACCAGTGTCTAATACATAACAGGCATTGAACACATTTTTGTTATTGTTGAAATACTGTAATGGTCAAATTACACCAAGAGTGCAATCTAAGGCCAGGGTTAAATACTGGCTCTACCACTAACTAGATATGTGACTGGCTCAAATTATCACAACTTTCTGACTCTCAGCTTCTTATCTATGAAATAGAGATAATAACACCTACCTGCCACCACTTTTCATGAAAATGAGACATATAATTATTATCAGCTTGATAGATTTTTAAATGGTTTTAAATCTTCAACATTTAGAGGATAAGAGAAAACTCCTAGGAGTGGAGGGATTTCTACTGAATAACATTTCAAAACATTGTGTGAATTGGAAATTTTAGCAAATTAAACCCAGAACTGAAAAGATTGAGTTCCTTGCTTGATTACTCTAATTTTCTTGTAATTGCCTGCTGGACTGGTGTTTCTCTCATTCCACATTTCTGATATTCATGGTATTTTTAGATAAATAAATGGTGGTTAACAGGTTGTTTATGTCTACAACAACTGAGCTATGTATGTGCCTATAGTTATTTTATTTCAACAGTGCATCCATCCATCCACCCAGAGGAGGTGGGTTGCGGGAAGGGGGAGGGGCAATTGGGGGTGATCGGGCCAGCAGGGGAGGGCAGTTGGGGGCAATTGGGCTGGCAGGGAAGGGAAGTTGGGGATGATCAGGCTGACAAAGGAGCAGTTAGGCATCAATCAGGATGGCAGGGGAGCAGTTACGGGGTGATCAGGCTGGTAGGCAGGTGAGTGGTTAGGAGGCAGTGGTCCCGGATTGTGAGAGGGATGTCCCACAGTTATCGGGCCTAAACCGGCAGTCAGACATCCCCTGAGAGGTCCCATATTGGAGAGGGTGCAGGCCAGGCTGAGGGACACGCCTCTCCCTCCCACCCCCTGTGCACAAATTTTGTGCACCGGGCCTTTAGTCCTATATAATAAAAGGTTAATATGCAAATAGACTGAATGGCAGAACAACCAAACAACTGAACAACCAGTCGCTATGATGTGCTCTGATCACCAGGGGGCACATGTAGAACATGGTCGGCGTCAGCTGTGGCGGGATGGTGGGGCAGGTGAGCGGGGGTGCCAGAGCAAGGCAGGGTACTGGTTGCTGTCATTGGGGCAAGCTTTTGGTGGTTACTGAAAATTCTTTGCTCCCGTGTGCCATGGTGCCACCCAGTGCTTGCACCCGCTGTCAGTGCCCAGTGCCAACCCCAATCGCTCAGTGTCATCAACAGGTGTGAGTGGCGGCTGCCAGCCCCAATATCCCCTCAGGGCTTCTCCTCCTCCCCCTGCTCCTGAGGGGTGATTGGGGTCGACAGCCGCCTCTTGCACCCACTGCCAACGACAGCCCTGCTCGCACCCCCTGCCAGCACTGGAGCTGCCACTCGCACCCACTGAAGGCATGGAGCCATTGGGGCTGGCACCATCAATGGATAAGAGTGGGGCTGGCGCCGTCAGTGAGTGCAAGCAGCAGCTGCCAGCCCCTATAACCCCTCAGGAACAGGAGGAGGTGGAGAAGCCCTCAGAGGTGATCTGGGCGGGCAGCCCCCGCTCTCACCAGGTGCTTGCTCAAAACCATCAACGGGTGCAAGTGGGGCTGATGCCATCAGCGTGTGGGAGCTGTGGTGGCAGGAGCAGGAGCGGGGCTGCTGGCAGACAGAGACCAGGGGTCATGGTGGGAGGGGCCAGGCGGGGCCAAGGAGGATGGGCCGAGACCTGCCCCCATGCCCACCGCAGCCTCGCTGCCCACAGTTCCTTTCAAGGTGCACAAATTAGTACACTGGGCCTCTAGTTAGTAATAACTACCATTGTTTTGAGCACTGAGTACTTGGAAGCTACTGTGCCAAGAACTTTATGTGCTCTCTCTCAATTTTCAAAATAAACATAAGATAATGTTGTTACTTATTCCCATTCTAAAGAAGAGGAACTTAAGCATACACTTGCCCAAAATCTTATAGAAAGAAATTATGGAACCAGGATTTAAAACTAAATCATCTTACTGAAGTGCCCTCATGTTAAAAAATTTTTTTAAAGAATAGTTTCTTGGTTTTTAGAGAAAGAGGAAAGGTGAGGGAGAGAGAAAGAGATACAATGATGTGAAAGTGTAACATTGATTGACTGCCTCCTGCACACCTCCTACCAAGGATTGAGCCTGCAATCAAGGCATGTGACCTTGACCAGGAATCGAACCAACCACCTTTGGTGCACCGGACAATACCCAACCAACTGAACCACACAGCAAGAGCCTCACCTTGTATCCACTGATTACACATTCCTTAAATCATACATAGCGGTGACCAAAATGAAAAGCAAAATAATTATTTTTTTATTTTGAAAATAGCCTTTCTTACTATTTTTAAGGGATTAACAAAATTTGTTGCTTGTTCAATTTGTGCTGCTGATATTCACGTAGCACAATTTTCTTCCAATATTATACACACTTTTTTAAATGATGGATAGCAGAAGTGATTATTCATAAAAGACTTGCACTATATGGAAGAGACATGAACATTCTGAAATTCATAGCTGATCTTGAACTTTAAATAGGAAAACAGTAGCTATAGGAAGCCTTGTGAAGGTCCAGTCTTAGCATGTGTCAGAAAGAGCCAATTGAGATGACTCCCAATGAGATGACTCCCAACAAATGGCATCAATATTCTGAAAGCAGATACAGGCTTATATTTACTTTGACTTATGAGTGTTTCTACTTTGTTTAATCACAACCTTAGAGAATGGTAGAGATAATTATATTGGCTTTATCATTTTAAAGTCTACAGCCTTTTAATGTTGTGGCTATGTTTGTCTAAGCACTACTGAATGGGATGGCTTTGAAATATTGTGCCAATTTCAATTTGCTCACTAAGCTCATTTATGTTCCCCACTGCCAAGGTTGAAAACAGCTCCCTAGAGTTTTACAGAAGTGGTCTGTCTATTATTGGTCAGACTGGCTCTTCACAGTCTAGCCATTTTTTTGGTGATTATAAGTGCATTGTTCAGTTTACAAATAGAAAATGTTGTTCCTTATTGGAGATTTTTGAAATGTCACAGGGATAATTAGCATGTTATTTTCTGAATTTTGCATATCAAAATTGACTTTAAAATGTGGAACATTACTCAGATGTATAGTGTTGCCTTTCCCATTTTTTTTTAATCTTTTATCGATCATGACAGAATGGGAGGGGTGAGGTTAACATATAAATCTTTAGTACATACTGAGGAAATAAATTAAAACACCATAGTGAGAAGCTTCTATACTGGTTTAAACAAATAATTAAATGATTGTGGGCAGAAGAAACAATTCTTCAGGTCAACATGCAGGCTTCAGATAAAATATTACATTAAATTCTAAAGCTTACTTTTAAAAACAGCAGTAGGGTTCCATTAAACACTAATTAATGCTGGTGTGTGTTTCTCAGCATCTAGAAGGGGTTTAGGAATCTGGAGAAGGGATTGCTGTAAATTATTAAAGAGTCTAGAGACGAAAAATAATTTTGGAAGGCATTTTGGGGATCCAGAGAAGATGTAGCTAAAGGAACCAAATTCTGCTGTCTCTCTGGACCCTTTCCTTTTAGTAACACAAATTGTCCTAAGGCAAAGTAGATATACAAAACAAAGGCAAGGTTTAGTACACAAAATCCATTGTCAGATTGGGGGAAGTGCATATGGCTGTTCAGGTGTTTGGCCAGTAGGAGGCAATAACATGTAGATTAAAATGCCCTCAGCTATCTGGCAGCAAGCAGTCATCTATATAAATCTTTAGATGTGGGGAAATGCCCTTAGCCATTTCCAGCAGGCAATCCTCAAGGTTCCATCAACCTTTTGATGGAACTTCTTGCATTTATGACATGCTGGAATTAACTTCCAGCAACTAATGAATGCTCAGCTAGTATATTAATCATTTATCTTCACATCTCTAAAACTTGCACACTGTAGGGAACATTTATAAATTGGAGAGAAAGAAGTCCAGTCTTCAAAGTTTCCATATAAGAACTAGTTACACTTGAAATATCCCTATATAAAGCTGTAATAATTTCTTCATTTTTATGTGAACAAGTCAGACAGAATAAATGCTGACATGGCGAATGTAAAGGCTTTTCTTCAAACTTAGTGCCATGGCTATAGTGCTAACCAGCACAGCAGTTACCACTATGCATGATACCATAAAGAAATCTTTATGGTTTCAAAGGAAATCAATCTCTGCTTCAAAATCAGAAAACATGTGCAACATGCAGGGGTTGGGAGAAAGTAAACAAAGAGATTTACTAAAGCATTAGTTGTGATGAATATGTAATTTCAATACATAGAGTGATTTTTCACTTATATGAGTTTGTTAAACAAGATAGTCTAATAGGAAATTCTGGAAAATTTTAAAAACCTTATACAGTTTTTAAAAATATTGTTTCAGGGCAAATCTTTTATATTTGAATATAAAGATCTGCTTTACTAAGGATTTGCAGTGAGTTTATGGTAGCAATTAACTTTGTTGCTAGGCAATCCTAATAGCAGTTTTGATGTGTAATTTGCTTGAAACTATAAAAAAGGCTTCACTGAAGGTTTGAAACCATCTGAATTAACCTCAAAGTGTGTTAGGTGTTACTATTTTAATGAAATGAAGCTTTGCATTTGGGGTTATGTTTAGTGAAACCAAAATAATTTGGCACTTTGGGAAATGAAATTTGTTGAACAAAGTTGAGAAGAATTTAATATTTACGTTATCTCTTCAGTCTTCCTAACCTTTGCTCACTAGTGCCTACACTATAATATCATTTTGTTGTTGTTAATCCTCACCCATTGATTTTTTCTATTGATTTTTAGAAAGAGAGGAAGAGAGAGAGGGAGGGTGATGGGGAGGGAGAGAGAGAGAGAGAGAGAGAGAGAGAGAGAGAGAGAGAGAGAGAGAGAGAGATTGACTGGTTGTCTCCTGCATGAGCCCTGACCAAGGACTGGGAATGAACCCACAACCCAGGTATGTGCCATTGAACTGGAATCAAACCCTGGACCTTTAAATGCATGAGGCAACACTCTAGCCATTGAGCAACACTGGCCAGGGCTACCCTACATCTTAATTTGGAAACATTTTTTTCTTAAAGTGTATGCTGCGCAACTGCTTAGAAGAGCTTTGTCTGTTTAAATCTCTGTCTTGCCTTGTTTTTTTGCCCCATACAGTGAGGTTGTGAACACTTTGAAGAGGCAAGTCAGGGAGTTTCAGTTTTCCTCCAACAAATCTTCCCTGCTCCCATTTTGGTGATTGGAGAGCCATCCCAACATCTTGTAAAATGTTTTCACCTCTGTGACCAAGTTTTTGATCTGATGCTTGATTTAGACTTGTAAAATTCTGACTTTACTAGAAAGTTGTCTTTGGTTGCCTCCATGCTCCTGTTTTGAGGTTTCTGACCCATCCACGTCACTCATGAGCTCAGCTTTCAGAATCCATGCTCAGGCTTTGAATGTTTCAGGTGTGTAATTGGATAGCTTCTCCCCATTTTATTCTAGAAGATAACTCTGGCCTTGGGTTATCTGTAAAACCTCAGATAGTACTGTTATGGACCAACGTTCGCGAGAGTAAGACCACCAACTCCAATTAGGTCTTAAGCAGCAAGTGAGGATTTATTGAAAGCTGGCCAGCGACTGCTGTAGGGGGTTTTCTCCTACGACAGCGCTGACCCTGGTTCTAGGCCAGCCTTTTATTCCCCAAAACCACACAAAGGTTGGCTAAACACACACAAAGTTACCTGGGATACATTAATCAACACTGCCCCGTTACCAAGGTATTCATTAATCAACTTGCCCAGTTGCTCTAGCTACTAATATCAACTTGCCCCGTTTCTCTAGCTACTAATATAAACTTGCCCCGTACCCTAGACTACCCTCGACCACAGTTGGTTCCATTTCCCCAGTACAAGAGGGGCTTAACTGTAACAGTACAACTTCTAATCTGAGTGGCACTTGGAAGGCTTTGCTCTAGAAATCAAAATGTGTTTTTTACTCCATTAGTTTCTTATTGACTTTATTTTACTCGATTTTTTTTTTCTTAAAAGGTATTGCATGAATCACACACTATCTGTGTGCTGCCAGTCTGGAATATTGTTGTTTAAAGGTTGAAATCTTACACATGTAAGGGTTATACTTAGTTAAGGATAGGAGTATATGAATATATTTCTTTAAAAGTTGTCTTATAGCCTTAAGTTTTCTTGTGAAAAGGCTAATCAGAAAGCATAAACATGGTTCAGGCCATGTTTTTAAAAATATCACTAGAGTAATTTTCCTGTGGTTACCATAATTTCTATAGTAGTAGTTTCACATAAAGTAATAATTTTTATTTTGTTATTGTGAATTCTATATCACAAATGTTTAGATTAACAACTGTGGTCTACTAAATGATTTGTTTCTGAATGCATGTGACTCAGACCAGAGCATCATCTGGGATGGAGTTGATGAATGCCCAAGTACAGTGGGGCCTTGACTTACGAGTTTAATTTGTTCCGTGACAGAGCTCATAACTCAAATTACTCATATGTCAAATCTTAAAGTGAACGAGTGAGACACGTGATGCTGGGCTGATGTGGCGTTCACTGTGACGTTCACTGCGCCAACTAGCGGTGGGGTATCTGAAGCTGGCTCATAACCCGAATTTTAGCTCGCAACTCAAAGCAAAAAATAGGCCGAGAGATGGCTCATATCTCGAAAAACTTGTTAGTTGGGACACTCGTAAGTCAAGGCCCCACTGTATTTTGATGTGAACAAATTAGGGCAAAACATTCAGATTTAGAGGTAAAACTCGTATACTGTTTGATACTCTTAAATTAGTGATTCATATGGGTTAAGGCTTTTATTTCTAAGAGTGATGTATTAGTATGCAAATCTTCCAGTATTATGATCTGGATCCAGCCATTAACATCCGAGTAGCCATTCCATTTGTGATCATTTAGTAGGGATTCAGATTGTTTTTCCAGTATAAGCATTGGCTGAGATGGAGTAATTCACACTACTGAAATGTTTTGAAAAGAGAATAAGGAAAAAGGTTGACCAGTAGCCCCATGTTTTATACTTCCTGACCCTCTTGTTTTTGTTTATGCACTGAAAATAGTTTATTCATCTTTGGGGTTTCTTACAACATCTCTTTTCTACTATAAAAGACTGAAAATACTTTAATGTTAACAGTCAGAAATGGATATGACTCAATATGATGTCAACTAGCCTATATAATAAAGAGGTAATATGAAAATTAACCCTCATGACCTCACAAGATGGCTGCCTATGACCAGGCTGGCAGGGGGGTTAGTGAGGGACGACCAAATGACTGAATAAGCAGGCTGTGTGGGGCGACCAGGGTTGCAGGAGGCTAGTGAGGGATGACCTAATGACTGAACAGCAGGCTGCATGGGGAGACCAGGCCAGTCGGGGGGCTGGGAGAGGCGACCAGGCTCGCAGGGGGGGCAGTTGGGGCCAACCAGGCTGGCGGGGGGGGGCAGTTGGGGGAGACCAGGCCAGCGGGGAGGGGGGTGCAGTTAGGGGCAACAAGGCTGGCAGGGGGGTAGTTGGGGGTGACCAGGCTGGCAGGGAGAGGGAAGTTGGGGGTGACCTGGTCAGCAGCGAGGGGCAGTTAGGGGTGACCAGGCCAGTAGGGGGATAGGTATTAGCGATCAGGCAGGCATGCAGAGGCAGTGAGAGGCAATCAGCTTGGCAGGGGCTCGCAGTTAGGGGTGACCAGGCAGGCAGGCAGGTGAGCGATTAGGAGCCAGTGGTCCAGGATTGTGAGAGGGATGTGTGACTGCCAGTTTAGGTCCGATCCCTGAGATCGGACCTAAACTGGCAGTCGGACATCCCCCAAGGGGTCCCAGATTGGAGAGTGTGCAGGCTGGGCTGAGGGGACACCCCCCAGGGTATGAGTTTTGTGCATTGGGCCTCTAGTACTCTAATAAAAAAGAAAATAAAAGAAATGGACATAAGTCATTTATTTTGATTTTATGTAGGCAGATTTTGAAGTTCCCAGTTTTGGGAGGGTTCAACTTTGCTTTCAGCAATTAACACTTTGTTATAATTATTATTAATAATTTATCTGTTTCCCTACTATACCGTGAGTGTCTGTTAGCCCTAGTTGGAGGAAACCTGTATATCTTGCATAGCACTTAGCCCATAGTAGATGTTTACTAAGGAGTGGTGTGCTTGTGTTGCTGAGTGCCTGAGTAGAGCAGCAGTTGCTGTGGTATCAGCTGCTGCCTGTGCAGATTAGAGCATCAGATATGGGTGTTGTTGTGTGGGACAAAAAGTTGAAGCCATGGCATCTAGAGGTGGTTAGTGAAAATATTCTCTTTGGACTTGGAAATCTTGACATCACTGCTGTTGTAGATAAGAATTTCCTTGACAAATATTGACTGAAATACAAGCAACTATTTGATAAACTTGTAAAAAAATTCAAAGCCAAGTAGACTGGTAGTTGTAGCTAGAATTCAATTAAAATGGCCCAGATTATTAAAGAAGCAAATATTGGGCAGCACATATCAGTTTGGTAGAGCTACACTAATTGAATGCCTGCTAGATACTGTGAACTGTAGATTAAAAATAGGGTAATACCTACTTTTAATAATTCAGTCATCATCCAAGTATTCATAGACAATTTAATTCTACATATTTTCATTGGTATATGTGATACATATGTTTTCTATATCCATATGTATTTTATGTAACATGTATTTTGCAAATATTTAATTTTGCTGTAAAGTCTAGAAAAACAAATAGAATGGACAAAATTCATAGATAGAAAACTGGTCCTATAAGATAAGAGGACAGAATTCATAGGATATTTTAAGTATAGATAGTAAATAAGCAAGTAGGCTGGGAAACACATAAACTTGGTAAGATGTATTAAAAATGAATAGCCAAGCCCTGACCAGTTTGGCTCAGTGGATAGAACGTTGGCCTGCGGACTGAAGGGTCCCAGGTTCGATTCCGGTCAAGGGCATGTACCTTGGTTGTGGGCACATCCCCAGTAGGGGGTGTGCAGGAGGCAGCTGAATGATGTTTCTCTCTCATCGATGTTTCTAACTCTCTATCCTTCTCCCTTCTTCTCTGTAAAAAATCAATAAAGTATATTTAAAAACAAAACAAAACAAAAAAAAACACCCACAAATAGCCAAATAAGTTTGTAACCTATAAAATTGCTAAAGACAGAAAAAACAAATACTGTTGTTGTTTTTTGCGCTGTGTGTGTGTATGTGTGTGTGTGTGTGCGCATGCATGCTCACATGTGTATGTGTGTGTGAATAGACAGGACTTTATTCCTCTGATAAACCTCTCAGTCCAACCTGGTCTTCATGACCAGGAGCTGAGCAGGGAACAGTGCCTGGATTCTCCCCCTTTTCCCAACAGCTCTGTACCAGGGCAAGGCTGTGAGTTGCTCTGAAAGAGGAAGAGATAGAAGACCTGAGATCAGCAGGGGCTCTCTTGAGTAGGACCCAATGCCATGGACAGGTGGGCCTACCCCTGGCTTAAAACTTAAGTCCAAGAGGTGGAGAGACCATTCCTTCTTCCTGTTTCTCTGGCAGCAGCCCCTCTACTCAGCTTCTTCTCATCTGAGGATCTGGCCTAGAAAACTCAGCCACAAGGACCATGAGAAGCAGGGAGACGCTGGGAAAAAGGGTCTCAGCTCTGCAAGCAGGAGGGAAGGTGAGCTGGCCTTTGGCCTCTTACCTTGATTTGAGAGGTATCAGGAGCCATCTCCAAAGTAAGATATGGCTGGAAGGCAGAAGGACCTTCAGAAAAGGTAATGCCCTTGGTGGCAGTAGGCCTGCCCACCTTTCCCATTCCTGAGTGAGGCCCGCACTGGACCATAGTAAAGTTTAGGGGAGAACACTGGCTCAAATGACTTTGTTAAAAAGCTATGTAACATTGAATCTAAGTAATTACACTGTTGAATTTCTTTTCCACTGACAATGTCCTCAGTGGCAAACCAAGCACATTGACTTCTAAAATATTCTGTTCAAAACGTCTTCTTAGTATGAATTAGCCTTGTTTTTAAGTTGGTCACTTAGCTGATCTTCAAGAAAACAACTTTATGATATATAAATATAGAATAACTTGATGGTCCAGACTTTCAAAATGTGACGTATTGCCTCTTTTCTTGAGAGGTGAATAAATCATAACCTCATAAATCTTAGTAATCAGTTTTCATCCTGGGTTTAATAATTTCCATGTAAAGCTCACAGGGTGCCGGGGTCCAACCCCAGCAGGTCCAGGGGTCCCCAAAGGCGTGGACGGAGTCGGCGAATAAGGAATGACAGAGAGACAGTGTTCAGTTGATCAGCAGCCGAGCCAGGATCTCTAGCCAGGATCTCCAGCCAAGTTCTGTTCAGGATCCCCAGCAAAGTTCTGGTTAGGATCTCCAGCCAGGTTCTCTAGCCAATTTCTGTAGTCAGGTTCAGTCCAGGATCTATTGCCATGTTCTCTCCATCGAAGTTCTTCTGTCTGTAGGTTCTGTGTAGGTTCTGTCTTCTTGGCTCTCTTCTTAAGTTCTGTCTCTTTCTGTCTTGTTACATCTGTATTTATACCAGTTGATTCAATCCCATCAATCTCTATTCCAAAGGTTAGGGCGTTTCTTATCTCCATTCCAGGGAGTAACGATTATGTAGCTTAAGCATGATTGTTCGTAGTTAAAATGATTAATTACCCGCCTGGCACTTAGTTAAGGGGTTTTATTCCCTCCCTAACTTCAGGGGAAAATCCCTACCTGGGGAAACAACCTTTCTCAGAGGTGACCTTGGTTAAAACACATAGTGCCAAGAAGGTGAGCAAACATATTAAGAACCGTATGCCATATATGCCAGGTCCCTTGAAACAGCAAGCATGGACCGGCTCCCGGCAAATTCCCCCTTTTTTATTTTTTAAAAGCAGGCATTAAAAAGAAAAACCTGAAATGCTCTCTTGTATCCATTTTAAGAGTAGGATTGGCGCTTTCCGCTATTACCTGAGTCCTGATCTATCACCCCAGGGAGAGCTTGCCAATCTTGCACTTTCCCGGGGTGGAAAGGCTGCAGTGGGGTTAAGGATAAGGCTCCTTGGGCCTACCTTCTCCCATGCCTCTACATTTACCTTTCCGGCACCTTTCCTTCCTCAGAAAAGCATGGACGTATTTCTTGTATAAAATGTTCCATCTGACTGGGAGTAACCTTAATTCCTCTGCTAACAAGCATATGTGTTAAAAGATCAATACGGAGTCTTTTTTCTTTAGACTCAGTATGGCACATCTTCTTAATCTAAAGATCAATACAGAGTCTTCTTTCTTTGGACTCAGTATGGCACATCTTCTCAATCTAAGTTCTGTACTATCCACCTTCTTACCCTATTTATCCTCTATAGGGGGGTCTGTAGCACCCTGGTGGAGTCCTATCCGTCCCGAGTGTGGGGGTTTTCAAGGGGGGGGGCTTACCTAGGGGAATCCTGTTCCAGGCATTCCCAAAGGTGTGGACGGAGTCGGCGAAGACTATCCACCCTCTTCCTACGGTGGAGTCCTATCCGTCCCGAGTGCAGGGCGCTTACCTAGGGGGTCCCTGTTCGGGCACCAGATGCCGGGGTCCAACCCCAGCAGGTCCAGGGGTCCCCAAAGGTGTGGACGGAGTTGGCGAAGAAGGAATGACACGGAGACAGCGTTCAGTTGATTCAATCCCATCAATCTCTATTCCAAAGGTTAGGGCGTTTCTTATCTCCATTCCAGGGAGTAACGATTATGTAGCTTAAGCATGATTGTTCGTAGTTAAAATGATTAATTACCCGCCTGGCACTTAGTTAAGGGGTTTTATTCCCTCCCTAACTTCAGGGGAAAATCCCTACCTGGGGAAACAACCTTTCTCAGAGGTGACCTTGGTTAAAACACATAGTGCCAAGAAGGTGAGCAAACATATTAAGAACAGTATGCCATATATGCCAGGTCCCTTGAAACAGCAAGCATGGACCGGCTCCCGGCAACAGGGAGTCCACTAAACAAGGATGGTAGGTGGCAAATGAGGGAAAATAGAAAGTGAAAGCTAGAGTTAAAGTGAAAAATGAGAAAAGTGTGGGTAAGCCTTTGTGTGTGCTGACATATAGCTGACATATCCTATATAATAAAAGCCTAATATGCTAAGTGTCCCATCATCCGGTCATCCATTCAACCAATCAAAGAGTATGTAATATGCTAAGGCCACTCAACTGCTTGCTATGATGTGCACTGACCACCAGGGGGCAGATGCTCTAACTGGTAGGGTAGCTTGTTGCTGGGATCCGGCCAATCGGGACTGAGCAAGATGGGTCAGACATGCCCTGGAGCCCTCCCATAGTCCCTTCTGGGCTGGCCAATTGCATCCCTCCCTGGCCCTGATTGTGCATTGGTGGGGTCCATGGCCTGGCCTGCACCCTCTTGCAATCCGTGACCCCTCAGGGGATGTCAGAGAGCTGGTTTTGGCCCAATCTCGCAGGCAGGCGAGGGACCCACTGGTACATGAATTCTTGCACTGGGCCTCTAGTACATAACATAATGTCTGTGTTATCTTTTTCACATGGTGTTTGGAAATAGGTTCCCTGAGGGAAGGCCATTAACTGGTGGGTGTTAAGGAAAATTTTGGTTATCAGAAAAAGGTGCTGTCTAGCTCTCTTCATTGCAGGGCTCTGGCTGGGTGTCTTCTGAGAGTTTCTAACTTCATCCCTGGAAGAACAACCACAGAAAGATTGGGATCTAAAATCCATCAGATACATGAAACACCCAAGTCCTAAAGCATATTTTCTCTGTTAACACTTGGCTTTGGTGACATCTGGACTTGGATATAGAAAAGTTTTGCCATGTGGTGTCATGCAATTTGTATGCAAAGAAAGTAGTGTTTGTTTAGATATCCTGTTGTAACTGTGTGCTGGCTGCTGCAAGGCTTATTTCTCAGAAGCGAGGAGAATGAAAGATACAAAGTACATTTTTTTTTTACTATATTCCTCATACACTTTTTCCTTTGATGCAGAATCCAAGTTCATAAAAATTCAGAGGTATTTAAATTTTTCTAATAAAGAAACAGGTATTTTCAGTGGTCACTGGTTTATGGCAATAGCAGAATTTACCAAAGAGAATCATTTTTAATTAAGAATGAAGTTATTTTTTTGATAGATTCTAAAGTGATTTTTTCATTCAATAATATGCATTGAACAAATAATTATTAAGAGCCTATTATGTGTCAAATCCAGTGGTAGGCATTGAAGATTGAGATGTTAATAGGAAAGATTGTGTTTCTACCATCCTGACACTGCAAGTCCTGCATAAAATCACAAACAAGTATTAGGCAATCCTAACAATTTAGTCTGTTTTGTTGAATGCTCTATCTCCACACTTTCAATAGTGACTGATGTGTAATTGGTGCTCAGAAGATATTTGTTAAATGAAGACTATGTATGAGGTAAGTGTTATGATGGAGGAAGTACAGGGTGCCATGTAGAGTCAGGAAGGTCTCTTCCCAATTTTATTGAGATAGAACATTGAGAAAGAAAATGGTATTATATTGAAAGTGTTCAATGTAATGATCTGGTGTAAGTATACATTTTGCAGTGATTCCCACAATCAAATAATTAACATATCTATCACCTCACATAATTATCTAATCTTATTTTGTGTGTGTGTGTGTGTGTGTGTGTGTGTGTGTGTGTGTGTGAGAACACTTAAGAGTTATTCTATTAGTAAATTTGAAGCATAAAATACAGTGTTATTAACTAGAGCAGTGGTTCTCAACCTTCTGGCCCTTTAAATACCATTCCTCATGTTGTGACCCAACCATAAAATTATTTTCGTTGCTACTTCATAACTGTAATGTTTCTACTGTTATGAATCATAATGCAAATATCTGACATGCAGGATGGTCTTAGGCGACCCTGTGAAAGGGTCGTTTGACCGCCAAAGGGGTCGCGACCCACAGGTTGAGAACCGCTGAACTAGAGTGACTATACTGTACATTAGATCCTCAGAAGTTACTCATTATATAACTTAATTTTGTATACTTCAACTACTTCTCCTTATTTCCCTGACTCCTCACCCCCTGGCAACCAACATTCTATTCTCTGCTTCTAGGAGTCCAAATATATACTCATATGTCAGATATTAATAATACCATATAGTATTTGTGTCTTTCTGTCTGATTCTTCACTCAGTATAAGTCCCTCAAGGTTCATCCATGTTGTCACGACTTGGATGAACTGGCAGAACTTCCTTCTTTTTTTAGGGTTAAATAATATTCCATTGAATATATTTATAGCAAATTTTTATCCACTCATTTGTTGATGAACACTTAGATGATTTCCATATCTTGGCTATTGTGAATAATGCTGCAATGAATATGAAAGTATAGATATTTCTTTGAGATAGTGATTTTCTGGCTCACATGATAGTTCTACTTTTATTTTTTGAGGAACCTCCATACTGTTTACCTAGTGGTTGCACCAATTTACATTTCCATCAATAGTGTAAAAGAGTTTTCTTTTCTCCACATCCTTGCCAACATTTGTTATCTATTGACTTTTAAAAAAATACTTATTGTTGAAAGTATTACATATTTCCCCCTTTCCCCCCATTGACCACTTTTGCCCACCCCCATTCCCCACCCCAGGCCTTCACCACCCTATTGTCTGTGTCCATGGGTTATGCATATATGCATACAAGTTCTTTGGTTGATCTCTTCCCACCTACCCACCCCCTCCTTCATCTCTTGTGTTTTTAATAATAGCCATCCTAACAGGTATGAGGTGACATATCATTGTGGTGTAGATTTGCATTTACTTGAAGATTAGAAAATATGTTGAACATCTTTTCATATATTTGTTAGCAATCTGTATACTTTCTTTGGAAAAATGTCTATTCAGGTCCTTGGTTCATTTTTAAAATTAGGTTTTAATTTTTGCTATGAGTTATGAGTTCCTTGTATATTTTGGATACTAGAGGCCCAGGGCACGAAATTTGTTCACTGGTAGGGTCCCTAGCAGTTGCTGGCTGCTGGCCAGGTACTTCCTCCCTTCCCCCAGCTGCCTGTGAGTGCCAGGGCCTCCCTCCATTCCCCCAGCCAGCCCACCCCCTGGTTGAACTCCCGTAAGACTCTGGTCAATGGGACAATTTGCATACTACACTTTTATTATATAGGATTAACTATTTATCAGATACTAGAGGCCTAGTGCATAAAATATCTGAACAGACCAATTACTAGCAAAGAGATTGAATCAGTAGTCAGAAACCTCCCAAGAAATAAAAGTCCCTGGAAGTCTGATGATGGTCTCTTCTGTGGCTGAATCTTCTGGTTCTTTTGCAAGCACTGTGTCACTAACCTGCTCTGTGGAATTGCGGAGCTCTGGGATCAGTCACCTATTACCCTCAGCAGGCTAACTAGGCAAATTGAAAAATGCTCGACACTGACCAATTACATCCATCATTTCATTTTGGCACTATTGTTTCAGATAAAGATAACATATCAAGCCTGTTTTAAAAGGAGGAAGAAAAGAAAATTCACCATCATATAGAAATTTTACAGTTGAAAATGAAAGGGTGCTGTCTCGGATTCTTTATCTTTAATCACTGTGCACCAAGATGCTTTGGCAAGAGAGATATTTTGGGACAAACAGTAACTGATATGAGGAGCACATGTTGATTTGCTGCATAACTAATAACAGATGGGTATTATTTATCAAGCCTAAATGTTTATCCCAGTTATTTTGAACTCTTTTCTATTCTGGGCCTATCAACTGTTGCCATTGGATAATTAATTACACAACCAAACTTAGTTTAAAATTTTGAAATGCGCATTCTCGATATAATCTGCATATTAATTTCTTTTTTCATGCTGTCTAGTGTTTTATATGCCACTTACTGTCTAAGATACACACACACACACACACACACAATGTATCCATTAGTTTTTAAAACTTCATGTAAGTTTGTCTTTTTTTTCAATCCTTTTCCCACCTCCTAGCCATATCTGTTTCAGCTTCCAACAGAATTTAAAGAAAGATGTGGCCTTAATTATTACACACTGTTTTAAACACATTAGTATAAGGTACTTAAAATTATTAAATAATTATTTATAATATGGCTTATAATAAGAAAAGTGTTGAGCCCTGGCCAGTGTGGCTCAGTTGGTTGTTATGTCATCCCATATACCAAAAGGTGATGGGTTTGAGCCACACATCTCTCTCTCTCTCTTTCTCTCTTTCTTCTTCTCTCTCTAAAAAAATCAATTAAAATGGTTTAAAAATAAAGAAAGAAAATTATTGAATCAATTAGCCTTAGTTGAAGCCAAGATAGCTGCTACTCATAGTTTATTTCTCTAAATAGGAGTGGAATATTTTTATAATCAAAAGTAAGCTTATCATTACAACAGAATACCTTCCCTTTTCGCCTCCCATCATTGTGCCTACGTATGCAAATTAACCGCCATCTTGGCTGGTGATTAATTTGCATATCTTGCTGATTAGCCAATGGGAAGGGTATAGGTCGTATGGTAATTACCATAGTCGGGTGAACAAAAATTTGTGCACTGCGGGGGGAGAGGGGGTCCCTCAGCCCGGCCTGTGCCCTCTCGCAGTCTGGGACCCTTTGGGAGATAACAACCTGCTGGCTTAGGCCTGCTCCCGGGTGGCAGAGGGCAGGCCCAATCCCTAGGTGCAGCCTCTGGTCGGGCTCAGAGCAGGGCCGATTGGGGAGTTGGAGCGCCTTCCCCTGTCATGCACAGAGCAGGGCAGATTGGGAGGTTGCGATGCCACCCTCAGTCACGCTCAGGGTAGGGCCAATTGAGGGGTTGGGGCGCTGCCCCCTGTCACGCACAGAGCAGGGCCCATCAGGGGGTTGGGGCGCCTTCCCCTGTCACGAACAGAGCAGGGAGGATGGGGAGGTTGTGGCCCCACCCCTGTCACACACAGAGCCGCAGGGTAATCAGGGGGTTTGGGCGCTGCCCCCTGTCACGCTGATCCCGGTGCCGGGAGGCCTTTCGGCTCTGCTGATACCGGTGCTGGGATGCATATTACCCTTTTACTATATAGGATAGAGGCCTGGTGCATGGGTGGGGCTGGCTGGTTTGCCCTGAAGGTTGTCCTGGATCAGGGTGGGGGTCCCCACTGGGGTGCCTGGCCAGCCTGGGTGAGGGGATGATGGCTGTTTGCAGCTGGTCACACACCCTTCAGGGTGGGGGTCCCCACTGGGGTGCCTGGCCAGTCTGGTTGAGGGGCTGAGGACTGTTTTCAGGCCGACTGAAGCTCCCAACTGCTCCTTTTTTTCTTTTTTTTTTTTATTCTGTGCCAGCTTTAGCTCTGGCTCCAGCTCTGAGGCCTCTGCTGCTGAAAGAAGGTATCTGGTTTGTTTCGGTTCTATAATCAAAACACTGTATAACTCCAGCTCTGAGATCCTGGGCTCACTGAAAGCCGGTTCCTGGGATTTTGTTTAGCTTCTATATTTGTTACAATGTTTCAAACTGGCTCAGAGGCCTGCAAGGCAGGCAGGGAACGTTGGAGTCCTCCGTCACTGCAGCAAGCAAGCCTCATGTTAGTTTCAAGCTGCCTGGCTGCCGGCCGCCATCTTGGCTGGCAGTTAATTTGCATATCTCGCTGATTAGCCAATGGGAAGGGTAGCGGTCATACGCCAATTACCATGTTTCTCTTTTGTTAGATAGGATATATATATATATATATATATATATATATATATATATATATACATATATATATGATCTTTATAACTTTCAGAGTTTTTACAACAACTTTTTCTTTAATACTTTTATAAAATTAAAGTCATTTTTCTGTCAAGTTCCTTGTAACATTTATGTCTGAATATTTATCTTATCCTTGAATATTTACTTCTGCACTATTTATATACATTTGTGTTACAAAGATGAGCTTATTAATTAGACTTTGCACATATTCTGCATCCAGGAGATGGTGCCTTGTTGAGGTCTCTCTTTATAAGACTACCAGAGAGGCAACATTTAAGAGGGTAAGAGAATAAGTAGTAGAAGATGGGGGTTAAGAGCATGGATTCCAGAGTCAAACTGCCTGGGTATAATCAAATTCCAGCTCCACCAATTATATGTCAGGTGATCTTGCGTATTTCATTTAATCTATTTGCATCTGAGTACTCTCAAGTATAAATGGAAAATTAATTTTAGTATTTATCTTATAGAATTGCTATGATAACTAAATAACACACATATGGTGTTTAAAACACTAATAAATATGATCAATTGTGGCTTATTATTATAATAATTATCATTATTAACATGTTTAAATTCCAGCTTTATCACTTACCAATATGATCTTGCGTAATATATTAATCCTTCAGTTTTTCCATGTTTAAAATGAGGATTATAGGACATCTCAGGGTTGTAATGGAAATTAATGCTGAACATAGAATTTAGAACTTGCAATATGTAAATATTTAGTAAGTGTATACACTCCATTCCTCTACCTTCTTTAGTGGCTCTGGAACTATGGCCATGTAGCTTAATATATATCTTAGATCCTGACCAGTGAGGTTTGAGAGTGAGGTTGAACTTTATAAGGGGAATGTTTTGATGCATCAACTTTGAGAAACCAAAATTAAGTTTTACTAGAGTTGAGGAGACTCAGAGAAAAACCCCTTGCCCCAAATTAATCACCCCAATCTGGCATAAAACTTAGAATGCTAATGTAAAAGGTGCTGCTGAGTAGGCATCGGAGAAGATAAATTTCTTTCTCTCCTGCAGGAAGTTTAACGTGGAAGTCAATGTACCCTCAGACCAGTGAGTTTCAACCATTTCCATCTCATGGCACACAAAAACTAATTATTAAAATTCTGAGACACACCAAAAACATATAGTTTTTGCTCATCTGACAAAAAAATAGTTCTAATTTTGATTCATTTACACCGAATGGCTATTATTATGTTGACTTGTCATTTTTTTATTTGAAAATCTAAGAGAAAAGAGTTAGTGCCTCTGACTAGTCAGGTATTGCACATTTTAAAATTTTTTTGTGGCACATGGATTGAAAATTGCTGCCTTAGTTGTTAGCTGGTGATTGTCTGAGAAAGTGCTCCACAAGTGTGCTCCAAGTCCTTGAGACTCTTTTAGGGGTGTGTGAAGTCAAAATGATTTTTATAACAATACTGGAGGCCTGGTGCATGAAATTTGTGCACTCTAGGGGGTCCCTCAGCCCGGCCTGAGCCCTCTTGCAATCTGGGAGCCCTTGGGGGAGCAGGCCTAAGCCACCAGTTGGACATTGCTGTAAAGGTGGGAGAGGCTCCTGACACTGCTGCTGTGCTCGACAGCTGTGAGCCAGGCTTCTGGCTGAGTGGCGCACCCCCTGCATTGAGCATCTACCTCCTGGTGGTCAGTCCATGTCATAGCGACCAGTCATTCCCTGTTGGGCCAAAACTGGCTCTCTGGCATCCTCTGAGGGGCCCTGGATTCTGAGAGGGTGCAGGCCAGGCCAATGGACCCCACTGGTGCACAATCAGGGCCAGGGAAGGATGCGGGGAAATTGGACAGCCTGGGAGACACCACAGGAGGGCTCCAGGGCATGTGCAGCCAGTCTCGCTCAGTCCTGTTCAGCCGAACCCCAGCAGCAAGGTAACCTACCAGTCAGAGTGTCTGCCCCCTGGTGGTCAGTGCACGTCATAGCGAGTGGTTGAGCAGCCTTAGCATCTCATTAACATGTTATGCTTTTATTGGTTGAACAGCTGACTGGACGACTGCACACTTAGCATATTAGGCTTTTATTATATAGGATTAAGAAGTTGTCTTTTTTACTCTCAATCATAAATGCACAGTGGAATTTTTGGATATCATCAATGTGTAATTATGTATGTCACACTTTAAAATTTTCACAGTTTTAATTTCTATTATGATAAATATCAATTGGTACAACGCATATAAAGAAAAGCTCTTTGGTCTGGCCAGTGTGGCTCTGTGGTTGAGCATTAACCTATGAACCAGGAAGCTGAGATTCAGTTCAGGATTGGGGCATGTGCCTGGGTTGTGGGCTCAATCCCCAGTAGGGGGTGTGTGGGAGGCAGCCAATCACTGATTCTATCTCATTATTGATGTTTCTATCCCTCTACCATTCTCCCTTCCTCTTTCTGAAATCAATAAAAAACAAAACATATTTTGGGGGGGAAAAAAAGAAAAGAAAGGCTCTTTGCTGTCCTCAACAATTTTTCTCTAATTTATAAATGTTTTAGGATCACTAATCCAAGAGAAGAAACCATTTTATTTGTGGTATAGGATCATTCTCTAGGCTAAGTCTGGAGTTTTTGATGCTAGAAATTGCACAGAATACTCACTTGCTTCCCTGAATATTTCCTTTCCTTTTTCTAGACTCTCATAAAGCAATCTCAGTTGTGTTCACACATTCTTCACTTGCCAATTACAGGACAATGTAGTTTCCTTTGACCACAACAATTTTTATGTCTTCCTGAGGTTCTACACTGGTCCTTTTGATTGTATTGCAAGCACATTCTGGTATCCCTGATTCTATATGGGTTACATTCTGCTTCTCTAATCATAACATTTACAACTTACCTCTCAGGGTGAGCCATTCGTTTGTATTTCATAGGAAAAACTTAAGAGGAAAAGAAAATATGGAGTTTGTTAAAATTGTTTCAAATTAAAGCAGGTGATTGTTCTTTGCTGTCCTAATTTGATGTAATCCTAAAAGTCTGGTAGAAATATTCAGATACATAAAATGACATTTGGAAAATAAAACCATATTACTATGAAAAGGTATTAAATCAAGTAATTTGAGAGCTTGGAAATATATTAATATAGTATGACACAAGCATGCACATTAATAGGGTCAAATTGGATGAGGCCCAAAATAAATTTTATTTTTAACAAATAAGGATTTTAATAAATCTTAAAAATATTCTCTACATTTACTGACCATAGTAGTTCACTTTTATTAAATGTTTCCATGCTTTTGCTTATAAATTAGAAAGACAAGTAAAATATAAATAGGCTATTGAATTCTGAATTTCAATTTTTATACTATAAAATTTAACAATTATACATGATCAAATCTCATATTCAATTTTTTTAGTCTTTTTTCAAATGCTGGATGAAAGGTTTGGAGATTTCTTATTTTCAGCTTGGGTGATAGCTATACAAATTTCAATGTTTAAATTTTTAAGGAAGAAATAATAATCCCTTTTCCCTCAGCAGTTAATGTGGGAATCATAAACAATAAAGTATTCTGAAAATTAAAAATCTTCTTATGGTCTTCCTGGGAGAGCATAGGCTTAGATTTGGGTTTAAACCTTACTTTTACCTCTTACTAGCTACGAAATTTTAGACATGCTATTTAACCTCTCTGAGCCTCACTTACTTCATTGGTAAAATGAGAATAAAAATCAATCCTGGAAAAATTTAAATTCCCTCTTGAATTTCTCCCAAATAGTTTTGGGGTGCATACAGTCAGGCCAAGGGGACCCCATGAAATAGTGCTCTTACTTATGTAGGATTCCATAGCCCCCTCCTCTGCCTCAGTGTTGCCATGTCTCCCAGGGGTGTAGCAGTTGCTGATGTATTATTAAATGCAGCTGAATAACAAATTACCTCAACGTTTTGTGGATTAAACAATAAACATTTGTCCTGGCTGGTGTGACTCAGTTGGTTGGGTGTCCTCCCATGCTGGTTGGATTCCCAGTCAAGGGCACATGCTCAGGGGTTGCGAGGGCTTGATCCCTGGTAGGGAGCTTGCAGGAGGCAGCTGATTGATATTGTGCTCTCACATCATTGCGCTCTCACATCGTGTTTCTCTCTCTCATTCTCTCTCTCTCTCTCTCTCTTTCTCTCCTTTTCCCTCTCCTTTTCCCTCCCTTCCCTCCCTCGAAAAATTAATAAATTATTCTAAAACCAACCAACCAAACAAATAAAAACCCCATAAACATTTATTATCTAAATCAGTCTATAGGTCAGGAATTCAGAGGTGGCTTAGCTGAGTGCTTCTGTTTCAGGGTCTTTCATGAGTTTGCAGTCAAGATGTTAGCTGGGGCTGCAGTCATCTTAAGGTTGACTGGGGCAGGAGTTTCTGCTTCAAAGTTCACCTACTGGGCTGTTGACAGGAGGCTCGGCTCAGCAGTCTATGGAAGCTGGCTCATATCTGCTTTCATGAGCTAGTTTTTAAAATTTGATAATCTTGTGAGCTGATTGTTAAATACAGTCATTAATAAAAAACTAAATTATCTAAAATTCATTGAAATAAGTGATATATTAACAGCTAAGGTAGTAAATGCTCAAAACTCCTCATTTTCTAATGCCTCACTACCTTTTTCTTTTATTGAAGCTTTTGTGGTTACTCATGTCATTCTATCTGCATGGAGGAAACAGTTTATAGTTGTGTCCTACTGCACACATCAATCTCATTCTATCTCTAAATTCAATAACGTTATGTCGGTAGCTTGAACTCAGACATGGAGTGTTTATACTACAAATATCAGCAAACACTGACACTCAGCACTTTATTTTTCTATTGATTGTTTAGAGTTTAGAAAGTGTAAATTATGGCCTACATATCCTTTATAATGGTAAAATTATATATACTAATATGCAGGAAGTAGGAAACATTTTAGAGGCTAACTATGATTGTCTACCTCCTGGCCCTATGAATCTTGTCTTCCTCACATGCAAAATACTATCACACCCCTTCCAAGTCTCCCCCTACTCCAATCTCATATTATTACAGCTTTAGCTTAAATTCCAGGATCCTATTGTCTAAATCAGGCCCAGTTGACAGTTACAGAACCTTAGTAATAGTTTTGTAAGTGTAGTTCCTGAGTATAGTTATTGATATGAAGAGTTATGAACCTAAAGAGACAAGCTATTTTCCTCTAAGATACCCAACAGGCAATGATGGGATAAGTATAAGATGCATCTGTTTAAAAATGTGGAAAACAGAAGCACACAAGTGTCAGTGGACTGAAATCTAACTGAGCATATTTTGGAAGTTGCTGATTTAGGAGGTAGTCCTTCTCCATGGTTCTCGCTCTAGGTTCTGTTCTCTGAGTCAGTCATTGTTTTCCATAAAAAGAAATCCAGGTTTGCAGCTGTGTAACTTTCAAGCCTGCTCCCTGCAACTTGAATTTTGGGAATCCAAAGTTCTCTCCTCCCATTTTGTGCTATTTCTGTCCTTTTCAGTCCAAGCTACTTGTGTTTCTGCTGATATATTGTCTTTTTTTTTTTTTTTTTTTGGTGGGTTCCTTATCTTGCAAAAGCCATGTCTGGGAATCTTTTTGAGATAAGTCCTTCTCTAAGGACTGCTGAAATTGCTGAGGAAATTCACCCTATGCTTCTTAGAAACCCTATTGTTTGGCTGAACTGTTCTCTAAGGCACCATATTTGATCTATGTCAGGTTTTAACAATGGGGTTTATAGGCACACCCTTGAATTTATCATGGAACCAGGTTTTCCCAGTAATGTATTAGCATTCCTCTTTGCCTAGAAGCCATTTCTTAATTATAGCATTGTTAGTCATCTGGACAAGCTGGAAATTGTTATAACCAGAAAGTCCTTATTACTTTGTTTAAAAGTCTTATGTTTAGATTCTCTCTTTCTGTTTGCATTTTGCTATAAGTAGTAACAAGGACCTAATCAGCACTTTTAATATGACATTGAAATTTCCTTAGCTAGATCATCTGAAATACATGGTACATTTTCTAATTTCCATACAACTGCAGGAAGGAGTGTCTCTTAACTTTCTGACACGCATAATAGCATCCCTTTTCCTCTAGTTTCCAATAACTTTTTGTACATCTCCTTTAAGCCCTGACTCATTCCCTCCTCAAAGGCAATCTGGCTTCTATTAATGAGAAGATAAGTCGAGAAAGCAGATAGCCCCTGTCCCTTTGTCTGCACCACCATAACCATGCCCTTGGCCTCTGTAATCTTGGTGGCTTGACAGTGAGAAGCAGGGGAGGTCTGCATGTGTGGGCACGTGGCACTCTACCTGGGGTCTGGGGACTTTCCCCTAGTGCAGAGTCCTCTCTCTGTAGCCTAGGCAATAGGCCTTCAGCAACAGGTATGGAAATCCCCTAAAATACCCAGAAGCTTAGCATGTAACATAGAAAGAATGCCTAGAATGTGTATGTATGCCATATATGGAAAACAAAGAACCTAGTGATGTATATAAGGCAAAACCCAGCCGTGTTTGGCACTCAGCCTCTGGAGGTGACTCTGATGAGCCAGCTCCAGTGCGAAATAAACAGTCCTATTCTGAACCTCTGAGTGCGCTTGGTTTTTCTCTTCCTACCTACCTGATTTCTGCCATAACATTAACAGTCTGTTCACCACGCAATAGATTCTCATTAATACTCTCCTGGAAATCTCTGCTGCTTCTGCCCACCATTTTTTCCCCAAAGACACTTCAATATTTTTAGTTATTTGTTACTCTGGTACCAAAATTTGTCTTACTTATCTCTTCCTGTATAACAAATTACTCCATACTTTAGTAGCTTAAATTAATAAACATCATTTCATCAATTTGTGGCTCAGGAATCCAGAACAGCTAGGCTAGTGGTTCTGGCTTGGGATCACTTATTAGGCTGAAGTTAAATTTTTGGCTTGGGGGCAAAGTTAACTGAAGGCTGGACTGGGGCTGGATGATCAATCTGATTCTAGTTATAAAGTTGTTGACAAAAAGCTTCAATATGTCACTGGATTTATTTAAGAGTTCTCAGTTCCTCACCACATATTCTATACACAGTGTTGCATTTTTTCTTGTCATTCTTATTTTATAGAAAATTCTGGTTCAATTTCTGGCCAGAAATGCAAGCAGCAGCTCTGACACAAATAAGGAGGACCACTTGCCTACTTTATGCCCATTAAAATTGTAGTGTAAAAAAATCTAGACCCTTGGTTTTCACTAGTCTCCTGTCACAGTCCATTGACTAAGTCCCTGGGGAGTTTGGCCTGTGGATTATCAGAATGATGGATACTGTGATTCCCTCCACATTTCCCCTAAACATTAATTATTGTTACTCCTCACTTCTAGCCTGAGTCCCTTCAAACTTTCATGCACAGAATCCTTAGAGGCTCCCCTCTAACTCCTCTGCTGAATTATATTTGTGCTTGAGCTGGGACATTCCTTGCTACCAACATTAGAAGCAACTAAGTAACTGGAGGCCAAGTTGAAGCTAGGCTTAGGGTAGAAAACTCTTAGTTGACTGAACAAGCAAAATAATTTCTCAATCTAGGAGGCCAGTTCCTACATAAATGATACTATTGTTGGATATCACTTTTTTTCAGATTTGTTTGAGACAAAAGATACTGCATTAACTAGACACTTCTGTTTGATTTCTAATGAAAATTAGAATGAGGGTCGGGGAAGTGTGGAATTCTTTGAAGAGTTTTAATGCTTGACAAAAACCTCTAGAACAGTGGTTATCAACCATCTGGCCCTTTAAATACAGTTCCTCATGTTGTGACCCAACCATAAAATTATTTTCGTTGCTACTTCATAACTGTAATGTCGTTACTGTTATGAATCATAATGTAAATATCTAATATGCAGGATGGTCTTAGGTGACCCCTGTGAAAGGCTCATTTGACCGCCAAAGGGGTCACGACCCACAGTTGAGAACCGCTGCTCTAGAAGCACAGTTGTTCAATTGATGTAAAGAATGCTACTCAATCGATTACTTATAAGACAACTCAGATGAGTCTTTGTAGAATTGTCTTGTCATTTGTCTGTCTCCACCACTGAGCAACACAACACTCTTGTGATTCTGTTTGGTGAGTACTGTGGAGCCCCACACATGGGCACTATACATGTTCTGGATTGAAATCATGCCACAAGAAATAGATATACAACAGCCTTTTTACATAGTGGTGGAGACCACATAGACTATTGATTACAAACACAAATGTTACCATTATTTTTTAAATACTCAACTAAAAAATTATTTCACAAAAGCAACCTAGACTAGTTTAAAATGGGGTCATATGAGAGGATTGTTAGGAAGAAAACTGACACAAGAGTTGAAATTTATTATTTGGCTTCATTATTTCACCTTGATTTGAATAAGATAAGCCAGGGCTTTCCCAACTCCCTTTTTCAGTCTCTTTGGAGGCATTGTGTGAGGTGGACTGGGGCAGACTCAGGGGAGGAGCCACAGGACCTTGGAGAAACTGAGAGAGGAGTGGGCCTGTGGGAGAATTTCAGTTGGAGAGAAACTATAGACCTGAAAAACAAGAGGGCTTGATTATCTGCTATGAAGATATAGACTCTATATTATAGAGGGAAAAGAAAAGGTGGAGAGAAACAGGTATATGGAAGCCAAACTCTAGGCACATAGGAATGGTACGTGGTGAGTGAGCGCCCATTTTGCTTGTTGGCCCAAGTAGATTCATTGGTTCATTCATTAATTCATCTAGTCACTCATTTATTAATTTGTTCTCAACAGCCGCTTTATGCTAGATACTGTGCAAACCTTGTAGAACCAATCCACTATTTTAGGCTTTAGGTTTTAGTTCTGCCCTGGCAAATATCTGTCTAGTCTAGTTCAATGAATTGCCCATTCATACAGTTAATACCTAAAACACCAAATACAAGACCATAGCTATCTCCCACAGCCAAGTGTTTGCTTTTAAACTTCAGAACACAGTTATGAGAAAGCAAGCTTCAGATCCATTCCTTTAAAAGCCAAGCTCCAGGAAGTCCAGCACATTTCATAACTCAAAGACAAAGGATGTGTGAAACCAAATAAAAAGAGGATAGAACACTGAAAACATTACCTGGGGGCTTATGTTAAAGCAACTGCAGCAGAAGCAACAGTGTTGATCTTTGCTGTTGAAAGGTCAGAGCTGATTTTCAGCCTCTGAAATGGTTTACACTGCTGACACAATTGCAAGGTCTCTGTTAAAGGCATAAGGCTCTCTGGCTCATTAGCATCAGCAATCTAGTAGGTGTGCTTCCTACTCCTGCTTTTGTCCCTTTGGAGGTATATGGTAACAGGTGCTCCATAGTCTGTTTATTTGTTTTTTCTTCCTTGGTTTGGTTTTTGCAATATATGACTTTATTAAAGATCATATAAAAAGGCAATAGGGAGACAGAATCAAAGTCATAATTTTGCATAGCCATTAGGCTAAAGCAGTTATTAGTTTTGTTTAAATATTTTCCAAAAGTAAAATACCTCTTTAGGCAGGGAGCTGCAGGGAAGGAAGGAGTCTGCTAGCAGAAGCTCCCTGTGATAGCCGGCTCTGCCCCTGCCCAGGATTAAAACCTCTGGCCAAGGCTTTAGGCTTGGGCAGGGGCCCCCTTGACTCAGATGGTAGGTTCGGCCCTGCTCAGGAGCCCCCTGGCTCAGGCCTTTCCTAGGCTGCTCAGAGCCCACACGGGGCCTACCTCGGAGTGACCTGGGTGCCAATGATGTTCCCGGGACCCAGGCCAGGCCACTGGGCGCCTATATATGCATATTAACCGCCATCTTTGTTGGATTAATTTGCATACTCATCTGATTGGCTGGTGGGCATAGCAGAGTGACACCAATTAGCATGTTTCTCTTCTATTAGTGTAGACTAGAGGCCCGGTGCACAAAAAATTGTGCACTCGGGGGGAAGGGGGTCCCTCAGCCCGGCCTGTGCCCTCTCGCAGTCTGGGACCCCTAGGGAGATAACGACCTGCTGGCTTAGGTCCACTCCCGGGTGGCAGAGGGCAGGTCCAATCCCTAGGTGCAGCCCCAGGTCGGGCTCAGAGCAGGGCCGATTGGGGAGTTGGGGCACCACCCCCTGTCACACTCAAGGCAGGGTCGATGGGCAGGTTGTGGCGCCACCCCCTGTCACGCACAGAGCAGGGCCAATCAGGGGGTTGGGGAGCTCACCCCTGTCATGCACAGAGTACAGCCGATAGGGGAGTTGGGGCACTGCCCCCTGTCACACACAGAGCAGGGCGGATCAGGGGGTTGGGGCGCTGCACGCTGTCACACTCAGGGCAGGGCCAATGGGGAGGTTATGGCTCTACCCCGTCACACACAGAGCAGGGCCCGTGGGGGGCGGTTGGGGCGTCACCCTCTATTGCCCACAGAGCAGGGTCGATCAGGGGGTTGGGGTGCCGCCACTCTCACACTCAGGGCAGGGCCGATGGGGAGGTTATGGCTCTACCCCGTCACACACAGAGCAGGGCCCGTGGCGGGGGGGGGGGGGGGTTGGGGCACCGCACCCTGTCACACACAGAGCCGCAGGGCGATCAGGGGGTTGGGGAGCTACCCCCTATCAGGCACAGAGCAGGGCTGATCAGGGGGTTGGGGCGCTGCACCCTGTCACATACAGAGCAGGGCCGATCAGGGGGTTGGGGAGCTCCCCCCTATCAGGCACAGAGCAGGGCTGATCAGGGGGTTGGGGCACCTTTCCCTGTCACGAACAGAGCAGGGCCAATAGGGAGGTAGTGGCCCCGCCCCCTGTCACACACAGAGCCTCAGGGCGATCAGGGGTTTGGGCGCTGCCCCCTGTCACGCTGATCCCGGTGCTGGGAGGCCTCGTGGCTCCGCTGATCCCGGTGCAGGGAGGCATATTACCCTTTTACTATATAGGATAGAGGCCTGGTGCACGGGTGGGGGCCGGCTGGTTTGCCCTGAAGGGTGTCCCTGATCAGGGTGGGGGTCCCCACTGGGGTCCCTGGCCAGTCTGGGTGAGGGGCTGATGGCTGTTTTCTGGCTGGCGGGTGACTGAAGCTCCCAACCGCTCCTTTTTTTCTTTTCTTTTTTTTTTATTCTGGGCCAGCTATAGCTCTGGCTCCAGCTCTTAGGCCTCCACTGCTGAAAGCTGGTTTCTGGCCTTTGTTTACCTTCTGTATTTGAAACAATGTTGCGATCCTGCTGGCTGAAGCCCGCGGACTAAAGCAGGTTTCTGGGTTTTATTTAGCTTCTATATTTGTAACATAGTTGCTTAGAGTTGCAGCTCAGAGGCCAGCAGCGGCAGGCGGGGAATGTTGGAGTCCTCTGTCACTGAAGCAAGGAAGCCTCATGTTCGCTTTAAGCTGCCTGGCTGCCGGCCGCCATCTTGGCTGGCAGTTAATTTGCATATTGCCCTGATTAGCCAATGGGAAGGGTAGCGGTTGTATGCTAATTACCACATTTCTCTTTTATCAGATAGGATATATGAAGGGGGAAATAAGTCCCAACATTTTGGCATGGAAAGCTTGGAGGACTTCAAGTTTGCTTAATTTTGCTCTTTTTCTCAGGTAGAAAAGTACCTTTGGCAGATACAGTTGTTTGTTTCTTTTTTGAAAAATTTCTGCATTGATTTTCTATGAATAAGTGTTATTTTCCAGCTATTTCAACTAATTATCATTGTCTCCCCAAAGGCTAATGGAACAAGGAATCTGAGCAGAATTAGGCTAATTTTACTCCATGGTTTATTAGGCATCCACATGCATGTGTTACTGTGCTAAGTACTGTATCAAGCAAGTTAAATAGCTATTATCCCTGCCTTCCACATGAAAATTTACCATATTAACCAGCATCAGCCTAGAGAGAGTAAACAGGTGTATGACAGACTTCCATTCCACTGTAGAGAAAATATAGATGTGAGGAGAGAGCAGCTCACAAAGAATGAGGAAAAAATGACATTATTTACCCCTTTGAGTAATTTCACTTCTTTATGTGGAAGCATTAGTTGCTACACTGGAGTTTGGCCAGGATGAAAGGGGCAGGTGGACTGGGGAAGCTGTCATTATTATCATTTCACTTGCAACAAGACTGTTCACATTTAGTCTGTTATTTCTGGGGTCCTCTCTGAGTTCTGATGTTTATTTTAGGTTGTGTTCTCTGTTCTCTTTGTAGGTGGTGTCTTTTCTGCATATTGAAGAATGACGGTAAAGCCAGTTGGGGAAAACCACTAACTTTTATCTCATTGAGCTTGGCATCTTGTGTGATTTTGCATGTGGTAAGTTATTTAAAATGCACACCAATTTAGAATATGGAAAAAAGAATAGAAGGCCTACATTTTGCTTAATCACTTTTTTTTCTTTAATCCTCACCCAAGGACATTTTTCCATTGATTTTTAGAGAAAGTGGAAGAGAGAGGGAAATACAGAAAGAAATATCGATGTGAGAGAAACACATTGATTGGTTACCTCCTGCATGAGCCCGACCAGGGCCTGGGCCAGGAAGGAGCCATCAATCAAGGTACATGCCCTTGAATCAAACGCGGTACCTTTCGGTCCACAGGCCAACATTCTATCCACTGAGCAAAACCAGAAAGGGCTGCTTAGTCACTTTTTGAAGTGTCTACATCAGTAAATTTAATTAACTTCCCAGCCAAAGATACAGTAATTACAGATAACAACCCTCCTAAAGCGTAAGAGCTCCAAGAAGACCTCAATAAAAATTGAAAACATGATCCCTCGCTCTTCCAGTAGATCAGTCAGTCCTTTCCTCAGAGATTTAGATTAAATTGATTCGAGGTGGAGTTCAGTCATCATTAGGTCTTCAAAGCTCCTGTGATGAGTCTAATGCGCATCCAGGTTGAGGACTAATTTAGTAGAATAACTACATCAAACTTACAGTATATAAAGAACTAGAGGCCCGGTGCATGAAATTCATGTGGAGGCAGGGTGTCCCTCAGCCCAGCCTGTACCCTCTCCAACATCCCTCTCACAATCTGGGACTACTGGCTCCCAAATGCTCACCTGCCTGCCTGCCTGATTGCCCCTAACCACTTCTGCCTGCCAACCTGATCATCCCCTAACCACTCCCCTGCCAGCCTGATTAATGCCTAACTGCTCCCCTGCCAACCTGTTTGCCCCCAAATGCCCTCCCCTTCTGGCCCAATCACCCCAAACTGCCCTCCGCTGCCAGCCTGATTTCGCCCCCTACTTCCCTCCCCTGCTGGCCTGTTCACCCTTCACTGCCCTCCCCTGCTGGCCTGGTCCCCCTCAAGTGACCTCCCCTGCTGGCCTGGTCCCCCCCCCAGGGACCTCTTCTGCTGTCCTGGTCCCCCCCCAAGTGACCTCCCCTGCTGTCCTGGTTGTCCCTAACTGCCCTCCCCTGCAGGCCTGGTCCCCCTCCTCAACTGCCTTCCCCCCCACTACAGGCCCAATCCCCCCCAACTGCCCTCCCCTGCTGGCCATCTTATGGCAGCCATCTTGTGATCACATGGGGGTGGCCATCTTGTGTGAGGGTGTGATGGTCAATTTTCATATTACCTATCTACACTAATAAAAGAGAAAAATGGTAATTGGCGTACGGCGATACCCTTTTCATTGGCTAATCAGGGCTATATGCAAATTAACTGCCAACTAAGATTGGCAGTTAACTGCCAACTAAGATTGGCAGTTAACTGCCAACAAGATGGCGGTTAATTTGCATATGTAGGCACAATGCAGGGAGGCGAAAGGGAAAGCAGGAAGAAGCCCCCTGCCACTGACAGTGATCAGAAACCCAGGGGGGAGCTAAGAGCTGGGGGGCAGGGCAAAGGCGGCCCTGGGGCCGCCTTTGCCCTGCCCCCCAGCCATGATCGGAGAATCAGGTGCCTTTGCCGCCCTGGCCAGTGATAGCAGGAAGTAGGCGTGGAGCCAGAGATGGGAGCTGGGCACGGTCGAAGCTGGCAGTCCCAGGAGCTAGGGGTCCCTTGCCTGGGCCTAAAGCGAAGCCCACGATCGCGGGGCCGTTGCAGCTGCGGGTCCCCGCTGCCCGGGCCAGACGCCTAGGCCAGAGGCGTTAGGCCTGGGCAGGGGTAGAGCCTGCAACTGCGGGGAGCTGGGGGTCCCCTGCCCAGGCCTGACACCTCTGCCGGAGACCTCAGGCCTGGTCAAGGGGCCGATCCGGTGATTGGTGATCGGAGGGTGATGAGGGTCAACTCCTCTGGCCGAGGCATCAGGCCTGGGCGGGGGCCAGAGCCAGTGATCGGGGGGAGATGGGGGTCCCCTGTCCAAGCCTGACACCTCTGGCGGAGGCGTCAGGCCTGGGCAAGGGGCAGAGCCAGCAATCGGAGGGGTCTGGGGGTCCCCTGCCCAGGCCTGACGCCTGGGCCAGAGGCATCAGGCCTGGGCTGGGGGCAGAACCAGTGATGGGGGGAAATGAGGGTCCCCTGCCCAGGCCTGACGCCTCTGGCCCAGGCGTCAGGCAGGGCAAGGGGCTGATCCTGCGATTGGAAAGTGATGGGGGTCAACGCCTGAGGGCTCCCAGTATGTGAGAGGGGGCAGGCTGGGCTGAGGGACACTCCCCCCCCACACACCCAGTGCACGAATTTCATGCACCGGGCCCCTAGTTTATTATATAAGATAGGGCCAATAAGCATGTCCTATTACACAGATTGTAGAAGCCTGGGAAAAATTTGCTAAACTAATTAGATTGACAAGTTATAATATAGCAAACCCTAGTCACTACTAAATTGATTTACTGATCTATATGTGATTTGACTTTATTACACTAAAAATATTGTACCAAAATTAATGGAAATAAAAATAAAATAAATATTTTTGTACTTATATCACCTGAAGAAATCAAATATTTCCTTTAATCTTTGTACCCTTACATAGTTGTCATCATTTTGCTGCTTAAATCAAGATAGTATTTTATTGCTCTTATCAATGCTTTAATCACATTGTATTGTCATTGTTTTTTACTTATTCATAGCCTCCAATAGACATTTCAAATCTCCATGATACTAAAGATAACATTTACTTGCACTCTTGTATTCTTAGTACCTAGCACACTCATGGTGTATGTAGTAGATAAATTTTGTTAAATGAACTAATATTCCGACATATTATTAATATTAAATTAGTTAAGTGATCTAAAGTGCCAAGAATAGGGTCTAGTATGTCAAAAATGCACAATAAATGCTAGCTGTTATTCATATTAATGAATTATAATATTTGTATAATATTCTACAAAGACTGATTTCTTTTTTTCATAGATATTGTCGAAATATTACATATATCCCCTTTTCCCTGAATGACCTCTCCCAGCCTGCCTCCGCCCCCGCCCACAACCCCAGGCCTTCACAACCCTATTATCTGTGTCCATGGGTTAGGCATATATGCATAAAAGTTCGTTGGTTGAACTCTTCTCACCCTCCTACCCTTCCCACCCTCCCCTGCCTTTCCTCTGAGGTTTGACAGTCTGTTCAAAGCTTCTGTGTCTCCAGATCTATTTTTGTTCATCAGTTTATGCTGTTCATTAGATTCCACATATAAGTGAGATCATGTGATACTTATCGTTCTCTGGCTTATTCGCTCAACATAATGCCCTCCAGGTCCATCCATGCTGTTGTGAAAGTTAAGAGTCCTTTTTTGTTTTTACAGCAGCATAGAATACCTTTGTGTAAATGTACCAAGGTTTTTAATCCACCCATCTGCTAATGGGCACTTTGGCTATTTCCAAATCTTAGCTATTATAAGTTGTGCTGCTATGAACATAGGGGTATATATATCCTTTCTGGTTGGTGTTTCTGAGTTCTTGGAATTTATTCCTAGAAGTGGGATTACTGGGCCAAATGGGAGTTCCATTTTTAACTTTTTGAGGAAACTCCATGCTATTATCCACAGTGGCTGCACCAGTCTGCATTCCCACCAGCAGTGCAGGAAGGTCCCCTTTTCTCCACATCCTTGCCAGCACTTATTGTTTGTCGATTTGTTGATGATAGCTATTCTGACAGGAGTGAGATGGTATCTCATTATCATATTGATTTGCACCTCTCAGATGATTAGTAACTTTTAGCATCTTTTCAAATGTCTCTTGGCCTTCTGTATGTCCACTTTCCAAAGTGTCTATTCAGGTCCTTTGCCCATTTATTGATGGGATTTTTTATCTTCTTTTTTGTTAAGTCTTATGAGTTCCCTATAAATTTGGGAGATTAAACCCTTATTGGATATAGCTTTAGCAAATATGTTATCCCTTGCTATGGGATTTCCTGTTTTGTTGATAGTTTCTTTTACTGTACAGAAGCTTTGATTTTGATGTGGTCTCATTTCTTTATTTTCTCCTTAGTTTTCATTGTCCTAGGAGCTGTGTCGGTAAAGATATTGCTACAACATATGTCTGATATTCTGCTGCCTATAGCTTCTTCTAGGATTTTTATGGTTTTCTGTCTTACATTTAAGTTCTTTATCCATTTTGAGTTTACTTTTGTGTAGGGTGTAAGTTGGTGGTCTAGTTTCATTTTTTGGCATGTATCTGTCCAATTTCCCCACCATTTATTGAAGAGACTCTCTGACTCCATTGTATGCTCTTGCCTCCTTTGTCAAATATTAATTGAACAAAGTGGCTTGGGTTGATTTCTGGATTCTCTGTTCTGTTCAATTGGTCTATATGGCCGTTCTTGTGCCAGTATCAGGCATTTTTGAGAATAGTGGCTTTGTAACATTGCTTGATATCTGGTGCTGTGATCCCTCCAGTGTTGTTCTTCTTTCTCAGGATTGCTGCAACTCTTTGGGTTCTTTTTTTATTCCATATTAGTGTCCCAGTGCACGGATTCATGCACATTGAAAGGGAATCTGGTGCTGGTGAACCAGATTTAGGGCCAACAGGGCCCTAGCAACAAGCTAACCCATGACCAATTCCTCGAGGAATTGGGCTCCCTCCTCCCTTCTCTCTAGGTCTGGGGTGCAGATGAACCAGATTCAGGGCTGACAGGGCCCCAGCAGCAAGCTAACCTACCTATCGGAGCGTTGGCCCATGGTGGTCATTGTGCATCATAGGTACCAGTCAAAAGGTTGAATGGTTGAACAGTAGCTAAGACATATATATATCTATATATCTATATATCTATATCTATATCTATATCTATATCTATATCTATATCTATATCTATATCTATATCTATCTATCTATCTATCTATCTATCTATCTATCTATCTATATATATATAATTTTTGGAGAGTTTGTTCTAGCTCTGTGAAATATGCCATTTGTATATTAATGGGAAGTGCATTGAATTTATAGATTGCTTTGGGTAGTATGGACATTTTAATGATGTTGATTCTACCAATCCATGAACCCGGCATATTCTTCCATTTGTTTATGTCTTCCTCTGGCTCTTTTTTCAGTGTTCTGTAGATTTCTGAGTACATGTCTTTTACCTCCTTAAGTTCATTCCTAGGTATCTTAATTTTTTTGCTGTAATAATAAATGGGATTTTTATATTTTAGTTTCTCTTTCTGTGAGTTCATTATTGGTGTATAAAAAGGCCATAGATTTCTGGGTGTTAATTTTGTAACCTGCTACATTGCCAAATTCATTTATGAGGTCTAGTAGTTTTTTTATGGAGTCTTTGGGGTTTTCTATGTTTAGTATCATGTCATTTGCGAATAAGGACAGTTTTACTTCTTCTTCTTTTCCAATTTGGATGACTTTTATTTCTTCTTCTTGTCTGATTGCTAAGGCTAGCACTGCCAGTACTATGTCAAACAGGAGTGGTGAGAGTGGGCATCCCTATCTTGTTCCTGCTCTTAGGAGATATGAGTTTCATTTTTGGCCATTGAGTATGATGTTGGCTGTAGGTTTGTCATTTAAGGTTCTGATTATGTTGAGGTATGATCCCTCTCTTCCCAGTTTACTGAGAGTTTTTATCAAGAAAGGGTGTTGGATTTTGTCAAATGCTTTTTCTGCATTGATTGATACGATTATATGACTTTTGTCTCTCAATTTGTTTATGTGATGTATCACATTTATTGATTTGAGGATATTGTATCATCGTTGCATCCCAGGAATAAATCCCACTTGGTCATGGTGTATGATCTTTCTTATGTAATGCTGAATCTGATTTTCTCAAATTTTGTTGAGGATTTTAGCATTTATGTTCATCAAGGATATTGGCCTGTAATTCTCTTTTTCTTGTGGTGTCTTCAAAATGGCTAAAGAATGAAAATGTAAGACGGAAAACCGTAAAAGTCCTACAGGACTCCATAGGCAGCAAAATAGCAGACAAATATCAGGGCAATATCTTTACTGCTACACCTCCTAGGGCAATGGAGACTAAGGAGAAAATTTAAAAAAAATGGTACTACATAAAATAGAAAGCTTCTGCACAGCAAAATAAACCATCAACAAAACAATAAGAAAGCCCACTGGCTGGGAGAACATATTTGCCAATGTTGTCTCCGATAAGGGTCTAATCTCCAAAATTTACAAAGAACTCATACAACTTAACAAAAGGAAGATAAATGATCCAATTAAAAAATGGGCAAGGGACCTAAATAGACACTTTTCAAAAGAGGACATACAGAAGGTCCAGAGATATATGAAAACATGCTCAAAGTCACTTATCATCTGAGAGATGCAAATCAAAACAACGAGTTACCACCTCACACCTCTCAGAGTGGCTATCATCAACAAATCAACAAATGAAAAGTGCTGGTGAGGATGTGGAGAAAAAGGAACCCTCATGCACTGCTGGTGGGAATGCAGACTGGTGCAGCCACTGTGGAAGACAGTATGGAGTTTCTTCCAAAAGTTAAACATGGAAATCCCATTTGACTGAGTAATCCCACTTCTAGGATTATATCCCAAGAAACCAGAAACACCAATCAGAAAGGATATATGTACCCTTATGTTCATAGCAGCACAATTTACAATAGGTAAGATTTGGAAACAACCTAAGTGCCCATCAGCAGATGAGTGGATTAAAAAAATGTGGTACATCTACACAATAGAATACTATGCCTCTATAAAAAAGAAGTAACTTTTGCCATTTGCAACAGCATGGATGGAACTAGAGAGCATTATGCTAAGCAAAATAAGCCAGTTGGAGAAAGATAAATATCACATGATCTCACCCATATGTGGGATATAATGATCAACATAATTTAATGAACAAGAATAGATCCAGAGACAAATGGCAAGGCAGGGAAGGCGGGTAGAGAGCAACCAAAGGACTTTTATGCATGCATATTATCATAACCAATGGACACAGACATGGTGGGGGCTTGCCCTGGGTGGAAATGGCTCTGGGGGCGGGGGGAAGTCAATTGGGGAAAAAGAAGACATATGTAAAGCTTTAGACAATAAAAAAAATAATAATAATAGGCCTTCCTTCCCTAGCTGCTGGCACTGGCTTCCCTCTGGCACCCACGATTGAGGCTTCCCTTTGGCTGCCAGCAGGCACCTAGGACCCTGGGTTCCCTCACAGAGGGAGGCCCCGCCCACCTGCGGCAGCCTGATGGTTGGTTGCCTCACCCCTTGCTGCCCAGGTGGCTTTCCTTGGCCCTCACAGCCCTGGCTTCAATTGGAAGGTCGTCTGTAAGGACGTCTGGAATGTTGTTTGGCTGTCCGGTCTTATTAGAATATTACATTTTTATTAATATAGATTATTAATAATGAATTAAAATGTTCACAAATAACTGATTACTATAATTGTGTTGCATTGATATCCCTTACGCACCATATGTGGCAGGTGCACCATTTCTCTCCACTAATACTAGCAGCAAATATTTTAGTAGCTGATTGCCACATCATTAGTCTGGGACTGTATTTTGGTGTGCGCAACAGGAAATATTTTGCTTTCCGAGAACAAGAAAAATAGGTTTATTTGCATTACGCTTATTAATTTGTGCAGTTATTCAGTGTCTGGTAAGTTAATGTTCAAGAAAAAATATTAATTTTTATTAAAATTTTCTATTATTTTATGTTAATGATTACTCATTTATTTCAGCCCTTTGTATTCAGCATGTCTCTTTCTGTTGAAATAAACCTTTGTTTCTATGAAAATTGAAGCATTTGTTTTTTTGCAGCCCACATAATATCTGAAATTGAGCATCTTACTCTCCCGCTCACTGGCCTCCTCCTAATGCTTCTCATGGCACTCCTTTTTGGCCCCTGTATTCTCAACATGCTAACCCATTTCATTTCTGCTCATTTAGAAGCAATAAAACTCCAGATGATGCTTCAAACAAAGAACCTCAACTACCAATATGACTCTTTGGACAGTGAGGAGCCCTAGTTGCTTCATCCCCTCCCCATTCGATGCCCCCATTCAGCAAGAGAGGTTGGCACCCCATTTTTTCATGCAGCACAGCGGGAAATCCCTTGCCCATACCTACCCTTACAGTAATGATGCTCTCTAAGTTTTCTAGGGACACCTTGAGAATAAAGAGGGGGGAATGAGAAGGCAAGCTGAGAGCAGATAACCCTCCCCTTACTTGTTCCACCATAACCATGCCTTGAGTTTCAGTAATCTTGCTTGCTTCTTGCATCAGCCAACTGCCCAGGCTGCAACTTGTGTGGAAAGACCCCTGAACACCTGGAAACTTATCTTATATAATAAAGAGGTAACATGCAAATTGACCCTCATGCCTTCGCATCATCCCAAGATGGCTGCCACAAGATGGCCACCCCCACGTCGTCACAAGATGGCTGCCACAAGCCGTAACCAGTTTGGCTCAGTGGATAGAGTGTTGGTCTGTGGACTGAAAGGTCCCAGGTTCGATTCTGGTCAAGGGCGTGTACCTTGGTTGCGGGCACATCTCCAGTGGGGAGTGTGCAGGAGGAAGCTGATCAATGTTTCTCTCTCATCGATGTTTCTAACTCTCTATCTCTCTCCCTTCCTCTCTGTGAAAAATCAATAAAATATATTTTAAAAAAATAAAAAATAAATTAAAAAAAAGTTTAAGATGGCTGCCACAAGATGGCTCCCACATCATCACCAGATAGCTGCCCCCACGTCATCACAAGATGGCCACCCCCATGTTGTCACAAGATGGCTGGCAGGAGAGGGCAGTTGGGGGGAACCAGGCCTGCAGGGGAGTACAGTTGGGGACCATCAGGCCAGCAGGGGAGGGCAGTTGGGGGGACCAGACCTGTAGGGGAGGGCAGTTGGGGGTGACCAGGCTGTCAGGCAGAAGCAGTTAGGGACAATCAGGCAGGCAGGCAGGTGAGTGGTTAGGAGCCAGCAGTCCTGGATTGTAAGGGGATGTCTGACTGCCGGTTTATGCCCGATCCCTGGACATCACCCGAGGGGTCCCAGATTGGAGAGGGGACAAGATGGACTGAGGTACACCACCCCCCACCCAGTGCATGAATTTCGTGCACCGGACCTCTAGTCATGTATAAAAGAAGGTCAGAACCCGGACATGGTGCTCAGTTGAGGGAAGCCACTACTTGCCAATACTGTCATAAGAGTGCACCAAGGAACATGGGACCTTGAGTGTTAGCAGGGCTGACACTAGGCACTGATTGTTCATGTTGAGATAGCAGTGGCTCGAAGCATTTCCTGACCTGATAGCCTCCAAGTAAATGTTTACTGGACCTTACTGATCTTTATTTAACTTTGAGACTGTCTGTCTGCTACCTGTTTGCCGTGCTTTACTGAGGGCAAGATGAATAAAAAGTGAATAAAAAGCAGATGGGACCTTGGTGTGTCTCTTCAAGAAAGAGGCTCCACATGACTCCCAATGCCTTCTAAATTCATAGTTCTCATATAGCATTTTCATTTGTGTGTCGTCCTCTCCTTCAGATCCTGAACACCGCTGTGCAGGTCGTGGCACTCAGCCTCTGGAGGGGACTCTGCTGAGCCAGCACTGGTGCGAATAAAACAGTTCTTTTCTGAATCTCTGAATCCATATGGTGTTGCTTCCCAACAGCCTGATTTCTGTCATAACACCTGTATAGTAGGTCTGAATAATAAAGGTCTCTGTATATGACTTTCTTCCAAAAATGAATGGAATAATTCTATATATTAGCAATAGGTGTCACAATTACTACTAGGCAAGATGTAAAGCTCTGTTCTATATAGGTTCCTCCATTGCCAGCTTCAGAGTAGTTGGAGTGGTGAGAAGCACATCTCAAGGTCCTGTCCATTTTTCCTCCAGTAGATCATCTAGTGACTTGGCTTTGCATGTTTTGAGTAGCCCTTTTCTCTCTTGCTTCAAAGAGATGTAGAAGACCTGGCCCATTATCTTTACTTATGTCCGTCTAACTGCCTATGATATCCCCTCCCCTCAAGAATCCTGAATCTGAATTCTTTCAGAGAAAAGGGATGCAGGGTCTCCTCTGAAGCTGCTGTCTGCTGAGGAGGGATGACATTTTCCTTCAGAGCCAAGATAACATTGCTTTTTGTCAGAAGCAAGATGAGGCCTGGTCACAAAGGAGGTGGCAATGGTGTCTAGAGGTGGTATCTCTGAATACTAGTAGAACTTGTAATCTGGCGGAGACAAACTATGTTATAAGTTTTAGTATTATTGGGGCAAAAGCTAAAACAACAAGAAAACTTTGAAGATAATTAATTGAATTAGAGTCTAGTATTCAAAATTGTGTATTATAGAATCTATTGAAACATACTTTCCCCTCTAAAATTAGCCTCATTTTTAATAAAGAGCCAAATTAAGACCAATTTATTTACTCTATTGAGTCTAGTTTCAATTTGGCCTGATTATTTGCATGAACACAATAAGAACAGCAATTGATCACATAGGTTTCTTAAAATCTGCTTTCCTTTAATTTCATGATTAAGTTTCAGTTAGCTGCTCACGGCATAAAAGCTGAGCCATCAGGTTTTCTCTAATACCTGTTGACTTGGGTGAATTCCTCAAGTTCTTGAGTTCCCCACTGATGTCTTGAGGTTCCTTCCTTGCCATCTTTCAGGAAAGCAAACTTGGTTCCTTACCTGGAAAGACTGCCATGAACCATGTGGTCAAACAAGGTACCAGGATTTTCTCTAAGGGGCTCTTATTGGCTTCAAAGTCAGTCTTCATTCCTTAAAGCTTTCTGGTGACATCCAGAGTCCACAGATATGTTTCTCTTAGACATGGCATTCCAGTCAAAGTCTCGGTTAATAAAACCACAATGGGCAACAGGTCTTATTGAATTCATGCAAAGAAACGTATTGCTATGACTCACTCATTAAGAATTGCCAAATTCTGGAGGAATCAGTAATGAGAAAGAGTTATGATTTACCAAATTGATTTAAAAAAGTTTCCTTATACCTGAAAATCAAAAAAACTAAAAATCAGAAATACTTTCAACAAAAGTTATAAAAATTATTGAACTAAATTACTTTTAGTTCATTCAGTGCCATAATCAACTTTTGTTTCTTCCGATTTTTCTTTCCATTACTTCTATAAATCCAGATACTCTGCAGAGTTCTTAGAATTTTCATCCAGTTCAAAAGGGGATGATATGAAAATTTATTTTCAGAGATATGTAATTTATAATAGGTCAGAGTCCTTTCCACATATCCTTCAGAAGATGTAACATTTTTGCAAATGCGTTATAATAAAACGGTGACTATCTGTAAATGATAATAAGCTTTGATTATAATGCAATTGATATGGAATCCTGTCCTCTCTGTAAAACACAGTATTCCATAATAACGACCAAAGTTATAAATAAAAGTATATCAGAATTTATAGACTCCTGAAAATTTTTACATTTATCCTATATAATAAAAAACTAATATGCAAATCAACCAAACAACAGAACGACCAGTCACTATGATGTGCACTGACCACCAGGGGGCAGATGCTTAATGCAGGAGCTGCCCCCTGGTGGTCAGTGTGCTCCCATAGGGAAAGCGCCACTCAGCCAGAAGCCGGGCTCCTAAGCCATCAGTCAGATATCCCCTGAGGGCTCATGGACTGATAAAGGGCTCAGGCCGGGCTGAGGGGGACCCCTCCATGAGTGCATGAATGTCATGCACCAGACCTCCAGTTTAATAATATGCATATATAAATAGGATATAGTTTTTACTTGACAAAGCTTCCTATGTACCTTAAGTATAAAATTTTCCTTCAAAAGCAGACTGGAAAAGGACTAAACAAATTCTGTATTAACTTACTTTAGATTCATTTATCTCATTAAATTTAGTATTCAGAATAGCTATAATTTCCTTTTAAGATTTCTCTTCACAACCTTTCTATAACTTTCACCAACCTTTCAACCACTTTCAAAAACCTTATTACTCATTCTAGATAATAAAAGCCGATGTGGTCGTGATGACCTCATGCCGTGATGCCCTCACAGTGTAACAACCTATCACCAGGAGGCTGTGTGCACAGCAGGTGCACGCAGGTGGGCGGGGCTGCATGCCTGGTGAGGTGCATGTGGGGTGGGCAGGGACTTGATGCTGTGTTCACTGCACAGAGGCGGGTTCCGCAGCTCCGTGCGGTGAGGCCGGGGGTCCCATGGGCACCAGTGGGGGCTTGATGCTGCGAGACCCCTCACCCCAAGTGCACAAATTTTGTTCACCGGGCCTTTAGTTCAGAAATAACCAGCTTTAGAACTCGCTTTCCTTTTTCCTTCAAATTGCATCTCCATGTCTCATGCCTTCTATTACCAAAACTATACAACTTCTTTCCAATTAGAAATTTTAACTATTAGAAAACTGAATTTTTAAGTGACAAGTATGTAATTAACATTACTCAGATTAGCAATACATTTACAATGTTAAGAGATATAAAATAAAATACAAGACATATTCATTAACAGAGTCAAATTCATTCTCTAGATTCTCTGTATAAGCCAAAAGTAGGCAAACTCAGATTAATATTTCAGTATTCTGTTATTTCAAAACACTTAGATATTTAATACTTTTACTATTTAATTCAGATGAACTCCAAAGTTTTAAGTTACAAAAGACTTTACAATTTTTTTATTTATTTACAAAGTAGGAGTGGCCCCTGCCTGAGGTACTTCTGAAGCTCTGGCCTCCTAGAAGAAAAACTTGAGGGATTTACAAGGTTTTATTTCCAATATATTCCCTTCTGAGTAGACTGTAACAACACAAAATCTTGCATATAAGAAGAGGTCTTGCCGAAACCGGTTTGGCTCAGTGGATAGAGCGTCGGCCTGCGGACTGAAAGGTCCCAGGTTCGATTCTGGTCAAGGGCATGTACCTGGGTTGCGGGCATATCCCCAGTAGGAGATGTGCAGGAGGCAGCTGATCGATGTTTCTCTCTCATCGATGTTTCTAACTCTCTATCTCTCTCCCTTCCTCTCTGTAAAAAATCAATAATATATATTTAAAAAAAAAAAAAGAAAAGAAGAGGTCTTATCCTATTTCAAAACATAAAAAACAACAACCCCTGAAGTAAATGGATGAGTACTCCCAAAAGGAAGGACTGGGGCATTAGCCTTAGAATCTTCTCACACTAACCCAGTACAACAAATAACCTTCGGTTCTGAGGGGTACAAATCCAAAACAGCAGAAACAGAGGTTTACCTGTGTTCATAAAATGGAGAAGGGCAAACTAAGCTCCCCCCAAAATAAGAAAACAAGCAAAGAGCATCCTTAACCAAAGTTACATTATAGATAGACAAAACTATCACTAGCTAAGCATTTTGGGTAGCTGCCTTGAGAGGGAGCTCAGAGAGGGTCCCCAAGAGTAAGAACTCTCTGCAGCTGCTAGGAAGTTCCTGCAATCCCTTCCATGGGTTCAGCCTGCCATAAACAGCTGCGGCCCCCAACAAAGTAGGAAATACCCCATCTTTAACAAACAAAGCGACACAAAACAACAATCAACAGAGAGATCCACATACAATATTTACAGGCATGCATAACCCACAGACAAGAGCTTCATGCCATGCTTTCCCAAACACTAATATCCTCTTGTCCCCAGTTAAGAGGCCATTTAAGAGTGTCTGGGTATACTCCCAGGTGGGGTTATGGGTGGCGAATATGGAAATAAAGTCCTGATCTTAGCATGGTCATCCAGGTAGGAAGTTTTCCAATTTAGCCAATCTGAGGTGGAAAATGGGTGTATGGGTCCAATAATATTCTGCTGAGTGCCCATTCTCAGTGGCTCCCACTGTTATATGGTGGAGAGGGAATTGTTCTGCTAGGGAAGCAACTTTATCCCCTCCAAATTCAGTTCCCTGCCTCTTTCTAATCTAGAGGGTGAATGTCTCTGGCTCAGTTTCAGTGCCTAGTGGTTCAGGAAAAGGAGGGAGATCCCAGCTTTTGGAACACTTGGTGGAAGTTTCTCAACTATGGACTGCAAGGCATCCTCTTACTCCCTCTTATTCTCCTGCTCCCTACCTTTTTGGATTACAGGTACCACATCTTTTCTCTGAACCATGAACTTAGCCCTTTCTTTCTTTTCTTTTGAGTCAGAAATATGCAAAGACATAAAGGATTGAACGTAAGGCACTTCCCCCATTTCCTGCCCTCTGACAAAACAATTCTAACTATAATACAGTATAATAGTTTAAAGACCAATTTAATGGCTCCCTTTCCTCAGAATCTAAAGCATACATAGGCCAAGCAGTATTGCAGTAAAACACCATTTTCCTTTTTGTCATTGGCAGATAAGTGTAAGTAGCCCAGTCCCCCAAGATCCATCCCACTAGAGCAGGGGTGGGCAAACTTTTTGACTCGAGGGCCACAATGGGTTCTTAAACTGGACCGGAGGGCCAGAACAAAAGCATGGGTGGAGTGTTTGTGTGAACTAATATAAATTCAAAGTAAACATCATTACATAAAAGGGTATGGTCTTTTTTTTTATTTCAATAGTTTTATTCATTTCAAACATTTTAATAAGAAGAACCTAAACACTAATTATTATAATTTGAAACTTCAAAAAATGGAGGAATCATAGCACAATAACATACCTTATATTGAAGATGGCAAAGGCAAAATAAAATTGCCTAACAAAGGAAAGGTACAAAAGCCTTTCAAATTAGACTTAAATATAATAAAATAATTTAAAACTAAAACAAATAGAAAAGAACAAAATGTGTAAACAGTAAATTAAACATTTTCTTTAGTGCAACTTCCAAATTATGCCCGGGACGTAGATGTAGATGGCAATGTAGACTGGGTTGAAAGGTTTTTGGTCTTTAAAACATCGACTTCAGTGGGAACAGTGTTGTTGGTCTCCTTTTTTAGCTAATGCATCAAAGTCTGGAGTTAGTTTTGTTGTGGCTATTCTCAGGATAGATCTGAGGTGTTCGTCAGTTAAGCTGGATCTGTGAGGGGCTTTGTTGATGTACATGACGCTAAATGTCTGCTCACAAACATAGGTTGACCCAAACAGCACCAGTATCTCCTGTGCCATCCTCCGGATGTTTGGAAAAGTGGTTTCATTAAGTGAAGCATAAAAGTCTCTTAGTTCAAGAGAGCTGAATTCCTCCTTTAGGACAAAGTCAGACTGAAGATCGATGAGTTCCAGTTGCACCTCTTCTGGTGCTGTTTCAGGGTTTTGTGACAAAGGACAGGCCACCAGTTGAAGTGACTGGTCAATTTTTTCAACATCAGAAAACCAACGACAGAATTCTGCATGCAGGTCATCCAGTGATTTGCTGTATTTCTTCACGTTTTGGATGGTCTCCTTCTGTGTGGCTAGTGTGGCAAAATGAGTGAAGACTTTGTCTGAAATTTGTCTGGAAAAGAAAATCAGCTTTGATTTAAAGGCTTTCACATTAGTGTACATGTCATGTACATACTGATCTTTTCCCTATAGCTTCACATTTAGCTCATTCAAATGTGAAAATATATCTACAGCAAATGCAAAGTCACACAGCCAATTCTTGTCACTCAGCTCAGTAAATTCGTCAGACTTCCCCTTTAATTTCAAAAATGCACCAATCTCTTCTTTGAGCTCCCACACTCGTTGGAAAACTTTGCCCAAACTCAACCAGCAGACATGAGAGTGGTAAAGTAAGTCGTGGTGATCCGCATCAGTTTCCTCCAGAAACTTAATAAACTGACGGTGCTGAAGTCCCTTTGCTCGAATGAAATTAACAAGCTTTACGTCTGGATTAACAACATGATTAAGTTGTAATATAGACTTGCACAATGATTCCTGGTGAACAATACAGTGAGGAAAAATAACATCTTGGTTAGGGTTCTCCTCTTTCACTTTATCCTGAATTCTTTTAGCAGTCCAACATTTTTTCCAGTTGAATTTGGAGATCTATCTGTCATGACATTAGCAAGTTTACTCCAGGGTAGCTTCATTTTCTCGATGACAGTTGACACCCGGTCATACAAGTCCTCTCCCTGTGTTTTTCCTTTCAGTGGCTCCATGGCTAAAAACTCCTCCGTAATTTCAAAATTGTCACTAATCCCTCGGATAAAAATTAAGAGCTGAGCAGTGTCCTTTACGTCATTACTTTCATCCAATGCTAGTGAATAAAAGAACTCTGCCTTACTATTTAACTTGCTGGCCAAGTCTTCATCAATCAGTTCCACTCGACGAGTCACTGTCTTGCGCGATAAGCTGAGGTTTTCAAACTTGCCTTTGCTCTCTGGACACAAGAGACCTGCTGTCTCTATCATACATTCTTTCAAAAACTCGCCTCAGAGAGAGGTTTGCTAGCTTTTGCTAATTTGAATGATAGCATAAAACTTGCTTTGGTAGTTGTCTCTTGAATTGCAGTTTGTCTGTGAAAGACATTTTTTTTTTAAATATATATTTTATTGATTTTTTACAGGGAAGAAGGGAGAGGGATAGAGAGTTAGAAACATCGATGAGAGAGAAACATCGATCAGCTGCCTCCTGCACGCCCCCCAGTGAGGATGTGCCCGCAACCAAGGTACATGCCCTTGACCGGAATTGAACCTGGGACCCTTGAGTCCGCAGGCCGATGCTCTATCCACTGAGCCAAACCGGTTCGGCTGTGAAAGACATTTTGCTGAGCTTGTAATTTAGCCATCAACCTCTGTGCAGTAGCCTCCCGTTCTTGAGGTGACTGCTTGCTAGCATAGTTGCCATGCTTTGTGGCAAAGTGACGGCTGAGATTGTACTCTTTGAAGACTGCAAGTGTTTCCTGGCGTATCAGACATACCAGCATTGATCGGACTTCAGTGAAAAAATATTTTGTTGTCCACTCCCTCTTAAACACTCGGCATTCACGGTCCACTTTCCTTTTCTTTGGTCCACTCATGTTTAATATTGGGCTAAAACCAACAGTACCGTTTTCTTATTAAATTCTTTACTAAAATAAGACAGTAAAGTATAAAAACAAGTGATTAAATTTGCTCTACTATAACATTTTCGGTCTTCTAAAAATATGTATATAACAAAATCATCTGAAAAAGTTCAGACAGTCAGAGGCACACCCTGACCATAGAGAACAACCCCTTTCCTCCATAGGAAACCTGTGTATCTTTCACACAGGCCCTTTGTTTATGGTAACACACATGTATGGGAGGTGCTAGGGCAGTGCAAATCATGGGTAACCAGTAGTTACCACTAGCACTTCCGTTACTGGCAAAAAACAGCCGCAGTGCACATAGTGTGAAAGAGCCCATTATCAATGTCAGATTGAGTCCACTGGACTCTATAAAAAAACCAAGTGCCACTTTTAAATGCCCATTGCAACAGTTTTTCTTATTAAAAGCTGGAAATGGCAGAATATTTATATATATACCCCTACTGTGACAGCCTGGCAGAGCATTACAAAGAAGAAAACCCAGCATCTGGTGATGTCCATAAGTACAAGACTTCAGGCTGTCATTACCAGGAAAGGGTTTCACTCAAGTATAAGATATGAACATTTGATTTTCAGTTTTTCATTTGTCCAATTCCTTCTGAAACCCTGAAATTAAGCGATTTTGTAATAAAATCTTCAGTTCATCACATTTCTATACAATCTTTTTGTTCAACCCACTGAATTAGGGTTCGTTCACACTAGCCGTGCTGCCGTTGCAGTGTGGTGCAGTACTGCAATGCAGCGCAGCTAGGGTTAATGCAGGGTACACAGGTTTCCATCATGTTTGCGTTGATGCTAATGTGCAGTGGTGCATGCTAACACAAATGCCCTGTAGCACGCATTTTTACAGCTGAAAGTCTTTGTTGTTTTATTAACAAGTCATTGTGATGTACAGAATGTGGGAATAGGAAAAAATTGTGTTTGAGTAAAGCTCTTAATTTTACCTCAGAAAGGCTCTGATACTGTGCTCTCCAGGGGCGTGTCTCCCTACATCACCACGATAACGTGTCTACGCATTCCCAGGGTGATGTCGGGAGACGCGTCCGCAGGCATTACAAGGAGCCTCTGGAAGATTGAGAGGTTGTTCCTTCTACTGAATGGGCGGATATAAATCCGCCCACTCAGAAGAAGGAGCTGTGCGGCCGTGTTTCCCGACGTTGCCATGTTAACACTGCTGCTGGTGAAGGAGCGGAGGGGAGAGCAAGAGAACCCTCCGCTCTTTCGGCTCCGCGGGCCGGATAGAACAGCCGAACGGGCCGGATGCGGCCCTCGGGCGGTAGTTTGCCCACGGCTGCACTAGAGTATCCTCTAGGATCCAGCCACCAGCACCAATCCTTAAAGAATTAAACAAGATTACAGGCAAAGTTATACCAGGAAAAACCACCCTAGTATGCAATATTTACAAGTGTGGACAACAGACAACCATTTGTGGCTTATTGTGCACAGCCAGACAGAATGCCCTAGCCATGCAGGGCTGTGTTTCAACCTTAAGCTGATCAGGCTCAGGTGTAAAAAGCAGGCAAGGACTGTGAAAGGCCACTTGCAACCAGGAGCTGATTCGGCTCATACCAGATGGGGGGCAACAGATCCCCCTTTTTACAGAGTTACAAAATTCTCAATTCAACTTAGGTCTTAGGTGAAATGATGGAAATTGCTGAGGCTGTGGTTAGGATTCAAAACAGGAAAATTCCTGGCAGTGTTGCAAGTGAGTCCAGGCCTCAGCCCCAAGAACCCCCAGTCCAGGCAGGAAATGGGATCCCTGGTATTCAACCCAGAGGCCCACTGGTAGTCCCATCTGGGTTGCCAGAATATGAAACCAGCTGCCTGTAACTACTTGAGCCAATTAACCAGAGACATGGTTGAATCATACATGAGCATTTATTCCAATAATCCTGGCAATATGGAAGAGTAATAGGTCATCCATGAAAATCTGCTCTTCACAACCCTTTCCCCTGCCTCCCCCGCCCCCCCTCCCCGCCCTCCTGCCCCGCCAGCTGCTTATATTGGGTAGGACAAAGAATACATGGGGAAGTAGGCAAAGGGAATAAGAATGGGCATGCAATATTGATATTACAGGTGCAGGAAAGTAGGCAATGTGGGCTGGGGGCTGGAGGCGGGATGCCATTGTTCGGGCAACAAGGTTGTTAATCTTTCCGTGATAATAGGCAGTTTTCTAAAGAGAAAGGCCCATATTGCAAGGTTGACTCCCAGGTCAAAAGGTTGACTCCCAGGTCCCTGGGCATACAACTCCTGGCCAGGTTAGAATGTGCTTTCTTTAATTAGAACAAAACGATCAGGATTAACAGAGCATGATTAATATTTCTTATAACATATAGCTAGTCTCCAATATTCTATTTCTGCTCTTAACAGTATCACCTGTGTCTCTGCCTTAACAGAGTGCTGTTCTCAGCAGACTTGAAATTTGTGGGCACATGGCAGGGATGGACAGGAAGAGCAGGGGCAGACACTGGTTGAAGATGCAGTCCTGGGTATAGAGTTCTGCCTCCTTGCCCCTGCCCTCAGAGTTCCCTAAAGTATTACAGGCAGTTAGACAGATATGAGCAGAGAAAGGACAATGGGCCAGATATATAAGGTCTCCAGGGTGAAAAACCACAGGTGTCTAGCAAGGGACAATGAATTATAGGGAGGGACCTTGCCCTCAGGGTGACTTTTCCTCCTCTGCATATTGGTGGTCTTGTGGTTTGAACCCCTCTGACCTTCCCTCCTTAGAGATAATATCTAGGCCTCAAGTTGTATTTCAACTCCAGGCCCAGATAAGCAACAAAACCAGCCCCAGCTGACATCAGAACTCGCTGCATTGAATAGTTACCCCTCCCCTGGTGCTGGCCAACAAATCAGTAGAGACCACACCCTGAATGGACACACCAGGAGAGTTTCTAAATATTCTATTGAGATCTTCCCCTGGGATCTCCCCTAAAATCTTCACCCTTAAAACTCTGTGGCTGGAGGACCCAGCAAGCTTTCCCTCAAGGAGTATGCTTATGTCTTTTTCTTTCTCTCCTGAAGCAGTTACAAGAAGATGGGGAACTACGTCCATTTCTCCTTTGTAAGACTACAATGAGATTCCTTTTTTTCTCTGGAGGTAATGACACCAATGTAATTAACCAAGTTATTAATATCAGAAAAAGAGCAAAAAGAAGACCAAATATTATAGACATGCCATTTCAGTAGCTTCACCAGGAAGCTACAACTTTATACTCCCCAGGGGTCCAAGAGAGGGTAGATAGACACATGCCTAGTAAAGTTGGAATGACATCAGAAGATATTTTCCTGTCAGTCACTCCTGGGAACAGACCATTGGTCAGAATAGGCATGGCCACTGCACGGGTGTAACATTTTGGGTATTTAATCCCCTGAACAAAGGAATTCACTCTCTTGGTTTCTCTTGTGCTCTTGGTTGCTCTTAGTTGCTCTTGGCTATCCTTGGGACTCTTGTTGCTTGGCGCATGCTCTCTTGCCTCCCTCGTGTTTCCTCACATGGCCCATGGCCATGTGGACCTCCACACACAATGGACAAAATCAGACAACTAGTCTGATGCTGAACTGGACCTAGCTGCAACATGGAATAGAGACTCTGGATACTGACTTTGCCTTTAGATTTGCTGAATCCCCAGCTACACTTCTTCTACGAACTTATTAAGGGCAATGGAACTTTTGAAACCCAGGGATGTAATTACATGCAAATAAAAATCATTCATCCTCCTGTGTGTCTTAGAATACTGTTTTTCTTGAGATATTGTAAGGACGCCAACCTCAGCAGTTTGTGTTGTTACAGTCTATTCAATTTCCCAGATAACATTATTATGACTGGAGAGAAACACAATAGAATTTTTAAAATAAAATTTCTGCATGGTGGCAAAATGGATTCATTTTATTTTCCTTTTACTTTTTCTTTCCCACATTTTCATAATAAGCATGAATATCTTTTCATAATAAAATAAAGAATAAACAAAGATGTATACACACGTGCATACACTGAAAAAATATTTTAAACAATAAAAACAACTACTGGAGCTTGGTCTGCAGCTTTTCATCCATTCCCATCGCTTCCTGCGGTAAATGGTCAGACCTCAGCTGCCAAAATGGTGAAGCAGATCGAGGGCAAGTATGCATTTCAGGGAGCCTTGAACAGTGCAGGAGATAAGCTGGTAGTGGTTAACTTCTCTGCTACGTGGTGTGGGCCTTGCAAAATGATCAAGCGCTTCTTTCATTCCCTCTCTGAAAAGTATTCCAATGCGGTGTTCCTTGAAGTAGATGTGGATGACTATCAGGATGTTGCTGCAGAGTGTGAAGTGAAATGCATGCCAACCTTGCAGTTTTTTTAAAAAAGGACAAAAGATGAGTGAGTTTTCTGGAGCTAATAAGGAAAAACTCGAAGCCACCATCAATGAATTCATTTAATCATGTTAACCAGCCATTGGCTCTTGTAATTTTTTTTTTTTTATTTACAAAAAAAAAAAAAATAGATCAAGTATAGAGACTATAGACTCAACTACCATCTGATTATAAATGACAATAAAATATTAATTCTACCCTTTTTAAAACTGTCTGATGTCTTGACTAGCTTTCAAAATAAATAAAAAGTGGCCAACTAAACAAAACAAAACAAAAAACAAACAAACAAAACCCCAACTACTGGGTTATTTTGGACCTAAAATTTCCATGTTAATACCATTTTTCATTGAAAGCAGAATCAAGGAATGTCTTGTGGTAAAATGTAAAATATTACACAGTAGAGGGTTACCTTACTCATTATCAACACTCCAGTATAAAAAGTGTATCTGATTTTTTAGCCTGGCAGACTGAAGAATATTATCCTGAGGGTATGAGGGACATGAATGTGGACAAAAAGGGGCCACATGCTAACCTGACAAGCTCAGGGAAGGCCTGCATGGCTGCCTTGCAAACTCAGAGACCTGAAGTAACCACCAAGGATGGTATGAAATTAAAACTTTTAAACTAAAAGCAGTTCATGGCAGGTTAGAACTTCCCTGACAAAAGTCAATCTTTACCTTATCTGAGCCTGTGCATTGTCTTTTTGCATCTATGATAATATACCTTTGGACTGGCAGGTTAACTCCCCCTTTTTCCAGATCCCCAGGCCACAACCAATGCACCAGAACAGAGACTACAAACCCTCTCATTATTATTTTTATCGTGTTAATGGGACACTATTAACTATCCTGTACCCACTTAATGTAAAAGATGTATCATTTTACTTTTTATCCACTCAGATATTTCCCAGCTTTGCTTTCTCCAACTACCTAATCTACCATTACTTTAATGTAACCCATTACTTCTTGTCTTTTGATTATAACATATAAAATAAGCTACAAAATTGCCTTTCTCAAGAAGATTTTGCTTTCTGGCAATTGTTGACAGTTTGGCTCAAATAAACTAACAAACATTATTTACAGATTTCTTACATTACCATATAGGTAGATTTTGATGCAGAAAGGCCCCGTGGAGGGCACAGCTCTCAGGTAATTGCCTGGTAGGAAGTGAAACTTCAAAAGTTTCTAAGATAGAAGAGGTGATTTGGCATATGGGGAGGATTAAAAAGAATGAGGCAGGAGGAAATACCAAAACAAACTTGCTTTATGTTTTTCCTACATCCTATGCTGCAACAAGCACACTTGTTCATATATCTTTGTGAAAGTATTTGATTTTTTTCTTCAGAATATATCCTGGAAGTAAAAATACTATATCAAAGGTTATGGATAATCTAAGACTTTTGATTGCCAATTTCAGGCACATTCTAGATCAGTGGTTCTCAACCTTCCTAATGCCGCGACCCTTTAATACAGTTCCTCATGTTGTGGTGACCCCCAACCATAAAATTATTTTTGTTGCTACTTCATAACTGTAATTTTGTTACTGTTATGAATCATAATGTAAATATCTGATATGCAGAATGTATTTTCATTGTTACAAATTGAACATAATTAAAGCATAGTGATTAATCACAAAAACAATATGTAATTATATATGTGTTTTCTGATGGTCTTAGGCGACCCCTGTGAAAGGGTCGTTCGACCCCCAAAGGGGTCACGACCCACAGGTTGAGAACTGCTGTTCTAGATGAAAAGCCCTGTTTACTCTGCACCAGGATGAGAGCACCCAGTGATAAGAATTTTTGTGAGACTTCATACAAAAAGGAAAAGCCAGCCACTATTCAGGACCTCTGCTGACTTTTCTGAAAAAGTCCAGCTAGATTATTCTCTGGCAAATGTTAGGACTTTTAGGAAGACTTAAGTAGTTGTGTAGGAAGTGAATTTGAAGTCACTTATTCAGAGGAATAGCTGAAGACATCTTAACATGAACATAAAGCATACCATTACCAGGGCTTAACAATCAGGATCAGATTTCAGCTTGCATATTCAAGCAGATTTCTTTGTTTATAGCAGTTTAATACAACTGTCTGCAGGGGTCAAATTAACTGAAAATTAGCTCTGGAAGGCTAACAGTTTTAATTGTCATTTAATAGATCTATTTCCTAAACTCCTTAATATCCTTTGTTGACTGTGATTGTTAAGGGTTCCATGAGTAAATCTAATTTAAACTGGTGCCCAATTTGGCTGGGATTGAAGAACTACTGGGTGGCAAATGTGGAACAAAACTATGTAAAATTCCTTTCATCTATTGGTGATTAAAGCATTTGAACTTTAATATTTAAATTTGGCCCATCTGGAATCCTTAAATGAAAGTTTTAACTCTCAGAGAAAAGATTTGAAAGTTTCTGTCGTCTCCTGAAGGCTTTAAAAGGCAGTCATCAATTAATAAATGAGATCATTGGTAAAATAAAATTATTTTTTAAACTGGATTTTAATATGCTCATATCTCAACCTTGGCTTAGTGTTTAGGATAAGAAGATACTGATTATTTGTATAACCCCTGGGAGACATGTAATGATGGAGGGAAAATGAATGATAATTCTTCAGCTACTCATTCATAGAAGATTACTTTCAATAGGCACATAAATTATCCTTGTGACTCTTCCCTTTGGGGAGACACTTGGAGTCTAGAACAATAACCAGAAAGTATGTAATAGATCGATACAGTCTTCTTGCTGTTATTCCTCTCCTCCCTCCTTCTCTATAAGGTCATTCTTGTCTGTTAAAAAGAGTCTGGATATATGTTCTTCTGTAACCGACTAAAGGCCCAGTGCACAAAATTTGTGCACAGCCAGGAGGAGGAGGGTGCCCTCAGCCCAGCCTTCACTCTCTCCAATCCAGGACCTCTCAGGGGATGTCCAGGGATCGGGCCTAAACCTGCAGTCTGACATCCCTCTCACAATCCTGGACCACTGGCTCCTAACTGCTCACCTGCCTGCCTGCCTGATCACCCCTAACTGCCCCCCCGGCCAGCCTGATCACCCCTAACTGCCTCTGCCTGCTGGCCTAATCGTCCCCAACTGCCCCCCCCCCCCCCCGCCGGCCTGGTTGCCCCCAACTGCCCCCACGCTGGCCTGGTTGCCCATGCAGCCTGCTGCTTGGTCCTTTGGTCGCCCCTCACCAACCCCACCACCGGCCTGGTTGCCCATGCAGCCTGCTGCTCGGTCCTTTGGTCACCCCTCACTAACTCCCCTGCCAGCCTGGTTGCCCGACACAGCCTGTTCAGTTGTCCCTTCAGTTGTGATGATTGCTTAGGCTTTTATATAGATAGACTAGAGGCCCGGTGCACAAAAATTTGTGCACTCGGGGTTGGGAGAGGAGGTCCCTCAGCCTGGCCTGTGACCTCTCACAGTCTGGGACCCATCAGGAGATAATGACCTGCTGGCTTAGGCCTGCTCCAGGGTGGCAGAGGGCAGGCCCAATCCCTAGGTGCAGCCCCTGGTCGGGCTCAGAGCAGGGCCAATTGGGGAGTTGGGGCACCGCCCCCTGTCATGCACAGAGCAGGGCAAATTGGGAGGTTGTGATGCCACCCTCAGTCACGCTCAGGGTAGGGCCGATTGGGGGGTTGGGGCACCGCCCCCTGTCACACTCAAGGCAGGGTCCATAGGGAGGTTTCAGCGCCACTCCTGTCATGCACAGAGCAGGGCCGATCAGAGGGTTGGGGCTCCGCACCCTGTCACACTGATCCCGGTGCTGGGAGCCTCACTGCTCTGCTGATCCCAGGGCCAGGACGCCTCTCGGCTCCCCTGATCCCTGGCCTGGAGGCCTGGAGGCTGCTGATAACCATGGCCTGTAGGCCTCTCGGCTCTGCTGATCACCTGGGCCGGGAGGCCTCTCGACTCTGCTGATCACCTGGGCTGGGAGGCCTCTCGGCTCCGCTGATCACCTGGGCTGGGAGGCCTCTTGGCTCTGCTGATCACCTGGGCTGGGAGGCCTCTCGGCTCCACTGATCACTGGGGCCGGGAGCGGGCCGGGAGGCCTCTTGGCTGATCACCGGGGCCGGGAGGCCTCTGGACTCCGCTGATCACCGGGGCCAGGAGGCCTCTCGGCTCCGCTGATCACCGGGGCTGGGAGGCCTCTCAGCTCCGCTGATCACCTGGGCTGGGAGGCCTCTTGGCTCCGCTGATCACCGGGGCTGGGAGGCCTCTCGGCTCCGCTGATCACCTGGGCTGGGAGGCCTCTTGGATCCGCAGATCACCTGGGCTGGGAGGCCTCTTGGCTCCGCTGATCGCGGGGCCGGGAGGCCTCTTGACTCTGCTGATCCCAGGCCCTGAGGCCTCTCTGCCCTGCTGCTTCAGGGCTGTTTGGCTTCGCTCTGCTTGGAGCCTGAGTATGCAAATTAACTGCCATCTTTTAGCTTCTATAATTGAAACATTGTATCTTTTGGAGTTGTTGCTTCAGGAGCTCAGAGCCCTGCAGCTGTGGGGATCCTTGACTTTCTCCATCGCTGGGGCAACCAAGCCTCCTATTCTCAGCTGCCTGGCTGCCAGCCGCCATCTTGGCTGACAGTTAATTTGCATATCTTACTGATTAGCCAATGAAAAAGGTATCGGTCGTACGCCAATTACCATTTTTCTCTTTTATTACTATAGGATGCTGGGGCTCACTGTATTCTGCGTGAGTTTCTCAAATCTTCACAGGAGATTGAGTCCTGCCACAAAAATCACTGGAGTCTCTCTGAGACATAATTATGGATTATATTATTTTTGTTGTCAGTGACTTAAAAACAGGTTCATTATACGTATGAATCAGAAAGGAGATCCTACAATATACTCCCATCCATGGCCTTAGGATATTCCTCCAACCTTTAAGAAAATGTAGCACTTTGGTTATATCTGAAGTTGAACAATTTTGTCTGCAAATACCTAACACACATGTTTTTACCCCAATAATCTTAGATATAATAATTCAACTGAAAAAGTCACTGTCAGGTGGGAAAACCTTTTGGGAATTGATGCAGTGGTGCAGTTGATAGGGAATTTTTGGACTGGAACCTGGATTCTTTGTCCACCGGAGTTGAAGAATGAATCCACGGACAGAGGGTATTATAACAAAGGTGGAGATTTATTGAAGAACAAGTGCAGACTCCCACGTGGGGAGAGGGAAAGAATCCCACCGACTTCCTGTTTTCATGCTTTATAAAGGCTGTAGTTCTTGTGTCCTGATATCCCCTCTGATTGGTCAATATTCCCTTTCGAATTGGTTCCTATAGTGACTCCTGAGGCCCTCCTCCCTCTTTGTCCTCCTATTCCTTCTGGGCTTTCTTCCTTCTTTTTTATTTTGTAAAATAGACCTTTTTTTGGCTATTTACAGTTTCCTTTTCTTATGAAAATATTACCTGTTGCTGCTTCCTTGTCTTATGTAAATGCAGCTGGAAATGTAACTGCACCTGGCTTCCTTGTGTTATGGAAATGTACGTCTGTACCCTATGTTTTTTCCATGGACCCCAACTCTAAAAATTCCTTAAACCTGCCTATGTTCCCCTAAAATTCCTGTTTCACAGTCTTCAAAATCTATGGTTAATAAACTATCCTGGGTAATAATAAGATAAGTGATGGAGAAAATAAAAGTATCTAATATGAAAGATGAAATAAGTTTCTAGATGATAACTCACATTTATAAGTACATGTTTGATTTTACTTTTCTAGTTCTGAATGGACTTTACTATAAGCTCATTCACAAAGTGGCAATTATGATTTAAATATAAAACCAATGAAATTTGCTGTGATAAATTTTTTTGCCCTCATATTTGCTGATGAATAGCAGGCTAATCTATAAAGAAGCACATTTTATTTTTACTTTTGTTAATAGAAGATGCAAAAGATAATGATGTAAATCTGAAATAATTAAACATTTCTCAAACTTCTGAAGAAGAACTCATTATAACTCTATGGTTGAGAAATATATTCTGGTTTACTTTTCTGAGGCTCAAAGGCAAAGGCTATGAGCTATGAGCGGGAGCGCTTTGCTCATTTGAAGTAAATTGCTTTGACAGTGCGTAAGAGAGAGGAGAGCACAGACATAATTAGGTTCAAAACAAGTGTTTGCAGAATGAGAACAGAAATATTTTTGTGCAGATTTAAAAAATGTGTAAATGAATAATTAGGTTAAAGGTTATGTCTTAGAAAAGATACAAATAAGGATCATCATTTAATTAGAGCATAAGAAGGAAAGAATATTTGAATATTCACTTGGTAAACACAACTACCTTCTCTGATCATAGCTGAGCATTCAGGGAATTCTGGCATGTGCAGAAGCAGGAACCATTGCTGGAGCCCTGCATATACGCCTCAGTCCACTCCAAAGGTCACCTACAGTTTTGGGGGACAGTTCCAAGCCACTGTGAGAAATTTCTCCCTCAACATTTGGGTCTTTCTGCCAGAAGGTATTCTCCAGCAGCAGCACTATACCTTACCTGTGCACTGTGCAGGCCAGAGGTACATGGGGAATCAAGGCAAGTTCCAGAAGCAAACTTCAAACAATGAGGAACATGAGTTGGAGGGTAAATGTCCCTCAGTGGGACAAATCTGGGATATGAAATGAAGCATTTTAGATGGTCCCGATTTAACTGAGGCAAAATTGCTGCCCACAGCGGAGCCTGCTCACTAAACCAACCTACATTTGTTTCCTGCTCTCCTTGTCTGGCTTCTCCAGGGCCACAGGATCAATCTTGCCCACTGCAAGCACATGGGTAGTACTCCTATTGCCATCTGCTGAACTGCTCAGTTTGCCCCATCCTGCTGTGTTCTGAGGCAAAGGAGATGGTGCTGGCTGGAAAATTGGGGCCTGTACTACTCAGTTTGACAGCATGCAGGAGTTGTGCATTTGGACCATGTGAGCCTCAGTGGAACTGTGAATTTTGACCCTGCCCTGCAGTAGCCAGCCATCCAGAGAGATTAGAGTGCCAACATACAGTTGAGTTTTTGTGTCTGTGTCTCCTGGCAGGCTTCTGTCCAGGAGACAGAGAAGCATGTGCTGGGTTCTGTGGCTGCCTTATAAGGAAGTAGATCTGAGCTCCCCAGTTAGTATGGCCAGTGAAACTCTAGGAGAAGACAAAGTGCCCACCACTCCTCCTACAGAGGGTACCACACCTAACAGGAGACAGTTTGAATAACTTCTTTCAGGTCCTAGATATCCCCCTGAGTATAGTTCTGTGAAGGAAGGGAGATCAGCTCAGAGTGAGGATATTCAAAGTGTGAGACCCAAAGAATACACAACCTCTAGGCTCCAGAGGTTCCACTACTGGACTACTAGGAGCACTGCCCTGCAGAGCTTTGGACAGGTTGGGGAAGGCAAGGCAGGTTCAGCACCTGACATTAGCTTGCACCAGAAAACCTCTTGGGTGACCCAGGACCTACACACCAAGTGGCCAGCTTCAGACAACATTGGAGCAATATCAAACAAGCTTCACAAACAGCATATCCAAAGGGTGATCACAGCAGGCACAAAAATCATCTGAGCCAAACCTCACTTTTTTTTTGAAATTCACTCTTTAATCAGCAGGCAGGCATGCCAGGCACTAGTGCCCATGTTTCTCATGTTCAAACCTCACTTTTTAAAAAGAAAAACTTTTCTTTAATTTTTATTTTTCTCTCTTTTTATTCATATATGTTATTTATTATTCTTTTTTGTCTCTTTTTTCTGTTCTTATAATTTTTTTGTTTCTGTGTTGTTTGTTTATTTTTTGTGTGATCTTTTTGGTTTGTGTTTATTTTTGTTCTGTAAGTGTCTGTACAATAATTTGCATGACATGGTCAGGGTAAAGCCTCTCAATCGATCAGCCAGAGGGTCAAGCCCACTAAAAGAATGTGACAATAGCAATTGAGACCCACATAATGTACACAAGGGACATTCCTAGATCACCCAGCTCAGGAGATCAAGGAGAATGCCCCACTGGGTCTTACAGGAAACCTACTACAGAAGACCATCCAAATAAGACTGGGAGTTATAGCAGTTCTAATATATATATATATATATATATATATATATATATATATATATATATATATGTATATATATATATATATATATCCTATACTAATAAAAGAGAAAAATGGTAATTGGCGTAGGACCGATACCTTTTTCATTGACTAATCAGCGAGATATGCAAATTAACTGTCAGCCAAGATGGCAGCTGGCAGCCAGGCAGCTGAGAATAGGAGGCTTGGTTGCCCCAGCGATGGAGAAAGTCAAGGATCCCCACAGCTGCAGGGCTCTGAGCTCCTGAAGCAACAACTCCAAAAGATACAATGTTTTAATTATAGAAGCTAAAAGATGGCGGTTAATTTGCATACTCAGGCTCCAAGCAGAGCGAAGCCAAACAGCCCTGAAGCAGCCGGGCAGAGAGGCCTCAGGGCCTGGGATCAGCGGAGCCGAGAGGCCTCCCGGCCCCGGTGATCAGCGGAGCCCAGAGGCCCCCCGGCCCCGGTGATCAGCGGAGCCCAGAGGCCCCCCGGCCCCGGTGATCAGCGGAGCCCAGAGGCCCCCCGGCCCCGGTGATCAGCGGAGCCGAGAGGCCTCCCAGCCCCAGTGATCAGCGGAGCCCAGAGGCCTCCCGGCCCCGGTGATCAGCGGAGCCCAGAGGCCCCCCGGCCCCGGTGATCAGCGGAGCCGAGAGGCCTCCCGGCCCCGGTGATCAGCGGAGCCCAGAGGCCTCCCGGCCCCGGTGATCAGCGGAGCCCAGAGGCCCCCCGGCCCCGGTGATCAGCGGAGCCGAGAGGCCTCCCGGCCCCGGTGATCAGCGGAGCCCAGAGGCCTCCCGGCCCCGGTGATCAGCGGAGCCCAGAGGCCTCCCGGCCCCGTGATCAGTGGAGCCGAGAGGCCTCCCGCCCTGGTGATCAGCGGAGTCGGAGGCCCCGGTGATCAGCGGAGCCGAGAGGCCTCCGGGCCAGGGATCAGGGGAGCCGAGAGGCGTCCTGGCCCTGGGATCAGCGGAGCAGGGAGGCTTCCCAGCACCGGGATCAGTGTGACAGGGTGCGGAGCTCCAACCCTCTGATCGGCCCTGCTCTGTGCATGACAGGAGTGGCACTGCAACCTCCCTATGGACCCTGCCTTGAGTGTGCCAGGGGGTGGTGCCCCAACCCCCCAATCAGCCCTACCCTGAGCATGACTAAGGGTGGCATCGCAACCTCCCAATCCGCCCTGCTCTGTGCATGACAGGAGGTGGGGCCCCAACTCCCCAATGGGCCCTGCTCTGAGCCCGACCAGGGGTTACACCTAGGATTAGGCCTGCCCTCTGCCACCCGGGAGCAGGCCTAAACCAGCAGGTCCTTATCTCCTGATGGGTCCCAGACTGTGAGAGGGCACAGGCCAGGCTGAGGGACCTCCTCTCCCAACCCCGAGTGCACAAATTTTTGTGCACCGGGCCTCTAGTATATATATAAAGAGATAGCCAAAATGGGGAAACAAAGAAACAGACCTCAAATAAAAGAACTGGAGGACTCTCCAGAGAAAAATAAATAAATAAAACATAGACAAGCAATTTATCAGAAATAGAGTTCAAAGTAATGATGATAAAGAGGATCTAACTCATGAAAAATGACATAGAAACCATGCATAGGAACCAGCTGAAAATAAAGGATACACTATCTGACATCAAGAATACATTGGAAGGAATTAAAAGTAGGTTGGGTGAAGCAGTGACTTGAAAGACAAGGTAGAAAAAAAGAAAAACACCAAAAATCCATACGCAGAATCAGAAGCAAAAAGAATTAAAAAGAATTAGGAACTCTAAATGTAAGAATATCTGCATCAGGGGATTTCAGAAAGAGAGGAAACTGAGCAAGGGATAGAGAACCTGTTTGAAGGGATAATGAGAAAAATTCCCTAACCTGGTATAGAAAAAATTCACACAAATGCAGGAAGCACAGAGAGTCCCAATCAAGATGAAACCAAAGAGACCCACACAAAAACACATCATAATTAAAATGGTAAACATTAAAGATAAAGAGAGAATTGAAAGGCAGCAAGAGAAAGAAAATGTTACCTACAAGGGAGTTCCCATAAGGCTGTCAGCTTATTTCTTAACTGAAACACTATAGGCCAGAAGGGAATGGCATAAAGTATCTAAAGCAGGGGTAGGCAAACTTTTTGACTTGAGGGCCACAATGGGTTCTTAAACTGGACTGGAGGGCCGGAACAAAAGCATGGATGGAGTGTTTGTGTGAACTAATATAAATTCAAAGTAAACATCATTACATAAAAGGGTACGATCTTTTTGTTCAATAGTTTTATTCATTTCAAACTGGCCAGATCCGGCCCGCAGGCTGTAGTTTGCCCACAGCTGATCTAAAGTAATGAAAAGCTATGATCTGAAACCAAGACTATTCTATCCAGCAAGCTATCATTTAAAATTGAAGGTGAAATAAAGAGCTTCCCAGAAAAAAAGGCTAATGGAATTCATTACCACCAAACAAGCATTGCAAGAAATGTTAAAGGAACTACTATAGGAAGAAAAAAGAGAGAGAGAAGAACATAGGCATAAATAATAAAAATAGCAATAAATCAGTACCTATCAATAATAACCCTTAAGGTAAATAGATTATATGATTCCATCAAAAAACATAGGGAAGCTAAATTAATAAGAAAACATGGTCAATATATATGCTCTCCTCAAGAGACCCTCAGAATATAACATTCACACAGGCTGAAAGGGAAGGAAAGGGAAAAAAATATTCCATCAAATGGAAATGAAAAAAAAAAAGCTGGATAGCAATACTTATATCTGACGAAAGAGACTTCAAAACAAAGACCATAATAAGAAATAAAGAAGAACATTATGTAATATTAAGGGATCACTCCAACAAGATGCTATTTCTCTAGTAAATATATATTTACCAGTTATAGGAATATATCCTATCTAATAAAAGACAAAAAGGTAATAACTGTACCTCCACTACACTTCCCATTGGCTAATCAGGGAGATATTCAAATTAACTGCCAAGAAAGAATAATGTTTTGTTTTTGTCTGGCAGATCTAGCAAGTGACGTCAATGGGGTGTTCAAGTCCCCTATTATGACTGTATTGCTGTTGATCTCTTCCTTAAAGTCCATCAAGATATCCTATCTAATAAAAGAGAAACATGGTAATTAGTGTACGTCTGCTACCCTTCCCATTGGCTAATCAGCAAGATATGCAAATTAACTGCCAGCCAAGATGGCGGCCAGCAGCCAAGCAGCTTGAAGCTAACATGAGGCTTGCTTACTTCAGTGACGGAGGAAACAAACGTTCCCCGCCTGCCTTGCCGGCCTCTGAGCTTGCAGTTTGAAACATTGTTTCAAATATAGAACCTAAACAAAACCCCAGAAACCTGCTTTCAGCCCGCAGGGATCTCAGAGGTGGAGTTGATACAGTGTTTCAATTAAAGAACCCAAACAAACCAGGTACCTGCTTTCAGCAGCAGAGGCCTCAGAGCTGGAGCCAGAGTTAAAGCTGGCCCAGAATAAAAAAGTAAAAGAAAAAAAGGAGCAGTTGGGAACTTCAGTCACCTGCCAGCCTGAAAACTGCCCTCAGCCCCTCACCCAGACTGGCCAGGCACCCCAGTGGGGACCCCCACACTGAAGGGTGTGTGACCAGCTGCAAACAGCCATTATCCCCTCATCCAGGCTGTCCAGGAACCCCAGTGGGGATCCCCACCCTGATCCAGGACACCCTTCAGGGCAAACCAGCCAGCCCCCACCCATGCACCAGGCCTCTATCCTATATAGTAAAAGGGTAATATGCCTCCCAGCACCGGGATCAGCAGAGCTGAGAGGCCAGCACCGGGATCAGCGGAGCTGAGAGGCCTCTCGGCACCGGGATTAGTGTGAAAAGGGGCAGGGCCCAAACACCCTGATTGCCCTGCGGCTCTGTGTGTGACAGGGGGTGGGGCCACAACCTCTCTATCTGCCCTGCTCTGTTCGTGATAGGGGAAGACGCCCCAACTCCCTGATCAGCCCTGCTCTGTGCCTGATAGGGGGGAGCTCCCCAACCCACTGATTGTCCTGCGGCTCTGTGTGTGACAGGGTGGGGCACCCCAACCCCCTCCCCACCAACGGGCCCTGCTCTGTGTGTGACAGGATAGAGCCATAACCTCCCCATCGGCCCTGCCCTGAGTGTGAGAATGGCGGCGCCCCAACCCCCTGATCGGCCCTGCTCTGTGGGGGATAGAGGGTGGCACCCCAACCCCCCCCCTCCACGGGCCCTGCTGTATATGTGATGGGGTAGAGCCATAACATCCCCATCGGCCCTGCCCTGAGTGTGACAGTGGTGGTGCCCCAACCCCCTGATCTTCCCTGCTCTGTGCATGACAGGGGGGAGCTCCCCAACCCCCTTGATGGGCCCTGCTCTGTATGTGATAGCGGTCAGCGCTCCAACCCCCTGATTGGCCCTGCTCTGTGCGTGACAGGGTATGGAGCCCCAACACCCCTGATGGGCCCTGCTCTGTGTGTTACAGCGGGCAGCGCCCGAACCCTCTGATTGGCTCTGCTCTGTGCATGACAGGGGGTGGCGCCGCAACCTCCCCATTGACCCTGCCTTGAATGTGTCAGGGGGCGGTGCCCCAACACCCCAATCGGCCCTACCCTGAGTGTGACTGAGGGTGGCATCGCAACCTACGGATCCGCCCTGCTCTGTGCATAACAAGGGGCGGCGCCCCAACTCCCCAATCGGCCCTGCTCTGAGCCTGACCAGGGGCTGCACCTAGGGATTGGGCCTGCCCTCTGCCACACAGGAGCAGGCCTAAGCCAGCAGGTCGTTATCTCCCGAGGGGTCCCAGACTGCGAGAGGGCACAGGCAGGGCTGAGGGACCCTCCTCCCCCCACCTCCCCGAGTGCACAAATTTTTGTGCACCCGGCCTCTAACATATATATATATATATATATATATATATATATATATATATATATATATGTATACCCAGTGCACAAAATTTTTTGCATGGGCAGGGGGGTGGTCCCTTAGCCCAACCTGTGCCTTCTCACAGTCTGGGACCCCTCGGGAGATAACCACTTGCTGGCTTAGGCCCACTCCCCTGGTGGCAGTTGACACGCCCAATCCTGTGGTGTCTTGCTCCGACTTCCCCAGTTTCAGATGGCAGGCCCAGATCCCAAGCTGGGGTGGGCAGTGGCTCAGGATTGTGCTGAGGTCCCTGTGGATGTTCAGGCTCTGAAAGCGTAGTTTCTCTTTCTTGATTTTGTTTTCACTACTTGAAATTGAAATGTGTTAAAAATATCTTATCTGCCCTGACTGGTTTGGCTCGGTGGATAGAGCGTTGGCCTACGGACTGAAGGGTCCCAGGTTTGATTCCGGTCAAGGGCATGTACCTTGGTTGTGGGCACATCCCCAGTGGGGGGTGTGCAGGAGGCAGCTTATCGATGTTTCTCTCTCATTGATGTTTCTAATTCTCTATCCCTCTCCCTTCCTTTCTGTAAAAAAATCAATTAAATATGTTTTAAAAATAAATAAAAAATAAATAAAAATATCCTATCTAATAAAAGACAAAAAGGGTAATTAACCGTACCTGTGCTACACTTCCCATTGGCTAATCAGGGTGATATGCAAATTAACTGCCAAGAAAGATGGCAGTTAACTGCCAACAAAGATGGTGCTTAATTTGCATACGTAGGCACAATGATGGGAGGCAAAAGGGGAAGGACGGTGATGGTGATTAGAAACCCAGGCTGCAGGCAAGAGCCGGGAGGCAGGGCAAAGGCGGCCTGGGGGGCCGCCTTTGCCCTGCTTCCAGGCCTTGGATCAGAGAACCAGGACCACCTTTGCCTGCCCCCAGCTTGTGATCGGAGAAGACCAAGGGGGCCAGGGAAGAGGTGTGTGCCTCTTCTCTGGCCCCCCCTGCCCGGGATTGGCGACCGGGCAAGCAAGGGCCACCCCAACCTGTGAAGTTTCGCACAAAGGTGGGGAGGCCAAGTTCGGGTGGGTTTTTCAGGCCCAGGGAAGGTGCCTTCGCTCTCTGCACTGAGACAGTGGTCAAGGGGCCCTCTGGAGACATGTGGTGACTGAACCCAAGCCAGGCCGGAGTCTTGCTCACACTGAGAGGCAAGTAACTGGGCACCATGCCCCAAATGCATGGGGAGCACCAGTGGCCTACTCTCTACTGCCCTGGAAGGTGGAAGGCCTGGCGGGATTCACAGTTAAAATGCAGACACTGATGGGTCCCAGACCCCTTTTCTTTGCTCACACACCCACCCGCCACCACCCATCATTCTGTGAGGCTAAGGTTCCTGAGCCCAGATCCAAGGACTACAAAGGGAACAATTCTCCCTGTGAGAACATGCAGGCAGGTGCCTCCTGCCAAGGTGGCCAAGTTTGACAAACAGAGCCTCTTGGGGTGGGGAAAGCAGAGTGCCGTGGAGCAGCGCCTGCCCCCGGGGTAGCTGGAAGCCTGCGCTACCCTGGGGGCAGGTGGCCACCATGGATCCCTGCTGGCCCCAACAGCTGGGCGGCGGCCCCTGCGTGTCCGGTGCACCTAGGCCTCGCTGACCTCATGACCCCCAGAGCATGCACCCGCCTCCTGGTCCTAATTGCCTCTACCCTCTCAACACACACACACATGCATCTGCAAAGGCAGGAACAAGGCCCAGGTGGCCGCGTCCATGCCCTTGCTTGTGAAAGGCACACTCCAAGTGGCTGGCTATGTGAGGGGCAGTGGACACACATGCAACTCGCTCACTCTCTCCCTGGAAAATCCAGGGCACACCTCAGCTCCTGCAACGTGCAGAGTTAGAAATCGAACCGTTTATTGTCTCCTAACTTTTCTCTGGTTTCTTTGGTCACTCACTGTGACTGCCCCCACTGTTCTGAGTGGGCCCTGGGGGCTCCTCAGCCAGACCACAAATCCCCAAATCAAACACTCACTTTCAGAAAGCCGGGTTTCTCTCAATGCACCCCGCAACCTAAAAGGTTGCCCCTCTGTGAAAAGCTCAGAGGAGCACCGAGCTGGGAAAGGACAGCTGGTGCGTGGTGGGGTCCCTGGGACCCAAAAAGGTGCAGAAAAAAAATATGTATATATATTTTTAACACATTTCAATTTCAAGAAGTAAAAACAAAATCAAGAAAGAAAAACTACGCTTTCGGAGCCTGAACATACACAGGGACCTCAGCATGATCCTGAGCCACAGCCCGCCCCAGCTCAGGATCCAGGCCTGCCATCTGAGACTGGAGAAGACGGGGCAGACACTGCGGGATTGGGCTTGCCCTCTGCCACCCGGGAGCAGGCATAAGCCAGCAGGTTGTTATCTCCCAGGGGTCCCAGACTGTGAGGGGGCACAGGTTGTGCTGAGGGACCGTCTCCCCTGCCCATGCACAATTTTTTGTGCACCGGGCTACTAGTATATATATATATATATATATATATATATATATATATATATATACACACTTATGTACTAGAGGCCCAGTGAACAAAAATTTGTGCACTTGGTGGGGGGGGGTGGGGAGGGGGGCCCTCAGCCCGGCCTGTGTCCTCTCGCAGTCTGGGACCCCTTGGGAGATAACCACCTGCGGGCTTAGGCTTGCTCCCAGGTGGCAGAGGGAAGGCCCAATCCCTAGGTGCCTGCTCCACAGGCGCTGGTCGGGCTCAGAGCAGGGCTGATTGGGGAGTTGGGGCACCACCCCTTGTCATGCACAGAGCAGGGCGGATCGGAAGGTTGCGATGCCACCCTCAGTCATGCTCAGGGTAGGGCCGATTGGGGGTTTGGGGCACCGCCACTGTCACACACAGAGCAGGGCCGATCAGGGTGTTGGGGCGCCGCACCCTGTCACACACAGAGCCACAGGGCGATCAGGGGGTTGGGGAGCTCTCCCATATCAGGCACAAAGCAGGGCTGACCAGGGGGTTGGGGTGCCTTGTCCTGTCACGAACAGAGCAGGGCTCATAGGGAGGTTGTGTCCCCGCCCTATGTCACACACAGAGTCGCAGGGCGATCAGGGGGTTTGGGTGCTGCCCCCTGTCACGCTGATCCCAGTTCTGGGAGGTCTCACTGCTCCGCTGATCCCGGTTCTGGGAGGCATATTACCCTTTTACTATATAGGATAGAGGCCTGGTGCACGGGTGGGGGCCGGCTGGTTTGTCCTGAAGGGTGTCCTGGATCAGGGTAGGGGTCCCCACTGGGGTGCCTGGCCAGCCTGGATGAGGGGATGGTGGCTGTTTGCAGCTGGTCACACACCCTTCTGGGTGGGGGTCCCCACTGGGGTGCCTGGCCAGTCTGGGTGAGGGGCTGAGGTCTCTTTTCAGGCTGGTGGGTGACTGAAGCTCCCAACTGCTCCTTTTTTTCTTTTTTTTATTCTGGGCCAGCTTTAGCTCTGAGGCTTGGCTCCAGCTCTTAGACCTCGGCTGCTGAAAGCAGGTATCTGGTTTATTTGGGTTCTATAATCGAAACACTGTTTCAACTCCAGCTCTGAGATCCCGGCTGGCTGAAAGCAGGTTTCTGGGGTTTTGTTTAGCTTCTATATTTGTAACAATGTTTCAAACTGCAAGCTCAGAGGCCAGCAGCATCAGGTGGGGAATGTTAGCTTCCTCCGTCACTGAAGCAAGCAAGCATCATGTTCACTTCAAGCTGCCTGGCTGCCGGCCACCATCTTGGCTGGCAGCAAATTCGCATATCACCCTCATTAGCCAATGGGAAGGGTAGCGGAGGTACGGCTAATTACCGTGTTTCTCTTTTATTAGATAGGATACACACACACACACACACACACACACACGCACACACACACACACACACACACATATATATATATCTTGATGGACTTTAAGGAAGAGATCAACAGCAATACAGTCATAATAGGGAACTTGAACTCTCCATTGACATCACTTGCTAGATCTTCCAGACAAAAACAATACACTATTCCAGATGGATTTAATTTACATTTACTGAACATTTCATCTCAAAGCAACAGAATATACATTCTTCTCAAGTGCATATGGAACATTCTAAAAAATAGATCATATGTTAGGACACAAAATAAGTCTTGACCAATTCAAGATCACTGAAATCATATCAAGCATCTTCTCAAATCACAATGGGATGAAACTAGAAATCAACTACAATAAAAACACTGAAAAATCATTCCATCACATGGAGGCTAAACAGTATGTCATTAAACAATGAATAGGTTGCCAATGAGATCAAGGAAGAAATAAAAAATTACCTGTAAACAAATGAAAATGACCACATAAAAAACAAAAATCTATGTGACACAGCAAAATCAGTCCTGAGTGGGAAGTTCATAGCATTACAGCTCTACATGAAGAAGCAAGCAAATTCTCGAATAAACAAACTAACCTTAAACTTCAAAGAACTAGAAAAAGAGCAACATTAAAATCCCAGAGTAAGTAAAAGTAAGGAAATAATAATGTTCAGATTGTAAATAAATGAATGCAGAGAGTAAAAACAATACAAAACATCAATGAAATCAAGAGTTGGTTTGTTTTTTTTATTGCTTAAAGTATTTCAAAGAGTATTACATATGTCTCCTTCTTTGATGAATCCTCAGTCAGACTCATCAAGAAATAAAAAGAGATCACTGACTGGTGTGACTCAGTTGTTTGAGAGTTGTCCTATGCACAGAGATCACAAGTTTGATTTCTGGTTAGGGCACTTGTCCAGGTGTGGGTCTCTAGCCCCAGTGGGGGTTGTGTAGGAGACAGCTGATCAATATTTCTCTCTCATTGATGTCTCTCTTTCCCTTGCTCTTCCTTTTTCTATAAAAAATCAATTATTTTTTTAAAGAAACATAGAGAGGGGACCCAAATAAATAAAACCAGAAATGAAAGAGGCAAAGCAACACTGGCATCACAGAAATACAAAGGATTGCAAGAAAATATGATGAACAACTATATGTCAATAAATTGGACAATCTGGGAGAAATGGACAAATTCTTAGAAACATACAGTCTTCCACAACTCAATAAGGAAAAATCAGAAAACCTGAATAGACTGATAACAACTAATGAAATTGAAGAAGTAATAATAATAATAATAATAATAATAATAATAATAAAACTCTAAGCAAACTGAAGCCCCATTCTGAAGGGCTTCACAGGGGAGTTTTACCAAACATTCATAGAAGAACTAACACCTATATTCCTCCAACTATTCCAAAAAAATTCAAAAAGAGAATAACTCCAAGCTTCTTATTTTTCCTCCTCCTCCTCCTCCCCCTCCTCCTCCTCCTCCTCCTCCTCCTCCTCCTCCTCCTCCTCCTCCACCTCCTCCTCCTCCTCCTCCTCCTTCTTCTTTTTCTTCTTCTTCAGGCCAGAATTACCCTAATTCCAAAACCAAATAAAGACATTACAAAGAGAAAATTATAGGCCTATATTCCTGATGAATGTACATGCTAAAAATCTTTAACAAAATATTAGCAAATTGGATCCAGCAATACATTAAAATGATCAGACCAAGTGGGATTTATTCTGGGGATGCGAGATTGGTACAATACTCACACATCAATAAATGTGTTACTTCACATAAACAAAATGAAGGATGAAAGTCACATGATCATATTAATAGACACAGAAAATGCATTCAATAAAATCTAGCACCCATTTATGACAAAAATGCTCAGTAAAATGGAAATAGAGGGATCATATGTTAGCATAATAAAGGCCAGATATGAAAAACCTGCAGCCAACATTGAACCCAATGGGCAAACACTAAAAGCGTTTCTCTTAAAAACAGGAATAAAATCAGGATGTCTGCTTTCACCATGCTTATTCAACACTAGAGCCCCAGCACATGAAATTCATGTGTGGGTACAGTCACTAGGCCTGGCCTGAGTACAAGGCCATCTTCCCCAGCTGCTGGCAGCCAGCCCTGCCACCCGCCGCCACCCATCTCCTGTTCCTCATTCACCATCGGGCAATTGGAGCCTGCTGGCCAGGGGGAAGGGATCAAGAAGTTGGCTGGCAGGCCCTGATCAGGCGATTGGGGACTGTGGGCTGGGGTCAGCTCCTGCATTGAGTGTCTGCCCCTTGGTAGTCAGTGTGCATTATAGTGATGAGTCATTCTGCTGTTTGGTCCATTTGCATATTACCCTTTTATTATATAGGACTAGAGGCCCGGTGCACAAAAATTTGTGCACTCGGAGGGTAGAGGGGGTCCCTCAGCCCGGCCTGTGCCCTCTCGCAGTCTGGGACCCCTTGGGAGATAACGACCTGCTGGCTTAGGCCTGCTCCCGGGTGGCAGAGGGCAGGCCCAATCCCTAGGTGCAGTCCCTGGTCGGGCTCAGAGCAGGGCCGATTGGGGAGTTAGGGCGCCGCCCCTGTCATGCACAGAGCAGGGCAGATCTGGAGGTTGCGATGCCACCCCTAGTCATGCTCAGGGTAGGGCCGATTGGGGGGTTGGGACATCGCCCCCTGTCACACTTAGGGCAGGGTCGATAGGGAAGTTGCGGCGCCACCCCCTGTCACGCACAGAGCAGGGCCCATCAGGGGGCTTGGGGCTCCGTATCCTGTCACACACAGAGCAGGGCCCATCAGGGGGTTGGGGAGCTCCCCCTGTCACACACAAAGTAGGGCCAATAGGGGAGTTGGGGCCCCGCCCCCTGTCACACTCAGGGCAGGGCGGATCGGGGGTTGGGGCGCTGCCCCCTGTCATGCACAGAGCAGGGCCCAACAGGGGGGTTTGGGCTCCGTACCCTGTCACACACAGAGCAAGGCTGATCAGGGGGTTGAGGAGCTCCCCACTGTCACTCACAGAGCAGGGCCCAACAGGGGAGTTGGGGCACCGCCCCCGGTCACACACAGAGCAGGGCGGATCAGGGGTTTGGGGCGCCGCCACTGTCACACTCAGGGCAGGGCCGATGGGGAGGTTATGGCTCTACCCCGGCACACACAGAGCAGGGCTCATGGCGGGGCAGGGTTGGGGCGCCGCCCTCTATCACCCACAGAGCAGGGCCGATCAGGGGGTTAGGGCGCTGCACCCTGTCACACACAGAGCCGCAGGGCGATCAGGGGGTTTGGGCACTGCTCCCTGTCTCACTGATCCTGGTGCCGGGAGGTCTCGCGGCTCCACTGATCCCAGTGCTGGGAGGCATATTACCCTTTTACTATATAGAATAGAGGCCTGGTGCATGGGTGGGGCTGGCTGGTTTGCCCTGAAGTGTGTCCTGGATCTGGGTGGCAGTCCCCACTGGGGTGCCTGGCCAGTCTGGCTGAAGGGCTGAGGGCCGTTTTCAGGCTGACGGGTGACTGAAGCTCCCAACCGCTCCTTTTTTTTTTTTTTTTTTTTTTATTATTATTCTGGGCCAGCTTTAGCTCTGAGGCCTCGGCTGCTGAAAACAGGTTTCTGGCCTTTGTTTACTGCCTGTATTTGATACAATGTTGCGGTCCAGCTGGCTGAAGCCCGGCTGAGTAAAGCAGGTTTCTGGGTTTTTTTTAGCTTCTATATTTGCACCATAGTTGCTTAGAGTTGCAGCTGAGAGGCCAGCAAGTCAGGCGGTGAACATTGGAGTCCTCTGTCACTGAAGCAAGCAAGCCTCATGTTAGTTTCAAGCTGCCTGGCTGCCGGCTGCCATCTTGGCTGGGAGTTAATTTGCATATCTCCCTGATTAGCCAATGGGAAGGGTAGCGGTCGTACACCAATTACCATATTTCTCTTTTATTAGATAGGATATGCATAGCCCATGGGCATGGGCAATACAGTAGTGAAGACCTGGGGGTGAATGGGTAAGGGCAAGAGGAAGGGAAGTAAGGGGGGGAAATGGGAGATATCTGTAATGCTATCAACAATAAAAATATATTTTTAAAAAAGATACTCATCACATTTCTAATCCCATGTTTAATGTCTCTTTCCCATTATTTAAGCTTCAAGAATGTAGAAACACAATCTTGTTTCTTTATGTGTTCCTAGCACCAAGGACAGCGCCTCACACATAATAATTATTTGTTGAAAGAGAATAAATGAATAAGAACAAGTTTCTTTTTCTGGGTAACTCTTATTCACCTATCAAGGACCAAGGCCAGATGTTATATCCTCCAGGTTGGGTTACAGTCAAATCTGATACATCTTTGGATTCCTAGGGCCTAGTTTGGAACTTGATACATGATTCATATATCATAGATATTTGTCAAATAATAATAAACTCTTGGCCAGGGGTTGATAATTGTTGAAACTGAGTGATAGGTATATGACTAGGGTTCATTAAACTGTTCTTTCTCCTTTCATCTATATTTTTAAATTTTCCATAATACAAAGTGAAAACATTTATATTTACCTAAAGTCAAGCGAAAGTGTAGTCAAAGATGATCTTGAGGTTTCTGGCTGAAGCAAACCAGTAGGTGGTGGTGCAGTTCACTGGGGTGGATGAAGTAGAGCTGCATCCAGACTCGAATACGCATGTGCATGGGCTAGCTTTGAGAGGATTCTTTTCACCCCAGTGAAAGTTCTTCGAAGGCCAATAATAAGGATGAAAAAATAAATTTTGATTTCAATACCTTTAGTTTTAATTACTTGAGGGCATCTCCAGTCAGCTGTGCAATAGTTAGCAGCTACAATAAATTAAAATCTCTGCCTGAAACAATGAGCTATGAGAGGGTTTCTAGATGGTAACCTTGCCCCTCATGATCCTCGATGGCCTCTGGGGCACTGATCTGAGTGACAACTTGCAAGTGTCCCACTATCTAGGGAGTCTGCAGTAAATACTATGCTCCACCAGTGCTTTCTTCACACTTCTCATCCGCACTCCTTCTCTACTGTTTTATTTCTACTGGGGAGAGATTTATTGACATCGTCGCAGCCCCGGTGGGTGTCACAGCTTTATGTTCAGCAGCAGGTAGGGTGTCAAGAAAATTCTGGTTCCCTTTTGACTTCACCACCTTCTGACTGCAAATCGCTTGACCTTTCTGAATCTCAAATGCTGCCTCTGAAAAATAAGGATAACAATCGTGGCGACTTCACAGGGCTGACATGAGGATGTTCAACATCTGAGGTTCAACACAGAGCCTGGCACAGTGTGCGCGGTTGATAAACAGCAGCTATTATTATCGGCAGCGTTGTGTCCTCCTTGGCTCTCCACCTGGATGTCAAGAGAGCTGCCCTCCACCATGGCTGTTGGCTCCCACCAGGTGGGTATGTGGCCCCACGGGAGTGCGTGGTGGGTCCCGTGGGCGGGGTGTAGGGTGGCGCTGGGCCAGGCAGGGTCCACAGAGGCGGGGGCTGCGCTGTGGGACCTGGGAACCCGGTGCAGGGTTGGCAGCTGGAGTGGGGGTGGGGCCGTGGGCTCACTGAAGCTGGAGGGTCCCACTCGCAGTCTTGGCTGCCCCAGCTTCATCTGGAAGGATGTCCAGAAGGTCGTTTGGCTGTCTGGTCTAATTACCATATTACTCTTGTATTATTATAAATAATACTGGAAGTCCTAGCCACAGTCATAGCCTTCAGAAAAAAAGAAGAAATCAAAGGGATCTAAATTGGAAAGGAGGATGCAAAACTCCTTATTCACAGATGACTTAATATTGTATATAGAAACACTAAAGATGCCACCAAATAATTACTAGATTTAATAAATGAATTCTCAAAGTAGCAGGCTACAAAATTAATGTGCAGAAATAAATGGAATTTTTATACACCAATAATGAACTCTCAGAAAGAGAAATTAAATAACTAGTAATAAAATACCTAGGAGTAAACTTAACCAAGGAGGTAAAATACCTGTACTGGGAAAACTATAGGACATAGAAGAAAAAACAGAAGCATATACAAACAGGTGGAAGCATGTACTGTGTTCATGGACTGGAAGAGTTAACATTAAAATGTCTATACTAACCAAAGCAATCTGTAGAATCAATGCAATTCACATTAAAAAACCAATGGCATATTTCACAGATCTGAAACACATATTCCAAAAATTTATAGAAACCCCAAAAAAGACCCTGGATAGTCTCAGCAATCTTGAGGAAGAAGAACTAAGTTGGAGGGATCACAATACCAGAAAACAAACTATACTATAAAGCCATTGTAATCAAAACAGCCTCATACTGGAACAAGAACAGGCATGTGGATCAATGGAAGAGAACAGAGAACCCAGAAATCAACCCATGTCTTTATGGATAATTAATACTCAACAAAGGAGGCAATAGCATACAATGCAATAAAACAGTCTTTTCAATAAATGGTGTTGGGGAAAATTGGACAGGTACACGCAAAAAAATGAAACTAGACTACCAACTTACACTATACACAAGACTAAACTCAAATATGGATAAAAGACTTAAATGTAAGCTGCAAAACCATAAAAATCCTAGAAAGAAACATAGACAGTAAAATATCAGACATCTCTCATAGGAAGATTGTTGCTGACTTATCTCCAGCAAGGGAAACAAAGGAAAAAATAAACAAACAGAATCAAATCAAGCTAAAAATCTTCTGCACAGCAAAAGAAACCATCAACAAAATGAAAAGGGAAACCAATGTATGGGAGAACCTATTTATCAATGATATGTATGATAAGTGGTTAATTTCCAAAATATATGAAGAACTCATACAATTCAACACCAGGAAGAAAAACAATCTAATTAAAAAATGGGCAGATATCCTGAATAAACACTTCTCTAAAGAGGACATGAAAATGTTCAATAGACATATAAATGTGCTCAAGGTCACTAGTCATCAGAGAGATGAAAATTTAAACTACAATGAAGTATTAGCTCACGTCTGCCAGAATGGCTGCCACTGATAAAACAACAAACAAGTGCTGGCAAGGATGTGGAGAAAAGAAAACCCTAGTTCACTGCTGGTGGAAATGTAGACTGGTGCAGCCACTGTGAAAAACATTATAGAGTTCCCTCAAAAAACTAAAAATGGAACTGTACCCCTATGTTCATAGCAGCATTATCTACAATAACTAAGATCTGTTAGCAGCATTATCTACAATAACTAAGATGGGCCCGAGTGCACATCAGTAGATGAGTGGATAAAAAGATATGATACATGTACACAATGAAATACTACATGGCTGTTGGGGAGTAGATGAAACTTGTTTGGAAAATTTGTAAGGAGGACATTCCAAGAAAAGGGAAGTGTGCGAAAGGCCGCCTGCCCTGTTTATCAGAATTCTGACTTAGGGGAGTGCCGAAGGCAGTGCCCCTAATTATTCCTTGACCTTTCCAAACAAGTCTGTGCACGTGCAGACCCCTAGGTATTTACTGGGATCATTATGCTTAAATCCTTGGGTGTCCTTGCTTAAAGGACACTACAAACACGTGTCCTCCCAAGATTACCTACCCTACTGATTGTATTTTAAGATAAATTTTATCTCAAACTGCTGCTACAATAAAAGCCTAATAAAGCAAGCAATCTAGGCTGTCTGGGTCCTTTAGCCAGGCAGTCCCTTAGTCTTCTCTTTCACAGCAAATGTTGTGTTGGAGTAATCCATTCATCTGTTGCTCAAGGTTTGCTGGTCAGCCCCAGCACATGGCTATAAAAAAGCAAGAACTCTTATGCTTCTGACAACATGGATGGACCTGAAGATTATTATGCTAAGTGAAATAAGCTGGTCAGATAAGCACAAATAATGTATGATCTCATTTATATGTGGAATCTAAATGAACAAACAGAAACAAAACAGGACCAGGCACATACATACATGGAACAAATTGACTTATCTCAGAGGGGAGGGGGGATGAAAGGGATTGGAAGAGATTAACCACAAAATATATATGCATAGCTCATGGGCACAGACAACAATGTGGTCAAGGCAGGGAGGAGGATGTGGGAGCTGGGTTGAGAGCAGCGAAGTGCGGGACAATGAGGGACATCTGTAATAGTATCAACACTTTTTTAAAAAGATATGTGCTGAAAAAATATTTGACAGAGAAAAACTGGGGGACATTTTTATTAAGAAATATAGATCTTAGATCAACCAAAGGACTTGTATGCATGCATATAAGTATAACCAATGGACATAAGACACTGGGGATAGGGGAGGCTAGGGGACTGTCTAGGGTGGGGGGGAAAATGGACACATATGTAATACCCTTTGTAATACTTTAAGCAATAAAAAACAAAAATAAAAAAATATAGATCTCGATTGATTTGTACAGTATTTAGAAAAGTTTAGTAGAATTGTATTTTGCTGGAAGGAAGTGAGAAAAATCAGGAAAATTTTAAGGGAAATGGCGGGGGTGGGAGGGTGGGGGGTGGGGGGAGTTATTTCCCAACTGGTTGTGATGTGTTTGTGTGGTTAACAGGTTGCAATGGAATGTGATTCTTAGCTTTGGGTATGTTCACAAAGTTTGCATTATCTACAGTGACTGACAATGGAAATAGGAAGAACAGATTTTGGGAGAAAATCCCAAAGGAAATAAATAGTTGTGTTTACCATCTCAAGTCCTTAAAATTTTAGTTCTTTTTCCTCAACTTGCCATATCATTGTAATCTTTCCAATGAAATTGGTGAACATATTCACATGCTGCAAGTTTTCCTTTATTTAGGAAAAGACCAAGGTGAGGACATAAAGGCAAGAAGACCCCAATGTCCTTGAGGGCCTAAACGACCCTAAGGAATGTAATGTGTGTATTTTCTGCCTGCTTCAAACCTCCCAAGTAAGAAACAAATTGCTCATTACCTTCTATATAATTCAAGTTCAAGTTGACAAGGAAACATTAGAAGTGTTTATTCTTTTAAGTATCTTAATTTTGTGAATCCTCTTGGCATTTAATGATATTCATTAATGTAGGCAGTATTTAAAGCCTATCATATGATTTGTTTTTTTGTATTGTTGTTCTTCTTCTATTTTTTTTTTCAGAGAGGAAGGAAGAGGGAAAGATAGAAACATAAATGATGAGAGAGAATAATTGATCAGCTGTCTCCCGCATGCCCCCTATTGGAGATCAAGCCCACAACCCAGGCATATCCCCTGACTGAGAGTCAAACCATGACCTTTTTGTTTGTAGGTCAATGCTCAATCACTGAGCAACACCAGCTGGGTTGGTTTGTTTCTTATATCATATTTTAAAACTCTTTCCATATTTAGGCTATTTATGAATTTATAGTTCTGTTTGGTTTACTAAGGAGGTTAACTTTCTGGAGCGATCTTCATGAGTTTATAACCCATAGGGTCTAGGTCTCCTTTCAAGGTTATGAGTTGAGTTAAGTAATGGCAGGATGACAACAGTAAAATAGAAGTGATTTTCCCAAGCAGCCTCTCTCACCATCTGATGTGCAGATTTTTTTTCCCTAGCTGTCACAGCCAAGGCATTACTAATTGTTGAATTTCAGTAAGATTATAAGCTCTGCTAAGCCTGAAATTCATTTTGGCTCATTTCCTCAGCCTCATTCCACAAATAGTATCTCCAGCCCCAAATGCTGAAGCCAAGGGAAAAATATCCTAAGTAGGGTAAGGCGTATCTTTGACCTTTTTCTTATTGTAAAAAGATGTTTTTGATATAAGAAAAAAATCTAAAAATTATAAAGTGTTCCCTTTCATGTGTCATTATAAACCAAAGTATTTTACATTTTGTGGAGAAGGGACTGAGTTTTCCACATCAGGGCAATTTGGACAAAGGGCAGATTAGTTCTTTGGAGGAATTTTGATCATTTTCTTCTTTCTGTAGGTTCTAGCAACAGAGACAATGACCATGTGGGAAGTAGATCTACCTTTAAATTCATGCTGATTCAACAATAGATTCAGAATTCATCATATGGTGTTAGCAAAAATAATTTCAAGGGTAACTGAAGCTGAAGAAGAAAATTGCGTCTGAATAGGCAGATGTGTTGCACACCTCTTCCTGGGGCCAGGCTGGAAAAGTAACTAAATCAGAGAATATCCACCTGTAATTAACAAATTAGTCCCAAGCTATTATGCTCAATTAATATTAGACAAAGGAGGCAAGAGCATACAATGGAGTCAAGACAGTTTCTTCAAAAAGTAGTGTTGGAAAAATTGGACAGATACATGCAAAAAAAAAAAAAAAGAAGAAGAAGAAGAAGAAGAAGAAGAAGAAAAAGAAACTAGACCACCAACTTACACCATACACAAAAATAAACTCAAAATGG